>NC_092879.1:12117899-12433509 GCF_028372415.1 Notamacropus eugenii | reverse complement strand
CTAGTTCCTTTGACTTCTGGAATATCCTATTCCACGCCCTTTGATCCCTTAACATAGAAGCTGCTAGATCTTGTGTTTTCCTGATTGTATTTCCACAACACTTGAATTGTTTCTTTCTAGCTGCTTGCAATATTTTCTCCTTGACCTTGGAACTCTGGAATATGGCCACAGTGTTCTTAGGAGTTTCTCTTTTTGGATCTCTTTCAGGCGGTGATCTGTGGATTCCTTGGATACTTATTTTGCCCTCTGGTT
Source organism: Notamacropus eugenii (assembly GCF_028372415.1). Classification (NCBI taxonomy): domain Eukaryota; kingdom Metazoa; phylum Chordata; class Mammalia; order Diprotodontia; family Macropodidae; genus Notamacropus; species Notamacropus eugenii. Next base: position 12,433,257 of record NC_092879.1, on the reverse strand, counting down.
CTAGAATCTCAGGGCAGTTTTCCTTGACAGTTTCATGAAAGATGATGTCTAGGCTCTTTTTTTGATCATGGCTTTCAGGTAGTCCCATAATTTTTAAATTGTCTCTCCTGGATCTACTTTCCACATCAGTTGTTTTTCCAATGAGATATTTCACATTATCTTCCATTTTTTTTCATTCTTTTGGTTTTGTTTTGTGATTTCTTGGTTTCTCATAAAGTCATTAGCCTCCATCTGTTCCATTCTAATTTTGAAAGAACTATTTTCTTCAGTGAACTTTTGAACCTCCTTTTCCATATGGCTAATTCTGCTTTTGAAAGCATTCTTCTCCTCATTGGCTTTTTGAACTTTTGCCAATTGAGTTAGCCTATTTTTCAAAGTGTTATTTTCTTCAACATTTTTTTCGGTCTCCTTTAGCAGGAGACCCAAACTTCTTTTTCATGCTTTGCTTGCATGTCTCTCATTTTTCTTCCCAGTTTTTCCTCCACCTCTCTAACTTGATTTTCAAAATCCTTTTTGAGCTCCTCCATGGCCTGAGCCCATTGAGTAGGCTGGGATACAGAAGCCTTGACTTCTGTGTCTTTCCCTAATGGTAAGCATTGTCCTTCCTCATCAGAAAGGAAGGGAGGAAATATCTGTTCACCAAGAAAATAACGTTCTGTAGTCTTATTTTTTTCCCCTTTTCTGGGCATTTTCCCAGCCAGTGACTTGACTTCTGAATATTCTCTTCACACCCACTTGGCCTCCAGATCAGCCCAGCCAGCGCTTGGGGTCTGAGATTCAAATGCTGTTTCCCAGCCTCAGGGCTTTTGGCGGGGGCAGGGCTGCTATTCAGTGTGAGATTAAGTTCAGGTGCTCAGGTGGGAGCAGGGCCGCCTCATGGGCTCAGTTCCCGCAGGGGGTTTATGTGGAGACTTTCAACAATGGATCCAAGCTCCTCTCTGCTTGTGGAGCCCTGGTCTGCTGCTGCCTCCACTGCTGCCTCCCAAGGGGGCCTGAGTTATGGGGGAACCCCACTACTCTCTCAGCAAGCCGAGAAGTCCCTCTCACCAACCTTTGGGGCCCGTGGGTGGAGGGACCTGCGTGGTCGCTGGAGATTCTGTCCCTGAAGCCTGCTCGGATCCGTTCCTCTAGGTGCTGCACAGCCAATGCAGGGGTGGGCTCGTCTCCGGGTCTGCAGCGTGAAGGACCTTTTGCCAGAGGTTTTCAGGGCTCTCTGAAACAGAAATCTCCTCCACTCTGTTGTTCTGTGGCTTCTGCTGCTCCAGAATTTGTTGGGAGTTCTTTTTTACAGATATTTTATGGGCTGTGGATTCAGAGCTAGCGTATGTGTGTCTTTCTACTCCGCCATCTTGGCTCTGCCCCCAAGATGAATAATTTTGATTACATTAAACTGAAAAGTTTTTGTACAACCCAACCCAATGCAACCAAAATTCGGAGGGATGTAGTAAATTGGGAAAGAATTTTTACAACTGATCTTGGGGATAAAGACCTCATTTCTAGAATATATAGAGGACTGACTCAAATGTACAACTATTCAAGTCATTCCCCAATTGATAAATGGTGAAAGTATATGAACAGACAATTTTCAGAGGAAGAAATTAAAGATATCTGTAATCTTATGAAAAAATGCTCTAAATCACTTTTGATTAGAGAGATGCAAATGAAAACACCTCTGAGTTACCACATCACACCTATTATATTGGCAAACATGACAGAATAGGAAAATGATAAATTTTGGAGAGGATGTGGGAGAGTTGGAACACTAATTCATTGTTGGTGGAGCTGTGAGCTCATCCAACCATTCTGGAGAGTGGTTTGGAACTATGCCTAAAGATGTGCATACCTTTTGACACAGCAATATTGCTTCTACGACTGTATCTCCAAGAGATCATAAAAATGGGAAAGGGTCCCACATGTACAAAAATATTTTTAGCAGCACTCTTTGTAGTTGCCAAAAACTGGAAATTAAGGGCATGCCCATCAATTGGGGAATGGCTGAATAAATTATGGTATATGAATGTAATGGAGTACTATTGCACCATAAGAAATGATGAACAAAAAGACTTCAGGGAGGCCTGGAAGGACTTATATGATTTGATGCTGAGCGAAAAGACAACTTTGTGCACAACAATGACCACAGAGTGTGAGTTTTTTTCTGGTAGACTTGGAACTTCATAACAACGCAAGAACTTAAAAAAAAATTCCCAGTGGTCTTCTAAGGCAAAATGCCTTTCACACTCAGAGAAAGAACTATGGAATTCATTCGCACAATGTAGCAGATCATTTGTGTGTGTGTGTGTGTGTGTGTGTGTGTGTGTATTATATTTTGATTCGTTAGGTGGGGGGTAGGTGGGGGGGAAATCTAAGTTGTATGGTTGTGATTGTAGAATATTAAAAAGAAAAAAAAAGAAAAAAGAAACAATAAAACAGAACCGAAAGAATCAAAAAAGTAGAAGACAATGTGAAATATTTCATTGGACAAGCCTGAAAAATATATCCAGGACAGATAATTTAAAAATTATTGCTTTACCTGAAAGCCACGATCAAAAATGAGCCAAGACACCATCTTTCAAGAAACAATCAAGGAAAACTACCTTGATATTCTAGAATGGGATGGCAAAATAGAAGTTGAAAGAGTTCATCATGAAAACTCACAAGAATAGTATGATCAAATTCCAGAGGTCCCAGATCCAGGAGAATATGTTGTTAGCAGCCAAAGAAACAACTCAAGTATGGTGCAGCCACAGGCAGAATAACACAAGATTTAGCAACTTCTACATTAAAGGACTGGAGGGGTTAAAATATGATATTCCTGTGGGCAAAGGAACAAGGATTACAATAAAGAATCACTAACCCAGGATAGTGCTTCAGGGGGAAAAAATGGACATTCAGTGAAATAGAGGACTTTCAAGCAATCTTGATGAAAAGACCACAGCTGAATAGCAAATTTGATTTTCAAATACAGGAATCAAGAGAAAAACCTCACAAACAGTGCAGAAAGGTAGAGATAGTCAATGCATCCTTCTCAGATCATAATGCAATAAAAATTACATGTAATAAAAGGCCATGGTAAAACAGACCAAAAATTAATTGGAAACTAAATAATCTTATCCTAAAAAATGAGTAAACATATAAACAATCAATAACTTCATTCAAGAGAATGACAATAAAGAGACAACCTACCAAAACTTGTGGGATGCTGCAAAAGCAGTTCTTTGGAGAAGTTTTATTCCATTTAATGTCCTCATAAATAAAATAGAGAAAGAGGAGATCAATTAATTGGGCATGCAGGTGAAAAAGTAGAAAAAGAACGAATTGAAAATCCGCAAGTAAATACCAAATTAGAAATACTGAAAACCAAAGGAGAGATTAATAAAATTGAAATTAAGAAAACTGTTGAACTAATAAATAAAACTAAGAGTTTGTTTTATGGAAAAAAAACAATAAAATTGACAAATTTTTGTTGAATTAGATTTTAAAAAAAGAAGATAACCAAATTACAAATATCAAAAATGAAAAGCGTGAACTCACCTCCCACGAGGAGGAAATTAAAACAATAATTAGAATTTACTTTGCACAACTATATGCCCAGAAATATGACAATCTAAGTGAGATGGATGAATATTTTAAAAAATACAAATTGGTCAGATAAACAGAAGAGGAAGTTAAAAATTTAAATATTTCTCAGAAAAAGAAATTGAACATGTCATTGATGGACTCCCAATGGAAGAAATTTACAGGGTCATATGGATTTACGAATGAATTCCATCAAACATTTAAAGAACAGGTAATCCTAATGTTATATAGACTACTTGGGAAAATTGCCAAAGAGGGAGTTCTGCCAAATTCCTTTCGTGGTACAAATATGATTCTGATACTTAAAGCTGGAGGAGCCAAAACAGAGAAAGAAAATTATAGATGAATTTCTCTAATGAATACAGATGCAATAATTTTAATTAATATTGTCACAAAAAGAATGCAGCAATTCATCATGAGAATAATGCATTATTAATAGGTAGGATTCATACCAGGAACTCAGGGATGATTCAATATTAGGAAAACTATCAGCATTATTGATCATATCAACAACAAAACTAACAGAAACCACATGATTATCTCAATAGATGCAGAAAAGGCTTTTAAGAAAATACAATACCCATTCCTATTGAAAACATTGGAGAGCATAGGAATAAATTGAGCCTTCCTTAAAATAATAAGCAGTATCTACCTAAAACCATCAGCAAGCATTATATGCAACAGGGGGAAACTAGATGCATTTCTAATAAGATAAGGGGTGAAACAAGGATGTCCATATCACCAATGTTATTCATTATGGTACTAGAAATGTTAGCTTTAGCAATAAGAGAAGAAAAAATGAAGGAATTATAATTTGGCAAAGAAGAAACTAAGTTATCACTCTTTGCAGACGATATGATGATATACTTAGACAATCAGTAAAAATCTATTTGAAATAATAAGCAGCTTTGGCAAAGTTGCAGGTTACAAAATAAACTCACATTAAATCATCTATATTTCTATATGTTACTAAAAAAACCTAACACAGAAGATAGAAAGAGAAATCCCATTAAAGCTACGGCCAAAACAAACCCAGGGATTATACCAATATAATCAGAAAACACTTTTCGCACAAATAAAGTCAGATCTAAGTAATTTGAAAAACATCAATTGCTAGTGGTTAGGCCAAGCTAATATAATAAAAATGACTATTCTACCTAAATTAATTTACTTATTCAATGCCACACCAATCAAACTACCAGAAAAATATTTTATAGAGCTAGAAAAAATAATATCAAAATTCATCTGGAAGAACAAAAGGTTCAAATTATCAAGGGAATTAATGAACAGAAATGCTAGGGAAGGTGATCTACCCCTATCAGAACTCAAATTGTATTACAAGGCAGCAGTTATCAAGATCACTTGGTACTGGCTAAGAAATAGACCAGCGGAATATCTTAGGTTCTCAAGACACAGTAGGCAATGAGTATAGCAGTCTACTGTTTGTTAAGCCCAAGGCCCCCAGCTTCTGAAATAAGAACTTACTGTTTGCCAAAAACTGCTGGGAAAACTGGATAACAGTGTGGTGGAAACTGGGTGTAGACCAATATCTGACACTGTACACAAGAATAAAGTCCAAATGGATACATGATCTAGGTATAAAGACTGGTAATATAAACAAATTAAGGGAGCAAGGGGTAGTTTATCTGTCATATTTGTGGAGAATGGAGAAATTTGTGACCAAACAAGAGATAGAGAACATTATGAAATGCAAAGTCGATAATTCTGATTACATTAAATTGAAATATTTTTGCACAAACCCACTGTAACCAAGATCGGGAGGGAAGCAGAATACTGGGAACCAATATCTGCAGCTAGTGTCTGTGATAAAGGCCTCATTTCTAAAATATATAGAGAACTGAGTCAAATATATAAGAATACAAGTCATTCCCCAATAGATAAATGGTCAAAGGATATGAACAGGCAGTTTTCAGAGGAAGAAATTAAAATTATCTATAGTCATATGAAAAAATGCTCCAAATCATTATTAATTAGAGAGATGCAAATCAGTTCAATTCTGAGGTACCACATCACACCTATCAGAATGGCTAACACAATAAAACAGAAAGATAATAAATGTTGAAGAAGATGTGGGAGAATTGTAATACTAATTCATTGCTGATAGAACTGTGAGATGATCCAACCATTCTGGAGAGCAACTTGAAACTACGGCCAACTGGCTACAAAAATGTGCATATCCTTTGACCCAGCAATATCACTTCTAGGACAGCATCCCAAAGGGATAATTAAAATGGGAAAGGGTACAACATGTACAAAAATATTTATAGCAGCTCTCTTTGTGATGGCCAAGAACTGGAAATCAAGGGGATGCCCATCAACTGGGGATTGACTGAAGAAGTTGTGTTATATGGATGTAATGGAATACTATTGTGCTCTAAAAAATGATAAATAGGAAGACTTCAGAGAAGCCTGGTAGGACTTGTATGAACTGATGCTGAGTGAAATAAGCAGAACCAGGAGAACGTTGTACACATTAAACAACCATAGTGTGCAAGGAAGTTTTCTGGTACACTTACCCCTTCACAGCATATCAAGGACCTAGAACATTCCCAAAGGACTTTTGAGGCAAAACGCCATCCACATCGAGAGAAAGAACTATGGAATTGGAATGTAGAATGAAGAAGAATGTGTTATGCTTTGTTTTGTTTTTTCTCATGGTTTCCTCAATTCATTTTAATTCCTCTACGCAACATGACTAATGTGAAAATGTGCTTAATAAGAATCTTTGTATAGAAATCATATAAGATTGCATGCCATCTCAGGGAGGGATGGGGAAGGGAGAGGGAGAAAATCTAAGACTTATGGAAATTATTATAGGAAACTGAAAATAAATTAATTAATAAAAAAGAAAAAAAGAAAAACAGTGGTGATAAGACATCCTTGTTTCACCCCTGATCTTGTAGGGAATGCTTCTCGCTTATCCGCATTACATATAAAGTTTGCTGATATTTCTAGATAGATGCTACTTATCATTGTAAAGAAAACACCATTTTTCCCTGTGTTGTATAGTATTTTAATAGGAATGAGTATTTGATCAAAAGCTTTTTCTGCATCTATTGAGATAACCATATGATTTCTGTTGGTTTTGTTACTGATAAAATCAATTATGCTGATAGTTTTCCTGGTATAGAACCAGTCCTGCATTCCTGGTATAAATTCTCCCTGGTCATAGTGTATTATCCTCGGTATATATTGCTGCAATCTCTTTGCTATTATGTTATTTAAAATTTTTACACAAATATTCATTAGTGAAATCAGTCTATAATTTTCTTTCTCTCTTTTGGCTCTTCCTGGTTTAGGTAACAGCACCATATTTTGTCATAAAGAGGATTTAGTAAGATTCCTTCTTTATCTATTTTTACAAAAAGTTTATATAATATTGGAATTAATTTTTTAATGGTAGAATTCACTTATAAATCCATCTGGCCCTGGAGACTTTTTTCTTAGGGAGTTTATTGATGACTTGTTCAATTTCCTTTTTTCAAATAGGGTCATTTTGATAATTAATTTACTCTTCTGTTAATCTGGGAAATTTATATTTTTGAAACATTCATTCATTTCACTTAGATTGTCAGATTTATTGGCATATAGTTGGGCAAAATAGTTCTTAATCACTGTTTTCATTTCCTCTACATTGGTGGTCAATTCACCCTTTTAATTTTTGATACTGATAATTTGGTTTTCTTCTTTCTTTTTTTAAATCAAATTAAGCAAAGATTTATCTATTTTGCTTTTTTTTTCATAAAACCAGTTCTGAGTTTTATTTATTAGTTCAATAGTTTTCTTCCTGTCAATTTTATTAATCTCTCCTTTGGTTTTAAGAATTTCTTTTTTTTATGTGTAGACATCTTATGGAATCATCAGATTGAGTGTCCATCTGTGAACTCTCCTCCTTTCAGAAGTGTGTTTACAGAGGATGGTGACAGCATAAATGCTTTTTAAAAAGTATTTATTTATTTCTAGTTTTCAACATTCATTTCCACAAGATTTTGAGTTCCATATTTTCTCCCCATCTCTACCCTAACCCCACCCCGAAAGACTATGTATCCTGGTTACTCCTTCCCCCAATCTGGTCTCCCTTCTATCACACCCCACTCTTCCCTAATCCCCATCTTCTCTCTTTTCTTGTAGGGCAAGATAGATTTCTATATCGAATTACCTGTATTTCTTATTTCCCAGTTGCATGCAAAAACAATTCTCAACATTCATTACTTAAACTTTGAGTTCCAACTTTTCTCCTTTCCTCTGTCCCCACCCATCCTCACTGAGAAGGCAAGCAATCCTTTCCTGTCCCCCACAGTTCAACTTTCGTAAGTCCCTTATCATTTCTCTTTCCTGTTTACCTTCTCATACTTCTCTTGATTCTTGTGTTTGAAAGTCAAATTTTCTTTTCAGCTCTGGTCTTTTCATCAAGAATGCTTGAAAGTCCTCTATTTGGTTGAATGACCATTTCCCCCCCTGAAGTATTATACTCAGTTTTGCTGGGTAGGTGATTCTTGATTTTAACCCTAGTTCCTTTGACTTCTGGAATATCATACTCCAAACCCTTAATGTAGAAGCTGCTAGATCTTGTGTTATCCTCATTGTATTTCCACAATACTCGAATGTTCCTTTCTGGTTGCTTGCAATATTTTCTCCTTGACCTGGTAACTCTGAAATATGACTACAATATTCCCAGGAGTTTTTCTTTTTGGATCTCTTTCAGAAGGTGCCTGGTGGATTCTTTCAATATTTATTTTACCCTCTGTTGTTGATGTTCTAGAACATCAAGGCAGTTTTCCTTGATAATTTCATGAAAGATAATGCCTAGGCACTTTTGCTGATCAGGGCTTTCAGACAGTCCCATAATTTTTAAATTGCCTATCCTGGATCTATTTTCCAGGTCAGTTTATTTTTTTCCAAAGAGATATTTCACATTGTCTTCTATTTTTTCATTCTTTTGGTTTTGTTTTGTCATTTCTTGGTTTCTCATGACATCATTTGCTTCCATCTGCTCCATTCTAATTTTTAAAGAACTATTTTCTCCAGTGAGCTTTTGAACCTCCTTTTGCATCTGACTAATTCTGTTTTTTAAAGCATTCTTCTCCTCATTGACTTTTTGGGCCTCATGTCATTTTAGTCAGTCTATTTACAAAGGTGTTATTTTCTTCAGCATTTTTTGGGTCTCCTTTAGCAAGCTGTTGACTCCCTTTCATGATTTTCTTGCATTGCTCTCATGTCTCTTCCCAGTTTTTCCTCCACCTTTCTTATTTGATTTTCAAAATCCTTTTTGAGCTCTTCCATGGCCTGGGACCACTGCACATTTATTTTGGAGGCTTTGGATGCAGAAGCCTTGACTTTTATGTCTTCCTCTGATGGTAAGTTTGTTCTTCCTCATCTGAAGGGATGGAAGAAAATACCTGTTCACCCAGAAAGTAACCTTCTATAGTTTTATTTTCCCCCCCTTTTGCGGGCATTTTCCCAGCCAGTTATTTGACTTTTGAGTCCTTTGTCAAGAGTAGGGTATACTCTGGAGTCCTGTAAGCTCCCAGTTCCTCCAAGGTAGCACAATCAAGGGAGAGGAGTTTACTCCTCTCCTGGTCTGTGCTCTGGTGTGGGAATTACCAACGCTTTTCTGCCCAGGATGTGCAAGTAGAATTCTGCTTACAGAACCTCTACCAGCTCCACCACGTCAGCACTCTTCTTCACCCCAGGGCTGGTACTCAGGGCTGAGATCCAGGTCAGTGGTTCAATTCCCCCTGGATCGTTAGACTGAGAGCTCCACAAATGTACCCTGGTACTACTGCTGCCACCTGGGGCCAGGGTTGAGGGAGGACCCTGCTCCCTTCTCACCCAGGTGGAAAAGTTTTCTTGCTGACCTTTGAAATTGCCTGGCATTTGTAGGTTGAGGGATCTGGGAACCATATCTGCTACTGATGATGCCTCCCTGAGGTCTTCTCTGGTTCTCTTCCTGCTGTTGCAGCATGACCAAGGCTAGGCTGGGTTCTATGGACTGTGCTCTACTCTCCTTCCCATGTGATAGACCTTTCCTGTTGGCCTTTCAGGCTGCCTTCAGCTGGAAATCTCTTTTACTCTGTTGTTTTGTAGCTTCTCCTGCTCTAGAATTTGTTTAGTCATTTTTATAGTTATTTTGTGGACTGTGGGGGGACAACTAGAGTAGGTGTATCTTTCTACTCAGCCATCTTGACTCTGTCCCCAGGCTTTAGAATTTCTAAGTTGATAATTAATTGGAGATTTTTAATTTGTTTTTTCCCTAGCTGTTTTACTCACATGCTGAATTCATTGACCTCCTTTTTCTTTATTTTATTCATTTCAGCATGTAGAGATAGAAAATTTCACTTAAGAACTGCTTTGGCTGCATCCCATAAGTTTTGGTATGTTATCTCATTATTGTCATTTGGTTTAATAAAATTATTGATTGTTTCTATAATTTGTTGTTTAACCCACTCATTCTTTAGGATTAGATTATTTAGTTTCCAATTATTTTTTAGTTTGTCTTTCCATGGCCCTTTATTACATATAATGTTTATTTTATCATGATCAGAAAATTATGTATTTAATATTTCTGCCTTTCTGCATTTGATTGTGAGGTTTTTATGCCCTAATATGTGGTCAATTTTTGTGTAGGTGTCATGTACCATTGAGAAAATTGTATATTCCTTTCTCTTCCCTTCAGTTTTCTTCAGAGGTCTGTCATATCTAACTTTTCTAAAATTCTATTCACCTCTTTAATTTCTTTCTTGTTTGTTTTATGCTTAGATTTATCTGGTTCTGAGAGGGGGAGGTTGAGGTCTCCCACCAATATAATGTTGCTCCCTATTTCTTCCTGTAACTCACTTCATTTTTCTTCTAAGAATTTGGATGCATTTGGGGCATACATATTTAGTAATGGTATTACTGCATTGTCTATGGTACCTTTTAGCAGGATGTAGTTTCCTTCCTTATCTCTTTTAATCAGATCTATTTTGCTTTTTCTTTGTCTGCAATGAAGATTGCTACCCTTGCTTTTTTCACTTCAGCTGAAGCACAACATATTCTACTCCAGTCTTTTTCGTTTACCCTGTGTGTATCCCTCTGTTTCAAATGTGTTTCTTGTGAACAATATAATGTAGAATTATGGTTTTTTATCTACTCTGCTATCTGGTTCTGTTTATGTGAGAGTTCATCCCATTCATACTCACAGTTATAACTACTATGTTTTTCTCTCTACCCTATTTTTCCCTTCTTTATGCTTTTCTCTCTCATTTCTCCCTTTCCTTCCTCACTAGTGTTTTGCTTTTGACCACCACCTCCCTCAATTTGCCCTCCCTTCTATCAACCCCCTCTCTTTTTTTCTCCTTTTCCCTGACTACTTCTTCTCTATCAACCCTCTCCTTTTTCTTTTTTTTCCCCTCCTACTTCCTATACGGTAAGTTAGATTTCTATACCTGACTGAGTATGTTATTCCCTCTTTGAGTCAAATCCAGTGAGAGAAAGGTTCAAAAAATTCTCATTTACCTCCCTTTTCCCCTCTACTGTAACAGGTCTTTGTGCCTCTTCATGTCATGCAATTTACCCTTTCCTGCCTCCTCTTTTGCTCTTCTCCCAGTACAATCCCTTTTTACCTCTTAATTAGAATTCTTATCATCACATCAAAGTCAATTTATACCCACACTATAGGTCTCAGTATACCCCTTCTAAATGTTGTGATAAAGATACAGTTCTAAATAGTTACAAGTATCATCTTCCCATGCAGGGATATAAACAGTTTAACCTTTCTGAATAACATATTTTTTCTTTCTTGTTTATTTTTTTATGCATCTCTTGAGTCTTGTATTTGAAGATTGAATTTTCTTTTTGGATCTGGTCTTTTCATCAAGAACGATTAAAAGTTCCTTATTTTATTGAATGACTGTCTTTTCCCTTGAAAGATTATGTTCATTTTTTCTGGTTTGAATCCAAGTACTTTTGCTTTCTACAAAATCATATTCCAAGCCTTCTGATCCTTTAATGTAGAAGCTGCTAAAATTTGTGTTATCCTGACTATGGTTCCAGGATATTTAAATTACTTATTTCTGGCTGCTTGAAATATTTTCTCCTTGACCTGATAATTCTGGGGTTTGGTTGCAATATTCCTTGGAGTTTTCCTTTTGAGATCTCTTTCAGGAGGTGATTGGTGGATTTGTTCAATGACTATTGGTAATTACCCTGTAGTTCTAGGATATCAGGGCAGTTTTCTTTGATAATTTCTTGAAAGACGCTGTTTAAGCTCTTTTTTTAATCATAGTTTTCAGGAAGTCCAATAATTCTTAAATTATTTCTCCTGGATCTATTTTCTAGGTCAGGTGTTTTTCGAATGAGGTTTTTCCATTGTCTCCTATTTTTTCATTCTTTTGATTTTGTTTGATTGTTTCTTGATGTCTCCACTTGCCTAATTCTAATTTTTTTTTAAAATTTATTTATTTATTTAATTTTTAACATTCATTTTCACAAAATTTTGGGTTACAAATTTTCTCCCCTTTTATCCCCCCCCCCAAATCCAAGCATTCTAATTGCCCCTGTGACCAATCTACTCTTTCTTCTATCATCCCTCTCTGCCTTTGTCTCCGTCTTCTCTTTTGTCCTGTAGGGCCAGATAGCTTTCTTTACCCCTTTACCTATATTTCTTATTTCCTAGTGGTAAGAACATTACAGTTGATCCTAACACTTTGAGTTCCAACTTCTTTACTTCCCTCCCTCTCCACCCCTTCCCTTTGGAAGGCAAGCAATTCAATATAGGCCAAATCTGTGTAGTTTTGCAAATGACTTCCATAATAGTTGTGTTGTATAGGACTAACTATATTTCCCTCCATCCTATCCTATCGCCCATTACTTCTACTCTCTTTTGAACCTATCCCTCCCCATGAGTGTCGACCTCGAATTGCATGCTCCTCCCCATGCCCTCCCCTCTATCCTCCCCCCCACCTTGCTTGTCCCCTTGTCCCCCACTTTCCTGTATTGTAAGATAGGTTTTCATACCAAAATGAGTGTGCATTTTATTCTTTCCTTTAGTGGAATGTGATGAGAGTAGACTTCATGTTTTTCTCTCGCCTCCCCTCTTTATCGCTCCACTAATGAGTCTTTTGCTTGCCTCTTTTATAAGAGATAATTTGCCCCGTTCAATTCTCCCTTTCTCCTCCCAATATCTTTCTCTCTCACTGCTTGATTTCATTTTTTTTAAAGATATGATCCCATCCTCTTCAATTCACTCTGTGCACTCTGTCTCTATGTATGTGTGCGTGTGTGCATGTGTGTGTGTGTACTCCCACACAGTTCCCAGATACTGAAATGTTTCAAGAGTTACAAATATTGTCTTTCCATGTAGGAATGTAAACAGTTCAACTTTAGTAAGTCCCTTATGACTTCTCTTTGCTGTTCACCTTTTCATGGTTCTCTTCATTCTTGTGTTTGAAAGTCAAATTTTCTTTTCAGCTCTGGCCTTTTCATCAAGAATGCTTGAAAATCCTCTATTTCATTGAAAGACCAATTTTTCCCCTGAAGTATTATACTCAGTTTTGCTGGGTAGGTGATTCTTGGTTTTAGTCCTAGTTCCTTTGACTTCTAGAATATCCTATTCCATGCCCTTCGATCCCTTAATGTAAAGGCTGCTAGATGTTGTGTTATCCTGATTGTATTTCCACAATACTTGAATTGTTTCTTTCTAGCTGCTTGCAATATTTTCTCCTTGACCTGGGAACTCTGGAATTTGGCCACAATGTTCCTAGGAGTTTCTCTTTTTGGATCTCTTTCATGCGGTGTTCTGTGGATTCCTTGAATATTTATTTTGCCCTCTGGTTCTAGAATCTCAGGGCAGTTTTCCTTGATAATTTCATGGAAGATGATGTCTAGGCTCTTCTTTTGATCATGGCTTTCAGGTAGTCCCATAATTTTTAAATTGTCTCTCCTGAATCTATTTTCCAGGTCAGTTGTTTTTCCAATGAGATATTTCACATTATCTTCCATTTTTCCATTCTTCTCTCTTTGTTCTGTGATATCATACTTTCTCGCAAAGTCCTTAGCCTCCATCTGTGCCATTCTAGTTTTGAAAGAACTATTTTCTTCAGTGAGCTTTTGAATCTCCTTTTCCATTTGGCTAATTCTGCTTTTGAAAGCATCCTTCTCCTCATTGGCTTTTTGAACCTCTTTTGCCAATTGAGTTAGGCTAGTTTTCAAGGTGTTAATTTCTTCAACATTTTTTTGGTTCTCCTTTAGCAGGGAGCTGATCTGCTTTTCATGCTTTTCTTTCATCTCTCTCATTTCTCTTCCCAGTTTTTCTTCCACCTCTCTAACTTGATTTTCAAAATTCCTTTTGAGCTCTTCCATGGCCTGAGCCCATTGGGTGGGCTGGGACACAGAAGCCTTGATTTTTGTGTCTTTGCCTGATGGTAAGCATTGTTCTTCCTCATCAGAAAGGAAGGGAGGAAATGTCTGTTCTCCAAGAAAGTAGCCTTCAATAGTCTTATTTCTTTTCCTTTTTCTGGGCATTTTTCCAGCCGGTGACTTGACCTCTGAATATTCTCCTCACACCCGCCTCGCCTCCTGGTCCTCCCAGCCACTGTTTGGGCTCTGAGATTCAAATGCTGCTTCCAGCCTTAGGGCTTTTGGTGGGGGCAGGGCTGCTATTCAGTGTGAGAATTAAGTTCAGGTGGTCAGGTCGGGGCAGGGCTGCCTCTCAGGCTCAGTTCCCTCAGGGGGTTTATGTACAGACCTTCCACAATGGATCCAGGCTCCCGCCCGCTTGGGGAGCCCCTGTCTGCAGCCGCCTCTCAGCTTCTACCTCCCGGGGGGGCCCAAATCATGGGGGCACCCCACTCCCCTCTCGACCCGCCAAAGAGACTCTCTCACTGACCCTCGTCACCTGTGGGCGGAGGGACTTTTGCAGCCACTGGAGATCCCGTCCCTGAAGCCTGCTGGGATCTCTACCTCTCGGTCTGGGCTGGGTTCCGCGTCTGCAGCATGACGGACCTTTTGTGAGAGGTTTGCAGGTCCCTCTGTGGGTGGAGGGACCCGCGTGGCCACTGGAGATCCCATCCCTGAAGCCCGCTCGGATTTTTTCCTCTCGGTGCCGCAGCCACTGCAGGGCTGCCCTCAGCTCCCAGTCCCGGCTCCCAGTCCGCAGCGTGAAGGACCCCCCTCGAGAGGTTTGCAGGTCCCTCCGGAACAGAAATCTCCCTCGCTCCAATATTCCGTGGCCTCTAGGTGCAGAATTCGCTGTGAGTTACTCCCCTGTAGCCGTTCTGTGGGTTGTGGGTTCGGAGCTATGTGTATGTGCGTCTTTCTACTCTGCCATCTTGGCTCCGCCCCCCCCCATTCTAATTTTTAAGGAATTATTTCTTCAGTTAAGTTTTGTACCTCCTTTTCCATTTGATCAATTCTATTTTTTAAGGAATTGTTTTCTTCAGTGGAGTTTTGTTTCCATTTTTTTTCATTTGCCCACTTGTATTGTTTAAAGAATTGTTTTCTTCCATCAATTTTTGTCATTCTTTCTCCAAGCTATTGACTCTCTCTTGCATAACTCTCATTAATTTTACCAATTTTTCTTCTATCTCTCTTATTTGATTTTTTAATTCCTTTTTGAGTTCTTCCAGGAAGGCTTTTTGGGCTTGAGAAAAATTCGTATTCCCCTTTGCGGTTTCAGACTTTATTTGATTTATTGCCAATATTGTCCTCTTCTGAGTTTGTGTTTTGATCTTCCTGTTACCGTAGTAATTTTCTATGATCAATGTTAATTTTTCCTTTTTGCTCAGTTTTTGCCTATTTTGTTGCTTTTAAAGTTGAGCTCTCCTCTTGGGGTACGTGGAACACTGTCCTAAACTTCTTGTGGCGGGAACCAGGAGACTTCTCACTGTGTCCTCAGGTGCTGGAGGTTGGCTCATTGCACTGGGGTGGCCCAGCTTAGTCATGTTTCTTTTGTCTGGTTTCCTGGGTTGGCAACTTGCCTTCTGTGCTGGGCCTGGAGACCTTGCAGTTGGCTTGCTGTGCCACTGGCCTGCTGAGCCAAGACCATGAGGCCTCAGTTGCTGATCTGTGCTGGGGCTAAAAGCCTCCAACTGGCTTTCCCAGACACCATCTGTGCTGGGCTGTGCCCCCTTTTTACCCAAGTGAAACAGACCTTTCCTGAAATCCTTCTAAGTCATGCTAAGTCGGAAAATTGTTTCACTCCACCTTTTTGGAGGTTCAGTCTCTCCAGAATCTTTTTAGAGGCTTTATTTAATGCTGTTTCTGAGGGAAGCAGAGGACTCCAACAACTTCCTGGCTTTTCTCCACCATCTTGGCTCTGCCTTCAGAGCTCCCTATTTTTTTAAGCTGCCCTGGTTTAGAAAAATGACTCACTGTGACTTTTTTTTTTAACTTTCTCAATGATGATTCAACATAGCACATTTTTACGTTGTTGAGGAAGAAGAGTATTGGGTGAGCTGGGCAATAATGATGGCTCTCATTCTGCCATCTTTACTCTTTCTCTTTGTGAGGTGTTTTTGAATAAGGTAAACATTTGTGTGGTATGATTTGGAAACAACTTTGTGTGTTCTTTAACAATTGATAAACATACACACTTTCTGATAAGACACACCATGAATGAGAAAATATGAATAACTTTATCAATAATTTATATGGCAAACTATCAATCAAATTATATGGTAAACAATTTAGGAAAACCACACTTTGAGATAGCTAGATGGTACAGTGGAGAAAGTACTGGACCTGGTGTCAGGAAGACCCCAGTTCAAATCCTGTCTCAGACATTTGCTAGATGTGTGACCCTGTGATGTCACTTAACCTGTTTCCTCAGCTGCAAAATGAACATAATAACAGCACCTACCTCCCAGAGTTGTTATGAGGATCAAATTAGATAATATTTGTAAAGCACTTACAGTGCCTGGCATATAGTAGGTAACAAATAGATGCTGTTTCCTTCCTTCCTCTTAAAGTTAAAACTATAAAAAAACTCAACTGAGTCTCCAGATACCAACTTGTGACTAGAGTGTGACTGACTGGCTCATGAGTTCCCTACACTTGAGATTAGAATATGTCCATCTTCACTAGAGGGCAGTACTGATTGATTTAAAGAGACATCTGACCTTAAGCTGGGCAGAGAAAGAACCTTGTCAAAGTCTAGTATGAAACAAGTTTATTGGAACCTCTGCAACTGAGGTTGGTGGTTTGTTCTCAGAGGGTATTGTGTGCACATTTTGACTAATGAAGCTTGGTTGCATGAATTGAGATGTCTAATGAGTTTTTCAATTACACTAGTTAGCATACGTATAGGTAAATCAGTTTAATAAGGATGGGACACTGTTAAAGGCAACTCATGAAGGAGATATAAAGGACATACTAGCCAAGAACTGATTTCCAATATTTCCTTTTAGACTTACAAGGCACTGACCAGGGATAGAATTAAATTTCTTAGCAAATTGCACTTCCAACCACAGGGGTAAGGTGAACGTCTTCTGCTAAGACTTTCTCTCTTCTCCATGGAGAGCAGGATAATGAAAACAGTAAGTAAAGGCCAAACAAGGATTTGTTTAACAGTAGGCCAACTGATCTACTAGCCAAGTGCATATGATTCTTGCCACGTTCTCTAACCAATATGAAGATTTTTTAAGGATGGAGAAGATAGTGCAAAAAACCAGCACCTATGACAGAACTTGACTAGCTCAATTTTTTTTTAAGATTTTGCTCAGAAACCAAAAGAAATAGATGCTTTCTGGCTGTTAAGAATGTATCAATCAGGTGGTAAAGTTGCCTGCCTTGATTCTGCCAAATCATGAAGCCTTAGGGATAGCTAGTAAGGAGAGAGGCTTGTTTAAACTATTAAAACTCAGGCAGCACAAGGTAGAGTATTATCATAAAATATTCTCCTGCACTGGATTTTCCATGCTTGAGAATGCAATTACCTACTCCATACCAATGAAAGTACATCAATTGTCATTGAAAAAAACATGGTAGAATGGGTATCTGTGCATTTGAGTGAAGACATAGAAAGACCCAAATCATACAAATGAAGGATTATGGATTTAAGCAGATCAGAATAACGACAAAACTGAATTTCTCTAACTTTTAGGAGAGGCATAAATTGTGGAGTCTGTTGTGATAGCCTTAAGACTATGCAAGGATGTGAGCACCAGGACAAAATATTCGTAGCAACCCTACCAGGTACATACATACAGGTACATATAAAGGGCAAAATGATAGGAATCAAGGCAATTTTAGGAATTGTGGACAAGGCAGAACAAGTCACATAATGAACAAGGCCCTACTTGGGTATAGGTATGGTTCAAACGAAGAGAGGAATAACCTCTGCAACTAGTCATGACAAAGCATCAGAATAGGTAAGAAACAGTAGGAATTTTCCACCCCCTAGACCTCAAAGTCAATCAAAATGAAGCTAGCGTCAGAGCTCTGATAAAGAGGTCTAATTTTCCTATTGGGATTCACCAGTTCCCTTGCTAGGCTCCAAAAGGGGGAGAGTTGTCCCATCTGGGATTCATAATTAGGTAAAATTTGAGTTGAGAATGCTCTTAGATACAGGTTCTTAATTACTATAATACAAATCAGTAACAGAAAATGAGAAATAGCCACAAAACCACATTGGGTTTAGAGACTCTACAAATCTAGATTGAAAATTATTTAGAGAGCTAAAAAAATCACAGATTGGTCTGAGGTCACCTACAGAATTGTCATTAATTCAGGATCAGAAGAAACAATAATTAAAATGGATTATTGAGTATCATTTTATCTTATGGAAGAAATCAAAATGTAATGTCCAATTATTAATAGGGAAGCATCATTCAGTGGTATCCAGTAGCATTTACCCACCCCAAAATGAGTTGTAAATACCCCCAGTACAGAATCAAAGGTGGATAAAAATAAATGACTGAAATTTGAAAGGATCTAGAACAAGAAGGAGTTAATTAGGAAAACAACTAGTCCATAGAAGTCTCCAGTTTAGCCAGTGAAAAAGGCTAATGGTGAGTGGGGCTTTAGAGTAGACTATAGAAAATTTAATTCTTAGACTAAGTCTATTAAGGGAATCCTTCAAAATATTTTAGAAATGATTGACGAAATTAAAGGATGCAAAGGACATTTGGTTTGGGTTATTGATTTAACAATTGGCCTTCACAGGATAGGAGCATGGTATACATTCTTGTAATGGCAAGTAAAGTAGGATCCTTAGCTGTTTTGGGTTTAGCATAATCAAGTGCCTCTGATTAAATCTTGCCTTGGATTGAACTAATCAAGAGTCTTTAACTAGAAACAGTATATGCACTTGTATTGTAAATTATTTTAATGTGATTAAAGAAGATCTTCTTCATCCATTAATGAGCCTGCCCATTAAGGGGAGTTTGATTAGGGAAGATTTGTTTGAAGGCCCACAGCTTTTATTAATTTCTAATGGGGCACTGGTTCTCAAGGGTTGTGATGGCCTCTGCTCTGAAAAGGATACATACACACACACACACATACACAGACACACACACACACATATATATATATACATATATATACATATATATATGTATGTATGTATATACTGTGAAGTGAAGTTTTACTTTGGGGCTTAGTATTTGGAAGAAGGTTTGTGTGCCAGATGAGACTCTGGGTAGCTGCTAAGGAGGGCCCTCCCCCTCTTTGAAAGTTCAGATGTTGGTGCTTTGCTCTCTGGTCACTATGTATGTATGGTCAGACAGTTATCTGTCTGTTGATTTGTAATGTATGCATTGTTTACTGTCAGGTAGTTGGAAGTTCTTTCTGTTGATTTGGATTTCTCTGTATTTTCTGTGAAGTTCAGGGTGCTGACTTTTCCCCTGAACTAAGTGAATGATTAAAGTGATTGATGTCCCCTCAAAAGTTGCTTTCCTTTCAGAAAAGCAGACTTAAGAACCTGTACAGCAGGCCCTCCTGTGTAAGTTGGGGTCCTTGCTTTTACAATTCTGTAGGGATACGTAACAGCTCAGTTCTGTGCCATAATTTATGTAGACCAGACATGGACAAAATTGATACAGATAGTTGTCTGATATAACATTACATAAATGATAAATCGGTGGAGACAGGATAAGCAAAAGTAGAGGAATTTACAGACAGGACTATTGGAGGATTAACTGACAGAAGATGGACAGTTGCTCCACAAAAGGTGCAGAGAGGACAGTCATCAGACAAATTTCTAGAGATGATTTGGATATCAGAAGGAGTGTCAATTTCTTCATCAGTTGTAGAAAATAGTTTAACCTTTAAAAAAAATCTTTATTCCTAAAAGATAAAAAGGAAGCACACAAACTAATGGGATTATTTGGTTTCTGGAGAAATCATATTCTCCACTTGACATATGATGCTAGCACCAATGTATGAAGTTACAAGAAAATCTAGAAACTGGGAATGGATACCTCACAAAAAAGAGTGGGTTAGTTTTGTAGCAAGAGTGAGGGATGGTTGATTGTTGTCCTTCGTTTTCAAAGAGGACCAAAATGAAATCACTATGATAAAGTCAAGTTTCAATGTGTCTGACTGTGGCTGACCAGACCAATACAAGCTTGGAATGCTCTATCACAGATTGGACACAGATAATTCAGGTGAACATTTGGGTTGGATATGCTAGATTTGCACATCCTACATTGTTTTTTGAGCAGTTTCAATTCTGCTTTGCTCATAGAGCACGGCACCATTTCTGATGTGGGCATGTCATGCCGAGTGTTCCTGTGCCAGTGTCTCCCATGTCACACAATAAAATCCAAAGTTCTTGAGGGAGACCTTGAAAGTGTCCTTGTATCACTTCTTCTGACCACCATGTGATTGCCTGCCCCATGTGAGTACTCCATAAAAATTGTCTTTTTGGCAAACGTATATTTTGCATTCAAACAGTGTGGCCAGCCCATCAGAGTTGTGCTCTCTGAAGCATAGTTTGAATGGTTGGCAATTTAATTCAAGTAAGGACCTCAGTGTCACCTACCTTGTGCTGCCAGGTGATCTTCAGAATCTTCCTAAGACAGTTTAAATGGAAGCGATTCAGTTTCCTGGTATGGCACTGGTAGACTGTCCCTGATTCACAGGCATACAACACTGAGGTCAACGCAATGACTCTGTAGACCTTCAGGTTGGTAGTCAGTCCAATACCTCTTCTTTCCCATACTTTCCTTTGGAGCCTCTCAAACACTGAGCTAGCTCTGACAATGTGCATGTCAACCTCAATGTACATCCCTGGAAAATACACTACCAAGGTAAGTGAACTTATCTAAAGCATTCAAAACTTCTCCATTTGCTATAACCGATGGTTCCACTTATGGATGGTGTGGTGGTGGCCGGCTTCATCACTTGCCTGTTGCCACAGGACTTTGAGATAGGTATAACAGAAAAATGGTATGAGTGATGTCATTTGATTAGTGCATAAATTGAATTTAAGTGAGGCAGAGTTGCAAAAAGTCATCAGCCTTATTCTCTCCTCCAGAGTCATCATAGTCCAGTGGCAGGACAGAATCAAGATGAGTGGTGATACCTCAGGATGAAGTGGATGACCTTGGCATCTTCGAATGTCTAACTAACCTCTAAGCCCTCCACATCATCTGCTTCAGTTGCCTTCATGGCCCTTGGAACAAATTGTTCTCATCTGCCCATTCCACCAGAGGAAGTCTTCACATGCTTGGGGTAGACACCCCTTAACTCACCAATGGGTTTGAGACCTCTTGGTTACCCTCAGTCTGATTTAGCCCATCTGCCAAAATGGTTTACCAGGGTGTGGCTGTGGCACATGCCACAGCTTTTTGAAGCCACAGGTGAGAGTTAGGTGGAACAGGTGGACACCAAGGTGGAAAGCAGCCCTGAAAATAGCTAAACATCCATCACACCAGAGGTACTAGTTCTCTCTGAACACGTCTTACACCTCAGCCAGAGTGAGGGATAGTCAGGACACAGACCACATGCTCCATTGGTATCCACACAATGTTAAAAGAATTCAAGGAATCTCTCCAGCACATTGGGTTGACTCTGTATGATGGATTTATGATAGGATGTAAACAGCAATTGTAGGATGGGCAGATGTGGATGGTTTACAATGTTTCTTTGGAGGAAATAACCACATCAAGGAAATCACAGGTCTGTTGGATTATTCCTTGATAATGATAAATAGATGAGTTGTTACTACTATGCCTCAAAAATACCTAATCTTTTTGCAAAGTTGTTGCTGCAGTGTACAGAAAGTATATGGTGTTAGGTATGCACTATATTTGCAAACAGTAGGAAGAGGAATGGATAATATACAAAAACTAATGTTTTCTTGCTTCCAAGACCATAATGTACAAGAGGGCAAATGTTATTATATCACAGGGAATAAATCTGAGAACTTCCTTCAACTAGGGAAACCCTAAAGTATTTTTTTCCAATAGAGAATGTGTCAGGATTGCTGCCCTTGTTTTTCTCTAAAGTTCTCCCTTATCCATTGAATTGTCAGAACACTTTAAATACTCAAATCTAGAGGTATCAGATGCAAAACTCCCCAGTGTAGCCCAAGGCAGATTAAAATGTAATTGGAAAATGTTTAACAAAGGACATAATAGTACAACACAGATGGTGATAACTTGTGATTTTCTAAGACAAGATGGGCTCACAGGAATCCATTTCTATTTGGAGGAGTTTGCAGCACTGCTCAGAACCACAAATTTTGAAACTCTCCCATATTTGAAAGCATTATGAAGCATGCTTAACAGATTTGACATGCACGTTTTGAAAAATACGTCCATTTTGGTTTGAGATGGGGCTGGGCGGGCCTTGGAGCAGAGAGGAACTAAAGTACTTAGCTTGCTAACCATACAGACTTCTCTTTTCTGACCTGATCAAGTTCATATTATTCTATAGGCCCAAATAGTCTGATTATTAACTGCCAGAAAATATTTTGCCTTCTTTTGTCCCTCTCCCCCTCCCCACTCCACCCCTACATTTGAAAAATATTTGCAAAAAATAAAATAATTCTTAGTAAATAAATAAGTACCGTATCAAAAGGAGAGCATCTTCACTAAGTAGGTTACTAGGCACATTTGCTAAAAGAGATTTATTGTTTAACACAATTCATAGAATCATAAAGGTAGACAGGACTTATGAAATAATCTAATCCAACCCATTTCTTTTATAAATAAGAAAACTGAAGACTAAAGATGTTTATAGGAGAAGGCTCATGGAATAGTAGAAGGAATATCAGATTGGGATTTTGAAGACCTAGGTTTAAGTCTTCAGTCTGCCATTAGTTTTGTGACTCATGGCCAAGTCATGTCTCTGACTTTCAGTTTACTCATTTGTAACTAGATGACCTATAAGGCCTTTCCAAACTCTAACACCATGATTCCAAATAAGTAGTGTTTCGAGTATGCTCTATTGAATGAGATATAATCTATCACAAATGAAAGTCTAACATATTGACATTGGTACTTGAGCTGGTATGTCTGGGACAGCAGAGTTCAAATGCAGCTTCAAATGCTTACTGTGTGACTTTAAACACTACCTGCCTCAGTTTCCTCATCTGTAAAATAGGGTTAATAGTAGTATCTAAGTCCCAGGATAAGTGAGGATCAAATGAGATAACAATTGTAAAGCATTTAGCACATAAGTGCTATGCAAATGTTAGCTATTTAATCATAAGCTTTGAGTGATTGGTATTCTATTCTTAAGGTTTGAAAAAATAATTGAGGACTGACCATTAAGCATATTAACACATAAAGCCTAAAAGAGAAGTGGTTTATGTAAGTTACAGCTCTCATTTTTCCTTCTTTTGCCTAAATTTTTGTCATTCCTTTAACATGAATGTATGATATATGGGGTGATCAGGGTGCACTAGGTGTGAGAGCTTGCAGAGCCCTTTTCAGGGTTCATCATCCACCTTTGGTGTTCACCTGTCACCTAACTCTCACCTGTGCCTCCAAGAAGCTTTAATATGCACAGTGGTCACACCCTGGTAAAATCATCTCAGCAGACCTGCTAAACCAGGTTGTGGGTAACCAGATAGTCCTCAAACCTGTCAGTGAGTTAGAGGGATGTCTCCCCCAAGCATGTAAAGACCTGGTAGAATGCACAGATGAGAACAACTGGCCATCAAGGTGGCTGAAACAGGTATTGTGGCGTGCTTAGAGCTTGGCCAGACATCAAAGATGCCAAGGTCATCCACTATATCCCGGGCCATCACCAATCATCTTGACTGTTTTGACACTGGAGTTTGGTGTCTTTGGAAGAAAGTGGCTGATGACTTTGCACATCTCTGCCTCACTTAAATCCAATTCATACACAAGTCAAGACCTAACCCCAACATCATGAAGTCATTAGCCCTCTTTGAAAACAAAGGATGAATCACAAGGTGGCTGTGTAACATACTATGTATGCCTCTAAATCCAAGTTCCTCAGACCCTTACTTTAGGCTATAGATCATCTATGAAGAAGATTTCATGATTTAATCCCTGTGGACCAGGCTAAAGGAGGATAATGAGAAAGTTTACATGCTAGTAGGTCTATGGACTAAAAAGTGACTGGTTCATAGATTAGATATACTATTACGGAAATAATAGCCCTGTAAGTATATCACACCACTCCTGAAACCAAAGGCTTGATCCATGGCACATCACTGACATTATGCATACTGTGCATACCTATACTACCATGAGCAAAACTCTCCCAAAAAACATGTTGGAACAAACACCATGCAGTCAGTGCTTAAGTGGAAATGATAGTTATAATAACTGAGAGCACCAGTGTTGGGGAAAAAGAAAAGAGTCAACTATATGAAGAGATAGCTGCCTATACTGTTGATATGTCAACTAAATTCCCAGAAAGGGACATCACCAGAGTATTGCTGAGTAGTCCCCTGTTTAGAAAGAGCTGACAGACAAAATCAACACATGATTCACTGATGGGAGTACTATTCTCATGCTTCAGAGCATGAAGTGGTGAGCATCACCCCCAGTCTGTCCATCAGTGACCAAATGGTCTAAAAAGGGAATGAAAAATCAGACAAAAAAAAAGACAACATGGTTGGTTGTCTCTAGGGCCTCTAGGGAAAACTTTGGTAAGTGAAGGAATAACAACTGGACAGTGAAGAGCAGTGTGGTGTGGGGTTGTGGCACAAGAAGTTATGGGAAGACATAGCTTATGAAAATGTGCAGGTGAAGGTTGGCTACATCTCAGCTCATACTAAATGGAAATCACATGAAACAAAATGCAGGGAGATGGTGGATCACATTAACAAACTAAGGGAGACAAAGGTAAAGGGGGATTGTGAGGGGAATAGAATCAGAGTGCAATGGATTTAGGAGAAAATTGAATATTTAGACATTTGGACCACCAAATCTTGGATAGAATATAAAATGAGACTAAGTACAAGGGAAATGATGAGATCTACAAAGCTATTCTACTCCATTTTCCAGAATACTAGACTATTACTTAAACCACTACCTGGATTCATCACCAAAGGCTGGTAACAAAATCTATTGCTTAAATGTAATTTGCAGGTGCACAGGATTGGGTTTTATTCACCCCTATAAATGAGTAGATATTGATTCTACTAGTGTTTGTTGATTGGCTATTATAGTTGACCTGTGAGAGTACAGAGTGATCATACTTCACTCTACCACTAAGTTAAAAACTGGGCTGAAACCCAAGAAATTGCATGAAATTTTCTCCTAGTTTATAATTCCAAAGTTGCAGTAATGATGGAAAGATTTAATTGGAATCCTTAAAACACAGAAACTCTTAGGGAAGATAAAGGTCACTGATCAGAAATCAGTGAATAGAACAACAATAAACCAACTGAATAATGGACCTAGAAGCAACTTTCCTGCACCAATAAATGAGTTTAAAATTACAACTCCATCCTCTGTTGATATGAGGAAGGGTACAGAAGCCCAGCTGTAGCTAGGTGGTGCAATGGATAGAGTGCCAGACCTGAAGCAAGAAGTACCCAAATTCAAATTTGGCCTCAGAAACTTATTGGTGTGTGACCCTGGGCAAGTAGCTTCATCACGTTTACCTTAGTTTCCTCATCTGTAAAATGAGCTGGAGAAGGAAACGGAAAAACACTCTAGTATCTTTATCTAGAAAACCCCAAATGGGGTCATGGAGAATCAGACGACTAAAATGACTCAACAACAAAGAAGCCTTATTATATTAGCCCTTCTGCTCTTCTCTCATCTAAGTTACAGTATTAGAGATTTTAGTTTAGTTAGTAAAAGGTTATGTAACCTTCCAACATCTTTCCAAGTCAAGGCTTGAAACTAGGTCTTTCTGACTCAGAGCTAACTCTCATCTCCTACCACCTCTTGATAATGTCACAAAGTTATAAAAAAGTGGAAATATTAAAGAACTGACCATTTATAAAAGTAGTCAATCCAACATCTTCATCTCCATTCCACTACTACCCTTCACATTAATGGCTCATCCCTACAATCCAAAAAGTCAATGTCTTTGTCAGTCAATGACTGTCCATAATTCCTTCAAAAGAGATTGATGTCAGTATCAAAGGATTCAGAGAAGCCCTTGGGAAATCCATGAACTTCTACCATATTTATGCAACAATTGAAACTAAGAGAAAAAATGAAAATAAAAAAATAAAGAAAAGGTAAGTTCTGCTGCACTATTATATGATCAGAATGATTTTCTGGCTTATGGATTGGCTTAGCCACAGACATGAAAGCAATGGATGAAACTCTGAGTTCAGAAAACAAGAACACCTGGGTCAGTCTGCATTGAACATAGCTTGAATGGATGGAAATAAAGTGAACTAAGTCTGGAAAAGTTTCTACTTCATTCTGGAGGCCACAAGGACTATAGAAAATTTTGGAGTTAAGATATAATGTAGTAAAACCTGTGCCTTAGAAAGATTCCTTTGGGAAGGAGAAGTGAGGATAGTGACTTACACAGCCCTCCCTCACTCAAAACAAAGTCAAGTGCAAGTCATGTCATCATTTCTCTGATGGCATGATCTTCTTTGGCAATGAAGGACGAACACAATCCTCCCGTAAAATACCTGTAAAGAATGATTCTCGAGGGGCGGAGCCAAGATGGCGTAGTAGAAAGACGCACATACACATAGCTCCGAACCCACAACCCACAGAACAACTACAAAGAAGTAACTCACGGCGAATTCTGCACCCAGAGGCCACAGAACATTGGAGAGAGGGAGATTTCTGTTCCGGAGAGACCTGCAAACCTCTCGTAAAAGGTCCTTCGTGCTGCGGACTGGGCGCCGGAACTGGGAGCTGAGTACAGCCCTGCCGTGGCCTCGGCACCGAGAGGAACAGATCCGAGAGGGCTTCAGGGACGGGATCTCCAGCGGCCGCACAAGTACCTCCACCCACAGGTGACGGGGGTCGGTGAGAGAGTCCCTTTGGCGGGTCGAGGGGGGAGTGGGGTGCCCCCATGGCTCGGGCCCCCTCGGGAGACAGAAGCTGAGGGGCAGCGGCAGACCAGGGCTCCCCAAGCAGGCAGGAGCCTGGATCCATTGTTGAAGGTCTGTGCATAAACTCCCTGAGGGAACTGAGCCTGAGAGGCAGCCCTGGCCTCACCTGAGCATCTGAATTTAATCTCACACTGAATAGCAGCCCTGCCCCCGCCCAAAGCCCTGAGGCTGGAAGCAGCATTTGAATCTCAGACCCCAAACACTGGCTGGGAGGATCAGGAGGTGAGGTGGGTGTGAGGAAAATATTCAGAGGTCAAGTCACTGGCTGGGAAAATGCCCAGAAAAGGGAAAAGAAATAAGACTATA
Organism: Notamacropus eugenii; assembly: GCF_028372415.1. Taxonomy (NCBI): domain Eukaryota; kingdom Metazoa; phylum Chordata; class Mammalia; order Diprotodontia; family Macropodidae; genus Notamacropus; species Notamacropus eugenii. The sequence continues at coordinate 12,405,914 of NC_092879.1, read as the reverse complement.
GAAGGTTACTTTCTTGGTGAACAGGCATTTCCTCCCTTCCTTTCTGATGAGGAAGAGCAATGCTTACCATCAGGGAAAGACACAGAAATCAAGGCTTCTGTGTCTCAGCCCACTCAATGGGGTCAGGCCATGGAAGAGCTCAAAAAGAATTTTGAAAATCAAGTTAGAGAGGTGGAGGAAAAGCTGGGAAGAGAAATGAGAGACATGAAGTCAAAGCATGAACAGCAAATCAGCTCCCTGCTAAAGGAGACCCAAAAAAATGTTGAAGAAAATAACACCTTGAAAACTAGCCTAACTCAATTGGCAAAAGAGGTTCAAAAAGCCAATGAGGAGAAGAATGCTTTCAAAAGCAGAATCAGCCAAATGGAAAAGGAGATTCAAAAGCTCACTGAAGAAAATAGTTCTTTCAAAATTAGAATGGCACAGATGGAGGCTAAGGACTTTATGAGAAAGCAAGAAATCACAGAACAAAGCCAGAGGAATGGAAAAATGGAAGATAATGTGAAATATCTCATTGGAAAAACAACTGACCTTGAAAATAGATCCAGGAGAGACAATTTAAAAATTATGGGACTACCTGAAAGCCATGATCAAAAGAAGAGCCTAGACATCATCTTTCATGAAATTATCAAGGAAAACTGCCCTGAGATTCTAGAACCAGAGGGCAAAATAAATATTCAAGGAATCCACAGAACACCGCATGAAAGAAATCCAAAAAGAGAAACTCCTAGGAACATTGTGGCCAAATTCCAGAACTCCCAGGTGAAAGAGAAAATATTGCAAGCAGCTAGAAAGAAACAATTCAAATATTGTGGAAATACAATCAGGATAACACAAGATCTAGCAGCTTCTACATTAAGGGATCGAAGGGCATGGAATAGGATATTCCAGAAGTCAAAGGAACTAGGACTAAAACCAAGAATCACCTACCCAGCAAAACTGAGTATAATACTTCAGGGGAAAAATTGGTCTTTCAATGAAATAGAGGATTTTCAAGCATTCTTGATGAAAAGGCCAGAGCTGAAAAGAAAATTTGACTTTCAAACACAAGAATGAAGAGAACCATGAAAAGGTGAACAGCAAAGAGAAGTCATAAGGGACTTACTAAAGTTGAACTGTTTACATTCCTACATGGAAAGACAATATTTGTAACTCTTGAAACATTTCAGTATCTGGGTACTGGGTGGGATTACACACACACACATGCACACACGCACACACACATAGAGACAGAGTGCACAGAGTGAATTGAAGAGGATGGGATCATATCTTAAAAAAATGAAATCAAGCAGTGAGAGAGAAAGATATTGGGAGGAGAAAGGGAGAATTGAATGGGGCAAATTATCTCTCATAAAAGAGGCAAGCAAAAGACTCATTAGTGGAGGGATAAAGAGGGGAGGTGAGAGAAAAACATGAAGTCTACTCTCATCACATTCCACTAAAGGAAAGAATAAAATGCCTACTCATTTTGGTATGAAAACCTATCTTACAATACAGGAAAGTGGAGGATAAGGGGATAAGCAGAGTGGGGGGAGATGATAGAAGGGAGGGCATGGGGAGGAGAGTGCAATTTGAGGTCAACACTCATGGGGAGGGATAGGATCAAAAGAGAATAGAAGTAATGGGGGACAGGATAGGATGGAGGGAAATATAGTTAGTCCTATACAACACAACTATTATGGAAGTCATTTGCAAAACTACACAGATTTGGCCTATATTGAATTGCTTGCCTTCCAAAGGGAAGGGGTGGAGAGGGAGGGAGCTAAAGAAGTTGGAACTCAAAGTGTTAGGATCAACTGTAATGTTCTTACCACTAGGAAATAAGAAATACAGGTAAAGGGGTATAGAAAGCTATCTGGCCCTACAGGACAAAAGAGAAGACAGAGACAAGGGCAGAGAGGGATGATAGAAGAGAGAGCAGATTGGTCATAGGGGCAATTAGAATGCTTGGCGTTTGGGGGGGGAGGGGAGAAAAGGGGAGAAAATTTGTAACCCAAAATTTTGTGAAAATGAATGTTAAAAGCTAAATAATAAAAAAAAAAGAATGATTCTCAACAAATTCTAGATCAGCAGAAGCCACAGAACGATGGAGTGGAGGAGATTTACAGCATAGAGTGACCTGGAAGGCCAACAGGAAAGGTGTGTCACATCAGATGCAGAGCAGAGCACAGCCTGGCCTTGTCCAAGTGGTGCCTGGAGGAACAGGGCCAGAACAGGCATCAGGCACAGAATTCCCAGCAGCAGCTGAGGTTCGCAGATCCCTCAACCCATAGGTGCCAAAGACACTTCAAAGATCAGTGAGAGAGCTTTTTCACCTCCGTTACAAGGGAGCAGGGTCCTTCCCTAGCCCTGGCCCCAGGCAGCAGCAGTGGTGGGAGTGACGACTGGGGTGGGATGGCCCCAGCAGGCAGCAGCCAGCATCGATTGTTGGAGTCTCAGCTTAAAGCCCCTGGGGGAACTGAGCAGCTGATCTGAACCTCAGCCCCGAGCCTGGCCAGGGAGTAAACTCTTATCCCTTGATTGTGCCACCTTGGAGGAACTAAGAACATACAGGTCCCCAGAGTATATCCTACACTTGACAAAGGGCCCAAAAGTCAAGTAACTGGTTGGGAAAATGTCCAAAAAAGGGGGGGGGGGAAGAGTACAGAATGTTACTTTCTTGGTGAACAGGTATTTTCTCCAATCCTTTCAGATGAGGAAGAACAATGTGTACCATCAGAAAAAGACATGAAAGTCAAGGCTTCTGCATTCCAAACCTCCAAAATAAATACGGAATGGTCCCAGGACAAGGAAGAGCTCAGAAAGGATTTTGAAAATCAAGTAAGAGAGGAGGAGGAAGAATTGGGAAGAGAAATGAGAGCAATGCAAGAGAATCATGAAAAACGAGTCAACAGCTTGCTAAAGGAGACACAAAAAAATACTGAAGAAATTAACACCTTTAAAAACAGACTAACCCAAATGGCAAGGAGGTCCAAGATGTCAATGAGGAGAAGAATGCTTTAAAAAGCAGAATGAGTCAAATGGAAAAGGAGGTTCAAAAGCTCACTGAAGAAAATAGTTCTTTAAAAATTAGAATGGAACAGATTGAAGCTAATGACCTTATGAGAAACCAAGAAATTACAAAACAAAACCAAAAAGATGAAAAAATGGAAGACGATGTGAAATGTCTCACTGGAAAAACAACTGACCTGGAAAATAGATCCAGGAGAGACAATTTTAAAATAATGGGACTACCTGAAAGCCACATCAACAAAAGAGCCTAGACATCATCTTTCATGAAATTATCAAGGAAAACTGCCCTGATATTCTAGAACCAGGGGGCAAAATCAATATTGAAAGAATCCACCAGTCACCTCCTGAAAGAGATACAAAAAGAGAATCTCCTAGGAATATTGTAGCCAAATTCCAGAGTTCCCAGGTTAAGGAGGAAATATTGCAAACAGCTAGAAAGAAACAATTCAAGTATTGTGGAAATACAATCAGGATAACACAAGATCTAACAGCTTCTACATTGAGGGATAGAAGGGCGTGGAATATGATATTCCAGAAATCAAAGGAACTAGGACTAAAATCAAGAATCACCTACTCAGCAAAACTGAGTATAATACTTCAGGGGAAAAAAATGGTCTTTCAATGAAAGAGGGAGAGAGACAGACAGACAGACAGACAGAGACAGAGAGAGACAGAGAGACAGAGAGACAGACAGAGACAGACAGAGAGACAGAGACAGAGAGACAGAGACAGAGACAGAGAGACAGAGAGAGTCAGAGAGAGCACAGGGTGAGTTGAATTAGAAGGGATGATATCTAAAAAAATAAAAGTAAGGTGTGAGAGAGGAATATATTGGGAGGTGAAAGGGAGAAATGGAATGGGGCAAATTATCTCTCATAGAAGAGGTAAGAAAAAAGTTTTTCCAGTGGAGGGGAAAAGGGGGAGGTGAGAGGAAAAAAGTGAAGCTTACTCTCATCAAATATGGCTCAAGGAAGGAATAACATGCACACTGAATTTGGTATGAAAATCTATCTTACACTACAGGAAAGTAGGAGAGAAGGGGATAAGCAGGCTGGGGGAGATGATGGAAGAGAGGTCAAACGGGAGGAGGGAGCAATTAGAAATAAACAGTCTTGGGGAGGGACAAGGTCAAAAGAAAGAATAGAAGAAATGGGAGACAGGATAGAATGGAGGGAAATATAATTAATCTTACGCAACATGACTATTGTGGAAGTCATTTGCAAAACTACACATATACAGCCTATCTTGAATTGCTTGCCTTCTCAGTGCGTATGGGTGGGGAGGGAGGAAGGAAGAGAAGCTGGAATTCAAAGTTTTAAGAACAAATGTTGAGAACTGTTTTTGTATACAACTAGGAAATAAGAAGTACAGGTAATGGGGTATAGAAACTTATCTTGCCCTACAGGAAAAGAGAGAAGATGGAGATAAGGGAAGGGGGGAGTGTTAGAAGGGAGGGCAGAGTGGTGGAAGGGGTAATCAGAATGCATGGCGTTTTGGGGTGGGGGGAGGGGAGAGATGGGGGAAAATTTGGAACTCAAAATTTTGTGGAAATGAATGTTGAAAACTTAAAACAAATAAATAAATAAATAAAAATAAAATAAAAAGATCTAAGTTCAAAATAACAATTATTTTTCTTCTGCCTTCTTAAAAAAAAGAAAGGCTCTTTTGATGGCTGGCATGAAGACTGGAGAGACACAGTGAGAGCACAAAAGTGAGAGCATAAATAGGAGGCTGTTATGATAGTTCACTTGAGAATGTAAAAGAACCTGATCTGAGGTGGTGGCTGGGAGTAGAGAGAAAGAGGACTGATGAACGATGTATTTGTGGAGGGAGAATTGACACGACTTGGCAAACTATTGGGGAAAGGGATAGGGCAAATGAAGGAATATACTCCAAACTATTTGTGGCAGGACTTTTTTAAAGCTAAGAATTGGGGGGGGGGGGGGGGGAGTAGATTCCCACCTAGTGGGAAATGGGTAAATGAATTGTGGTACATGAACAAGGAGAAATAACATGCAGGAAGCAAACTGGAATTTGGTTGAGGAGACTTAGTCATGCATTGTAGTGATTTGATAAAATAACATGATAGTTTCTGAACCATGGTTGGGCCAGCTAAGTTGTGGAAGCTGCTTCCATCAACCACCAGAAAGAGGAGAGGAGAATGAGACAGTCTTTACTTCTTTTCCCTCCAGACCACCCACCATAGGATGACCTTTAGAATTTCATAAAAATTGATTAAGGACTTTAGCTAGGTTTGATAGAGGTCTTCTCACTCAATAGAGGTTTAATGATTTAGAACAGTGATATTAAATTCAAATTGAAATTATTTCTGCAGGATTCATGTGGAAAATATTATAGGGTTTTTAGTTTATGTTGTTAAAAACTTAGCAATTACATTTTAATCTGATTACCTCACTGGAAACTGTTGGGAGTCAAATGGACCATCTGAGTCCTTTTGTGCAGAGCATTTGTTTAGTTATCACAGGTACGATGGAATGACTGATTTATTGATTTAATTTAATTCATCCCCTTTGCTTGTACTTCCCCCAATCCAGTTCAAAATGTACTGTTCTCAACAAATCTCCTGTGTTGTATTTGGAAAAGCCCATAGTTCTTATGATCTCCCTCATTTCACTCTACATTAATTCATACAAGTCTCTAATGGTTCTCTAAAACAATTTCTTTCATCATTTCTTGCACCACAATAGTATTTCATTATCACCATATATGTCCATTTGTGCAGCCATTCTTCTATTAATGAGCATACCCTTACTTTCTAGTTCTTTGCCACCACAAAAATATAAATACCTCTGGACATAAAGGGCTTTTTTCCTCTTTTTTTTTTATCATTTTGTGGTATAGGTCTACTATTTCTATCACTGGGTTAAAGTTGAGTAAATTTAAAGACAGAGTTACAAATTGTTTCCAACAGTGACTGGAAAGACTCACAAATTGATCAATATTACTTTAGCGTACTAAACAAACTCCCAAGAAAGGGCTTAGAGGGACCTGTTTTGATATCAACTTTTAAAGTTGTCTAAAATGAAAAGAAAACATTATATGCAAAGGAAAACACTAAAGGCTCTCCCAAATCCCAAGACTAAAGTAAGAATATCTGCTCTCCCTGACATTGCTTGATATCATTCTAGAAATGCTAGTAATGACAATAAGACAAGAAAAACAAATTAAATGCATAGAAATAGATAAATAGAAAATAAAACTATTTCTCTCTGCTGAAAATAGCATATTTTTGCTTAAAAATCATGGGGAATCATTAAAGGTTCAAATAGAGAAAATTAATGGCTTTAGCAAAGTTGCAGGCTACAAAGCAAACATTGCCATATAATAATCATTTCATATAATAATGACAAGAGGCAACAGAAAGGGAAATCTCATTCCCAAAATTGCAAAATGATTAAAATTCATAAGAATTCATATACTAGAGCCACAAAATAGTTGTGTAGATTCAATTAAAAAGTACTCTTTGAAGAAATAAAGAAGAAACACCAGGGTCCTGACAACCAGTAGACAACAGTCACCAGAATCTCGATTGGGGATGAATACAGATTGTGTGAAAGTGCAACCAATACTGGAAAGGATGGTCAGGAAAGTCGGATTTCACTGAATGCAAGAAGATAGAAGGATTAAGAAAGGAAAGATTGAAGATGAAAGCTAGACTGTTACCTATGGAATCAGCATCCCACAGAGCACAGTGGAAAGAGATGGGGCAGAGCTACGTTAGATTGAAGGGGATAAGAATGAGGGAGCAGTCAGCAGAGGAAGAGGATCAGGATTTTGGACAACAGCAACTGGAGGTTCATAAACTCTGGGATGGGAAGACTATGATGGGGTAGAAGTATATTAATTCTTGAGGAATGAGTTTAGGAAGGATACCATTGCCTGTGAGGATTACTCTGAGGTGAAATTGTCCTAGGGCATCAGGGAACAGAGTATGCCTGGAAAATGTTGGGTGCCAGGAGAATGAAGGGTGCCCAGGAAGGGACAAGGCAACTGTCATGGAGATGTAGGTGACCAGAGTGTGGAAGGCATTTGAGTGATGTGAGATGATGAAGAGGGAGTTCTCTTTGAATGACCTCTGATTTTATTGAAGTATGACACAAGTTCCTTAGCTAAGGGTGGGGATAAAGGTTGTCAATGGAGGACTGAGGAGAGAATGAAAAAGTTGGGAATAGGCACTGTGGTAAGTGAGAGCATGAATCAATTATGAAGGTATAAAGGGATTGCCTTCCTGGAGTGTATGCCTGGTTGGAATTACGCATCACAAATTCATAGTGCTCTCAGTCAGCATCTTTTATGACTTTGCACATCTCCATGTAGGAAGACATGAATAGGCACAAAGGAGGCAGATGATAGAAGTAACCCAAGGCATAATTGCTGATAGGACAAGGGGTATAACGTAAAGGACAGGATAGAGTTGAATTAATTCAACAAAGGGTCGAGATTGGGAAGAGAGTAGGCAGGAGGAAAGGTGGAGTGGTAAAAGGAAACTGACTGAAGGAATTTGGGGGTTCATGAAGTTGGAAGTGGAACACTTGTGGGTGATCACAAGATCCAGGGAATAATGAGATGGAATGGAAAATCATGTCAAAGGAATTGAGAAATCTGAGGACCTGGGAAGCTCAGGGATTTGAAAGAGTAACCATATATATGTTGAAGTACTTTAGAATGAGATCAGGAGTTAGAGTGGAGAGAAAGACTGAAGCAGGCACTGAGCTCATTGAGGGAGGAAGGAAGGAATATACTCTGGGGTTTGGCCAATAAGGTTTGGCCAATCCAGGATGTGGATTGGGTGACAAATTGAAAGACCATTTACTACAGTTGCTAGAGTGCTGGGCCTGAAGTCAGGAAGACTCTTCTCCCGGAGTTCAAATCCAGCCTGTCATTTACTAGCTGTGTGACCCTGGGCAAGTTACTTTGCCTCATTTGCCTCAGTTCCTCATCTGTAAATTGAGCTGGAGAAGCAAATGGAAAATCATTCTAGTATCTTTGTCAAGACACAACTGAAATGATTGAACAACAATAAAAGAAGATCTTCCAAAAAGAGCCAAAATGGAGCAGATCCTAGACCATTAATTAATTCCAGTAGAGACGATTGGAGCAGGAAATAAAAATATAGTATGGTTCACACATGGAGTTAGTGAATCACACCAGGTCCCCTTAAAACAGCTTACATAACATGTATAGCCCATACCAGATTGCATGTCATCTTGGAGAGGGGGGAGGGAAGAAGGAGGAAAAAAATTTAGTACTCAAATCTTACAAAAGCGAATGTTGAAAACAAAATAAATAAATAAGTTTAAAATAAAATAAAATGGAGGCAATAAAAAAAATCTTGTGTAGAGAGACCCATGTGATTCCTTTTCTTTTCAACAGATGTGTAAGTGCAGTGGCATTAGCATTAGCACCTTTCCATTCCTGCTCATGGGGATCTGTGCTTATCTAAACACATGCACCTGTGCATTGTCTTATGACATCCACTCGCTGCAGCTTGCAACCAAGTCTGACTCTATTCCATGGTCAGCTACTCCACATCCAAGTGTTACTGGGTATCAAAGGCCTGATCAGTTTGATCCCTTGGATGACTTGAATGTAACAGCAAGGACCTTGGCATACACAGCAGGTCCTGTTTTACAGTTTCTTAAATCTGCTTTTCTAAAAGGAAAGCAATTTTTAAAGGATCAACGATCACTTTAATCAAACATATACATCATTAATTTAGTTGCGAGGAAAAAGCACCCTGAAGTTCAAAGAAACACAGAGAAATAAAGATCAACAGACAATGCATACATCACAAATGAACAGGTCTGACCACTACATACATACATAATTACCAGAGAGAGAAGCACCAATATCTGAGTTTTCAAAGTCTCATCTGGCCAAACACTTGCAATGAGTAAGCCCAAAAGAAAATCTCACCTCAGACAGAGTATTTATGCACTTTTCAGAGCCAGAGGGCATCACAACCCTTGAGAATCAGGGTCTCATTAGAAATTAACAAAAGATGTGGGCCTCCCCTAATCAAGCTTCCCTCAATGGACAGGCCCATCAAAGGATGGGGAAGATCTTTAACTCTCTAATTAACATTACATGAAGTCACTCAGCTGTTGTAACTAGTGTGGCTCTATGTAGAGTTGTATTATACCTGTGTCAATTGGGGATACTTTGTTTTTGTGGTATCATCTATTTGATTTGTAGACTTTTTGAACCATTGACGCACGCTCCATGGAAACAGTAGTAGTTGATGGACATGTACTATTTTCACCCTTCTGAAGGCTCCTTTCATTTGATGGAAATCCTTGGACACCTGTGGGTTCCCATTTCCCTGGCTACTTCTGTTGGACCCTATGATGTTACTTGTCAGCTTCTGGAACTGACTGACCCTTTCATCAACCTACCTGAAAGAGAATTGTGTCAATGATTGGGTGTAGAAAACTTAAACTCAGTCCTCAGGGACAGGCTAGAAGGCTTCAAAGAAGCCTAGGATATGTACTTCCTGGACCCAGAAGAGAGGTGAACTGAGTCCAAATTCACCCCTTTGGAAATGACCTTTAGGGAACTGCTCCTGATGACAACCTCTGCTCCCCTTTTATTTCTTGTACTCTTAGTCACTGCCCCTGCCCTAACCAGTACAGTTCATGCATTTTCTAGAGGGGTCAGATATATGAACAGAACTACAGCCAACATACATTTCCCAGAGTGGATTGTTGCACCCTCTAGAATGCCACTAGTAGTGACCAAAGACAAACCTATATTAGGGAGGCATAAAATGTTATTTCGCAAATTGGACCTTGATGTTGGACAATAACTTCCAAAAGGCAGAGAGAAAGCTGAATGAATCCTGAAAATGGAATCGATCAAACCCTGATTGACCCCATCATTAACGATATCCTTTCAAACATCAAGTATTGAAAGGAGTTGGCCAAGAACTCTTTAATATGGGAAGGGTATAAGATTCTACATATCACAGTTAACTGCCAAATGAAATGAGATGGTTTTTCGTAACAACTAGAAATCTTCAATATACCCTGTACAGCCGACCCTGCCTGGTCCCAGAGATATTTCTCAGCAGAGTAAAAAAAAATCCTTTTATTAAGGGAATTTCTTCTGTGAAGTTTGGATTCAATCAAAAGACTGCACTTGAGGACTTAGAGGGCCACACATGGCCTTGAGGACACAGATTCCCCACCCCTGCATCAGACAATGGATGTGGCTGAGGCAGACAATGCACATTGATAATAGAATCTGCTGCTGAGGGCACAGTATATGAATCTCTGGAGGGATATGCTACAATGGCATCAGAGTTTCCTCAGCTCCCAATAAGGACTTGATTTTCATAGAGTATACACTCTATGCCAAGTCAGAGTGGTAAGGTAGTAAGAAAACATATTGTCTCATTTGAGGACTTCATATCAACACAGAAGGAAGTTTCTATGGTTGTAGGAGCCCATCCACCTAAAATCACTGGACATTGTTTGTCTGTGGGCCCCTGAGGACAACCACTTTCTCAAGATGGTACCAACACAATGAATATCTTGTACTACAAGAAGGATGTACATTGACACAAAACATTGGCAATATGACAGTTGGGAACATGAATTATCACACATCCAACCTGCAAGCAAAAAGAGACATACGCACTCATCCTTTCTTAGAAATCCCATTGGAAGTAGAGGGACTGCAACCTTTTGATTTGACTAAATAGCCTGACCCAGATACAGGAGGAATGATGTATGATCAAGAGGTGGTCCAGGTGAATAAAGATTTAGGCTGCACTCTGCAAACAGAAAGACATATTATGAATAGCGTGATCATTGGTGCCAGGCAAAAGACTGCTGGACATACACAAGAATGAGAAGAAAGTAAAGAACTGTGAAACACCTGTCCTTTGTTGGCAAGTGGTTTGGACCACAGAAAAGTTCTCATCACTAGAGACCCTGGGATAGCTGGAAGGATCTGGGTTGGAATCTTCCTCGGTCCATTAACACCTTATTTAGAAATGTTTTAATGCTTAGTGTGATATCAATGTTTATGTGTTATTTGTTCTAATCTTAAATAACATAAATGTTGCATGGCTGGAATTGCTATTTGGATTGTTTTAATAATACTTATGATATCAGTCATCCTAAGTGGTCCTGAATTATTTCAGATGACTTCAGGGTTAGCCAGAAACCAGAGGGTGAAATGTAGTGAGAATAAGTTTTAGTCCCTTAATAGGGTAAAAGAGTTGGGCAACTAGGGGGCATTTGGGCAACTTGGTTGTTGTAGCACCAATGCGATGTTTACAGCACCTACGGTGGCCATGAATATCCTGGCGCAATTCTGAATTGTAAAATAGCACAGACTCTCCACATGGAAGGCAGCACCAAAATATTTATTCACATGCAAGAAAGCCAAATTCATCATAGTAACAATGCGGAGGACACCACCAGCCCAAGCCTTCCCCCTGCTAGGCTTCCCACAAACCAGCTCCATTAAACAAATCACCAGCAGTCTCTCTTAAACAAAATCACACTCTTTCACTCCTGCTAGCCAGCTGCCTGCACCCTTTCTAGCTCTGACCATTCTCATGACTAACTTCCTTTCAGTTCTGCTCTAGCTTTGCCTCTTTTTGCTCCAACCATTCAGAAAACTCCTCCTATCACAGGTTCCATGTGACTTAGACTTCCACGTGACTCAGGCAGGTCCCATGAGCCTATTAATGAATGGGAAAGATCTTCCCATTTAAGTTACCATTATAGTGGTGCAGTGAATAGAGCAACAGGCTTAGAGTCAAGAAGACCTGAGTTCAAGTCTGGCCTCAGTTACGAACTAGCCGTGTGACCCTGGGCAAGTCTTCCCCCTGCTTGCCTCAGTTTCCTCATCTGTAAAATGAGTTGGAGAAGAAAATGGCAAACCACTCCAGTATCTTTGTTAAGAAACCCCCAAATGAGGTCACCAAAAATCAGTCATAACAGAAAAGAACAAGGTATTAGGAAAAAGTTTCTCAAAATGACATAAGTGATAATGTAGTGAGAATAAGTTTTATTACACTAATAAGATAATTTGTCAACCTAGCATAACTGATTCCATTTTGTTTTAAGCCTCTATTTTGTGATTGAGCTGTTTTGAGTAAGTTGTTTTTGTATAAGTTCTTTTATTTAATAAAATAAGCACTTGTGGTATGATGTAGTAAACAATGTTTGTTCTTAAATAACTGATAATCATATGTGAGCCCTCTGATAAGATAGACCACCACTGAAAAATATAAACAACTTTATCAGTAATTCATGTAGTGAACTACCAACTAAACTATGTAGTAAACAACTTAGGAACACCTTAGCTACATCTGTAAAACAATCTACCTCAGACCCCCTGGTCATCAGCCTCTCAGCCTGTTCTAAGGCTCAACTAAGCCTGTGATTCCTGGAGAGAAGTGTGATTAAGAGAGGCTTGCCAGATGGATGACCCACCTCAGAAGGAGACAGGAGGCTTCTGGGCTGGGTAGAGGGACAAACTTGTCAATCTATAAAAGAAGTTTATTGGAATCTCTAAGATACCAAGTTGAGGGTTTGTTGTGTGGAGGAAGTAGATGCAAGTTTGGGGGGAAAGTAACCTTAGAGTTTGTGGCAAAGGAATTTCTAGCTCCACTTCTGGTTGCCAATGCAAATGAGAAAAACTGAAGGGAAAGATCCCCTCCCTGAGACTTCTTGCCACCCCTAAGATAAGGACAGAACACTACCAGAGCTTCCAGACATTGTTCCTGGAAGCTTGAAGGTCACAAGGCTGGGGGGAATCAAGGCTGGTGAGGAAGCCACAGTCCCTGTTCTGAGCAGCTGGCAGGTGTCCCTATCTTCCCCTTTCTGTAACTTGTTTCCAGCCCTGTGTACACTTATCTTTCCCCTTCTGCTTTCTGTAAAATTACACTGTACCCATCATGCTTATGTATTCACATTCTGTATGAGATTGCAGAGGCCCAGGCTTTGAGTTTTGAGTTCTGACATTGTTTTCCCTATCGAGATGTGTACTCCCACCTTGGTCCATTTGACTGAAAGTCAATAAATCCAGAGGTAAGGCAGGAAGATTAAAAATTTGATTAGCAACAGCTGATGAGCAGTTGCCAGGTGACAAATTAGGAGTAGGACAAAGAAAGAGACACATATGAAAAAAGGGTTTTATGCAGCCTTAAGGCAACATTACAGGGGCAAAAAAAAAAAGCCTATTTGGTGAAGCTCAGCCACTTTATTTGGGAGGTTGAGTAACAGGGACAGTACGTCAGGTGATTTGGGGGAGAATATGTTAACCTTGGGGTTAGTGGTCTGTATGTAAATAAAATCTGCAAATAACCATCTCTGCCTCCTTGATTTGGAGATTGACAGCAGTATTTAATCAATGAACCCTTGGATAATTTTTATCTCAAGGTTAAAGAAGCAGAGCTTTGGGCTTGTGTAAATAGAGACCTTCAGGCTGGCAAGGACAGGATGAGTTTGACTAATACTATCTTGAAGGACTCCACTCTCAGAGATTTCTTGCCAGGATAACTAATACAATTAACTACAGAGAGAATATCCCGGGAGAGCAAACCTAATCATTGGCAACTGCAGAGACCTCGAGGTTGAAAAGGTGATCTAACCTCAGGATTAGACATATTCTCCCCCAAATCACCTGACATTCCATCCTTATTACTCATCTTCCCAAATAAAGAAAGTTGTTGAGCTTCACCAGATAGGCATTTTTTTTTTTTTTGCCCCTGTAATGTTGCCTTAAGGCTGCATAAAACCCTTTTTATATGTGTCTCTCTCTGTCCTACTCCTGGCTTGTCACCTGGCAACTGCTGGTAGTTGTTGTTAACTAAACTTTTTCTCTTCGAGCCTTGCCTCCGTATTTATTGACCTGCAGTCAAATGGACCAAAGTGGGTTATGGTTACACTCTGGGCCGAGGATTTCTCCCAAAGTTCTTAGGAGGTGTTGTTTACACACTTTTATTAATAACATTTGACTGCGTCCATGAAGTCTAACTCTGATTAGCGTTTCCATTATGCTAGTTAGCCTGTGTAAACTTGGCTGATCAGAACTTGTGGCAAGCCGTGGAATAAAGGAGCCGGGGGGCTTGGTGTGAAGTGGAGGCATGTGGGAGAACCAGGCCCCGGGCACAAGGCGCGGGGAGTGCGGGCAGACTCCGGCAGTCAGTCTGTCAGTGTCAGTTCTCCTAGGAGCGGGAACGGGGTCACGATCCTCTTAGCCCTGCTCTTTATCCCTGGCAACCAATGGGAGCAGCGTATCTGACTGAGACAGAATTCCCGGCAGCCTCCTACCCGGCTGAAAAGCTGCCCCTTCCCCGCCCCATTCACCCAATCCCCTCCTAATCCCCACCCAGCCCGACCCCACTACGGAAGAAGGAAGGGAATTTGGCCCCTCCCTGAGGATCCCCCCCAACCACCCACCAGAACGGCTCCTGGGTTCTGACCGAGGAGAAAGAGAAAGGGGGTAGGGTGAATCTGGAGCTATTGAAATCCCCGAAATGGACAAAATATTAAACGATCCCCACCCCCAACAGTACCGGGGAGCTACAGGCACAAACGAGAACTGAAATACGCACAAGTACAGCTTAGGGTGCCTGATGGATTTGACCACATCCTTTCCCAATAAAGTAAGCCTCAGGAAGGGGGTCAACCAGACTAACTTGTTTTATGCAGACCAGGCCGTCTTGGAAGAATCTGTGGCTGATTCTCTTTGGTTTTCTTTATCCTTGTTCCTTCTGGTGAATTTTTACTGTTATACTTGGGACGTTGGGGAAGGAGGTTTGCATCTGGACTGCTCCAAAAAACACTTCCTGTCATCGTCCCACAAGTGTACCATAATACAGTGCAGTTAGAGTGGCTGCCCAGATCCCAGGGTTGCACTTCTTCAATCAATTGAGCGTTTCACAGTATCTTGGGACATTTAATTTCTGCAGTTAAGCTTCTCGGCTCTCAGTTTTCTTTTTCCTCACTGAATCGGTATCTAGCAAATTGATCGTTTTCTTCCAGAGCTGGAAACTACAGCCTCGAGGCCACAAGTGGTCCTCTAGGTCCTCAAGTCCAGCCCCTTGTCTGAATCCAAACTTCGCTTCAATCAAAGGGCTGCACTTGAGGACCTAGAGGACCACATGTGACCCACGGATCCCCCCCACCCCTCACCCCATAGCTTAGGCATCAAGCTCATTGCATAATTTTGCTATAGGCTGACCCCTTTTTGCCAAATAAAATATTCTTAGTTTGGTTTCTTAAGAACCTACTGCTTTGTGGCCTGTTGTAATTCCTTTCAGGTGACTTTGCTCCTAATTTACCAATCCATTAAATTCTACTACTTCCTCCTGGCTTTATCTCAACATCATGCAGTGGAATATAACTATATCATTGAGGTGGAAGGTAGGAATGGAGTTCAACAGAGGGAAAGGTGAAATGATAAAGGATTATGATAACACAAAGGAATTTGGTGCACATATGGGATCAGAGTGGAACAGGCTGGCAGGCTTAGGTTCCTGCTCCCTAGGGGGTTTACAAGGTCAGGTCCATGACCTCTCCTTGCCCAATGTCCCACTACCTTTCTTGCTCTTTTGGTCTATAAAAATGAAAATATGTGATCCCTACTATTGAGGTTCTTGAAATATACTATTTTTACCATACAGAACTGTTGCACATGACAGAATACAATAGAGCCAACCTAGCATACACATAGGATCACAATATACTCCCCTCCTCAAGTCATGTAATCCTTGTAAGTGCATGATGAAGTTTTCCATGAGAGAACAAAGCAGGAGTGGGGAACCTCTGGTCTGGAAGCCCCTGTGCCCTTCTAAGTCCTTGGGTGTGGCCTTCTGACCGAGTCCCACTTTTACAGAACAAATTCTTTTATTAAGGGGATTTGTTCTCTGGAGTTTGGATTCAGTCAGAGGGCTGCCCTTGAGGACCACATGTGGCCTCAAGGCAGCAGGTTCCTCACCCCTGGTCTAGCCCTTTGATCTCTTTATAAGGTATGAATCTTTTTCATTGAGTGAAGAACTGATTGACTGACCAAATGAACTAACCTTGTTTCTTCCTTTCCTGGCATCCTGGACCTCTGAGCCCTGCTCACATCTGCCTGTTCTTTCAGAGGATGTAATTCACCTGGACTAGGTCATTTCAATTCAGCCAGGACAACCTGGTGGCCTCTTACTGTCACCTCACTTAGCTTTCATTGTGCCTCCAAATTTGCCATTTTTGGTATCTTTCCTCCCCAAAGTACAGTTTCCTTAGCAGAGAAAACAGAAACCAGACAAAAGTTGAATATGTTCTCATTTAGCCTTGAGCTCAGGCCTGAGTTTTTTTCATTCTATATTTTGCCCCAAATACAACCAAGCAACTTTGTGTTTGAGCTTTCCTCACCAACCTCAGCGCCTCCAGAACTCCAGTCCTCCTACCTCTATTCCCATGGTATGTTGCCACTTTGAGATATTCATTGTGTATATTCGTCCTTCATTGCCAAAGAAGACCATGCCACCAGAGAAATGATGACATGACTTGCACTTGACTTTGTTTTGAGTGAGGGAGGGCTGTGCAGGTCACCAGCCTCACTTCTCCTCCAAAGCCCTCTGAATTCAGTGACCAGATATTCATCAGGATGACTGGAGATGACCCAGGATAAGGCAATTGGGGTTAAGTGACTAGCCCAAGGTCACCCAGCTAGTGAATGTCAAGTTGCAGTGGATAGAGCACCAGTGCAGGAGTCAGGAGGACCTGAGTTCAAATCTCACCTCAGACACTTGACACTCCAAGTCTAGGTTGTCCTCCTCGGTAAAATGGGGATAATCATATTCGCTTTATCTACCTCACAGGGCTGTGGTGAGGAGAGCACTATGTAAACTTTGCAGTACTCTAGAAATGGAAACTGGGATTTTTATCGACCTTACTCTTGCTCGTGTCTCCTCTGCATGTCCTCTCGTATATGGAAGGCTGGCTGGTGCGGTGGAAAGGGGAATGATTACAGGCCTTGCTTAAAAGCCTGTCTCTGATGTTTGCTACATGTGGGGAGCTTGGTCATATGATTTCCATACTCTCACTAGTGGCCCTCAGTTTCCTCCTCTGTAAAAGAAGGTGGCCAGCCTCCAAGGTCCCTCCTAGCTTCACGTGATCCTTTTCTAAGCCCAAGTGGGTTATTGGGTTTCTTCTGTATCCTTGTTGGTCTTTTTTAGCCAGTTCTCCCTTTTTCTTCCTTACTGGAATTGTTTTGATGGGGGTCTTAATTTCATTCCTGAGCTTCCTCTATTAAATTCAGGGCGACAGGAGCCCATCTATGCTTTCTCTGAACCCTTTGCCAGTTTTTCTATCATGATTACCATATTCCTTCAAGGTTTCCATCATTTCCCTTCTGGTAAATAGCTAAAACCAACCTTGTTGGTCTGAATCACAGTTAGAGTAGTGGGTCCCTTTTTACTTCCTCGACTTTGGAGAGCTGAAATTATCATTTAGACTAGTCAGTAAGGTATTCGCTGCCATGCTTTTGGCAAAGAGAGAGCTCCAGCAGATGCCTGGATAATTGAAGTTCCCCATCATGTAAATATCATGGCTGTGGGTCCTCTGGCAGTTACTTTTTGTCTCTGGGTCAGTAGCATATTCCCACAACAAAGCATGTCTGTCTCTTCCTCTACTGGTGCTCACCCGAATTCTCTCCACATTTTCCCACTCTCATCCCCACTCACATTTCTGGATTTCCCTAACATGTGTAGATCTTAATATACAACCATATTATCCTGATCCTTTTAGCTGTCCTGTTCCTTTGGAAGAAGGTGTAGCCTTCTAGAGACATATTCCAGCCATAAGTCCCAGCTTAGAGAGTCTCGGTGACATCTAGAATAGGAGGTCACCTTTGCCTCCTTGTCACAGGATCAACATTTAAGGTGGCTTTGGCATATCTAGACTCTCTGCCATTGGCCCTAGCCCCCAGGGACAGAGTTTTCTCAGTTGCAAGGGGTCTTCTGCACCCCTGTTCTATTTAACCACTTAGTGGTCAGATTAACTTTCACAGAGGAATATTTACAAAAGAATATTTCAAAGCTATAGCACGAATCATCATACAAACATTCCTCATAACACTCAGAGTCATCATCTTGGGAAGAGATAAAGTTCATAGATTACTTCAGTTCCTATAGAGGAAAGTCCCACTGAACTTTTAAATGCAAAACCTCACAGGACTTGCATCTGGGGCACCCAAGCACCATCTCTTCCCTGATCAGCTGGCTTCAGTCTGGCCTGGAATCTTGACTCCAAAGTTGTCATCATTTGCACTCCTGAGTCCAGTGGGGATCCCGTCCCTCCACTTAGAACTAAGAAGTACAAGCAGAAAAAAAGAAAACAAAGAAAAATAAAACAAAAGCTCAACCCCAAGCCTATTTCTCCAGGTCACAAGGTAAAAGGAGGAAGGAAGGGAAGTAGCCTTTCCCTTTTCGCCAGCTCAGTTCACACCACGCTGTAGGTGAACTTGGATCTTTACCCTCTCTGAATGCCTCATGCGAGACAATGACTGTCTCAGTCTATTGTTGTCCAGTCATGTCTGACTCTTCATGATCCCATTTTGGGTTTTCTTGGCAAAGATCCTGGAGTGGTTTGCCACTTCCTTCTCTACTATCTTAGCATAGCAGTTTTTAAAGATGGCAGCCTGTTCTGGCTCAGCACCCCGTAGAAAGAGGCTGCTCCCATCCACCTGGTAGGGGAACGTGGAATGTCTTCTCCCAAAATCTGGGTGATTCAATGTTAAGTGGCCTGGGCTTGTGCAAAGCCCCTGTTACACTCTTCTCCCTCTTGAAATATTTGCCATCCTTAGCAAATGGACAGGGGTGTATTTTGGACACAGTCCTTGTCCCCAATTCAGAACAGTCCTCTGGGGAACCATAAGCAATGTCCTTTCATTTCCTCTCCCACTCCTTGCATCTGTGTATTAGCTCTTACTGAAGTTTGGCTTTCCGGGATGATACAGTCTCCCTGGCTGTGCCTTTACTCATTCTCCTCCACTCACTGATCAAGGTAGGAAAGTTGGAATACTCCTTGCTCCCCATTGCTATTTCCAGCTTCTCTTCCTACCTCCATCACTCAGTAACCTCTCTTCCTTTGAGGTTCATGCGACTCACCTCTACCATCCAAACAAAATTCCAGGAGCTGTTGCCTACATAGCCCCTTTCTTCCTCAACGAGTTCAGTCATTGGCTCACAGTTTGTCTCTGCTCTCCAACTCTTGCCTTAATATTAGGGAACTAGTATAACATACATACTGACTTCCCCTCAAATACTTAACCCACAGTTCTTTAGCCTACTCACCTCCCATGAGTTACTCCTCCACCCCGTTTCAACCACACAAAGATGGTCATACTTTTGATCTTGGCACCACCCATAAATTACTATCTTCTGTGCTCAGTGCTCACCCATGTCATCTCTCCCCTATACTAGCCATTCTCTGCTCTTCTCCCCATTTGACCCCTTTGTGAACCAATTCAGCTCTACCCTGTCTTCCTCTTTTAAATTCATATCCTCCTTATCATAATTGCCCACAAGCCTCAGCTTTCGCTCACTCCCCCCATTCCTACACATGTGCCACTAACTGATGTAGAAAAATTATGCCACCCTTTTGACTGGGTCCATTGTTGATGTTATGCAATCTCAACTGGGCCCTCACTGCTGTTGGCACAGACACTGGCAGAGGACCTCCCAGCATGGCATGTCTGCATCAAAGAAGGTGCTGTACTCTATGAGCAAAGCTGAATTGTTCCAAAGAAATGTGAGATGCACAAATTTGGAGACATCTCTGTCCCAAATGGTCATAAAGACAATATGTGTCTAACCTGTGGTGGAGCCTTCAGAGCTCATATTGGTTTGGTCAGCTACAGTTAGGCACACAGTACATTGACCCAGCCATTGTGATGTCTCTTCCAAACCTTTTCACTCTTCTTCAAACTGCTCATGGCTCCCCCTACCCTCTCAGCTGAGACAGAAATAATTGAGGCCGTTCATCATGAGCTCCCTCTTCTCCTGCTTCCTCATGTCCTCTCACTCAGGTGCCTTCTCTCCCTCTCTCCTCCTTCACCACCATGGTCTCACATGATAATGTGGCCTCACTCCTTACCAAGGTCAAACCTGCACAAATGATCCCATTTCATCCTCTCTCCTCCACCAGGTTATCCACTCTCTCATCTCCACTCACACTTATCTTCATTCTCTCCCTGATTTCTGACTCTAACATGCCCATTTCTCCCCCAAACTGAAAAAATCCTCACTTGATCCTTCTATTGCTGATAACTAGGCATCCCCAATAGGTGCCTCCACTTTCTCTCCTCTCACTCTCTTCTTCAGCCCTTGAAATCCAGCTTCCAACCATTATCACTTTACTGCAATTGATCTCTCCAAAGTTACTAATGATCTCTTAGTTGTCAAACCAATGGCTCTTTCTCAATTCTCAGTCTCCTTGACTTCTCTGTGGCCATTGATGTTGTCAATCACTCTCTCTTCTTTGATACTCTCTTCTCTCTAGGTTTTTGGGCCACCTTTCTCTCTCCAGGTTCTCTTCCTTCCTGTTCTTCCTCCATTCCCTTGGTTGGATCCTCTTCCAGATTATGCCTTCCCACCATAGGTATCCCTCAGGTTTCTGTCTTGGGTCCTCTTCTCTTCTCTTTCTGTACTACTTCACTTAGGGATTTCATCATCTCCCATGGACTGAATGACCTCCATGCTAATGGCTCTCAAGTCTACCTGTCTTGCCCCCAAATTCTCTGCTGATCTTTCAATCTTCCATCTCCAACTGCTTTTCAGACATTTCATGCTAGATGTCTAGTAGACATTTTACACTCAACATGCCTAAACCAAACTCATTATCTTTTCCTACCCCACTCCTCTCTTTCCTGTTACAGTAGAGGGTAACACCATCCTCCCAGCCCCTCAGTCTCCCAACCTAGGAGTCATCCTGGACTCCTCACTCTCTCTCAACTCCCATATCCAATCTGTTGCCTAGGCTTGTCAATTTTATCTTTGCAATATCTCTTGAATACACCCCCTTCTGTCCTCTGACACTGCTACCCTCCCTCATCACCTCATGCCTGGATTATTGCAATAGCCTGCTGGAGGGTCTGCCTGCCTCAAGTCTCCCCACTCCAGTCCTTCCTCCATTCAGCCAATAAAGTGATTTTCTTAAAACATAGGTCTAATCATGTCACCCAGTACTCAATAAATTCCAGCAACTATTATCAACAGAGCACATCCAAATCCTCCAGGGTACCCTGTACTATAGGCCATCCCCAAAGGGGGTAAAGCAATTTCCTCTGGGTCCTTAT
Source organism: Notamacropus eugenii (assembly GCF_028372415.1). Classification (NCBI taxonomy): domain Eukaryota; kingdom Metazoa; phylum Chordata; class Mammalia; order Diprotodontia; family Macropodidae; genus Notamacropus; species Notamacropus eugenii. Next base: position 12,384,572 of record NC_092879.1, on the reverse strand, counting down.
TCTAAAGTGCACCCGAAATTCTCCTCATGGATCCTTGCAACTGCAAAGGGAAACCAAGCGGAACTGCAAACACACCTATCAGGACAAGAAACCAAGTAGGCTCAGGGAAGTACCCGAGGGTGGTAGTTCCTTGTGAACTGCACCTATATTCTTAGCCTAAAGAGTTTTAAGATATTTTGCTCTCACAATTTAGCAAGGCGTCTAGGTCAGTTTAAATGCAAAAGGAATAAGAACCTTTCTACAAAGCTTTCAAGGGATTCCAAATTGCTCACATTAAACTCCATAAGGATAATTAAGATAAAATTCAGTGGTAAACCAGGTATCAACATTTAAACAACGAAATAAATAAAAAATTTGCAAAATTATCTCAGTTCTGTAATTTGTGAGGAAATATACACTAGGGGGAAAACATTGTACAATTAGAACCTTTAAAAGAAATGCCAATTTCTCTAGGAATTTGCAGTCTAAGGTATCTGAAATTAAATTTCCTGAGCTAAGAATTTCTCCTGGGCCCTTGCAAGTGCAAAAAGTGTTATTTAATTACACACAAGGATCCAAATGAAGGTGAGGTGCTGTGTGCTTTGCCCAGATAGGTTATGTGTGTCCATATTGGTCTGTCTAAATGTAGCTTGAAGAGACTCCAGAATATACATCTCTAGTTTCTTACCACCTCCCACCTCCAACCCTTGTACCACACCCCCTCCCCTTTTTCCAAGGGAGACTTTGATTCCTGCTATGAGGGGAAGAAAGTGGGAAGTTGGGGCCAGGGACTAGCCTCCTCAGAGAGAAAAGGTACCAGGCTAAAACTATGTCTATCTTTCCTACTATCTAGGTAACATAATTTTTAGGTTCAAGCTTCCCTCCTGGTCACTATACTTTACCGGTAAAGGAGAGCCCCAAGTCACATAGCCAAGACATGACACTTCACTGAATGCCAGTTCCATAATGAACACAAATAGTGAATAGCAAATAAACCCATTTATCCACACTGATAGCAAAATTAAACTAGAGAAAGTATGCCTATAAAAATATACCAGAGAATGTAGAGTAAATGAGCTCTTCTGTTGCAAGTGACATAACTCAACTCAGCTAAAAGAGAGTCTCAGGTCTTACCCAAGGGGAAATTTCCTGAAGTTTTTCCTGTATTAAGCTGGGGATAGAGACATACATGAAGTACCAGCTTTACATGGCAACTTCTTAGTTTCCCTTCTAAAAATCATGTGGAACCTCATGTCTTCTCTCTTAAATTTGGAAACCAGAAGACAGAGATTTCTATTTTCCTAAGCCCTCACCCAGTTCACCCCTCACACAGGTACAGAGCATTGCATAATCAATGTCCACCAACAAGAAGAATCTTATGAAACTATGTTTTGAGTCAGAGTTACACATGCTATCCCCCCCTTTACAAACCCATGATGGTGTGAGGGCAAGCAAATTAGAAACTTTGGATGTTTTTGTTGTAGTATAATCAAGTGCCTCTGATCGAATCTTGCCTTGATCAACCTAGAGTCTTTACTAGGAGTAAGTTACTAGTTACTTTACTAGGAGTAAGTTAAAGAAACAAGAGTTTCTTTAACTAGAAATGGTATATATGTATTTGTATTGTTAATTATTTTAATGTGATTAAAGATCTTCCCCACCCATTAATGGGCCTGGGAAGATTTGTAGGAAGACCCACACCTTTTGTTGATGAGGCACTAGTTCTCTAGGGTGGTGATGCCCTCTGGCTCTAAAATGTATGTAAAGACTCTGAGGTTACCAGAAGTGTTTGTTTGGCCAGATGAGGACTCTGGGAAACCGCTTAAGTGCCCCGCCCTGGAAAACCCAGATGTGGCTGCTTCCCTGTCTGGTAATTATGGTCAGACAGTTGGATCTGTCTGTGAATCGATGATGTATGTATTGCTTATGTCAGACATTTGGAAGCATGTCTATTGATTTTGATTTCTCTGTATTTTCTGTGAAGTTCAGGGTGTTGGCATTGTCCCCTGAACTAAGTGAATGATACATGTGCTTGATGAAAGTGATTGCTGACCCCTCCAAAGTTGCCTTTCCTTTTATAAAAGCAGATCTAAGAACCTGTGACTGTAGGCCCCCGTGGGTATGCCGGGGCACTTGTTTTTCCAGATGGACTAAGGAGGGCTGAGACATTTCTATTTCTTGAACACCATCAATGTGGGAATTTGTTTTGTTTGACTGTACTGCTTTTCGTCATGTTGCAGGTATGGACACCTTCTGTTAAAGACAACAAGAAACAAAAATATGAAACAATTTGTGGGCAACCTGAAGATTTAGATACTTAGGGGTCACAAACATTTGGCGAGCAGTCACCCCCATGCTGCTTTGCAAATGTCAATTAAGAGAATGTAAAATTCTCCTGTTAACTTTCTTCTTTGGCTACAGAATCATCTGATATTTGGCTTGTACCAACCCCACCAAATTGTAGTACCTTTAATCCCTGCTCCTGAATAAGGGCTGCAGATATAATCAGGGCCAAGCTCTTTAGTTTGCCAGCTGTGTTCTTTGAGTTGCTGTTAAAGGTTGAGTTACAGTTGAGGTTTTCATGGTTCTTTCCTGGTATACCCTTATTGTTGAAGGCCAAGGGTGTGACAAGGAAGGCACATGAACCAGCTTCTACATGCCTCACTCAAACAACCTTTATGTTTTGTTACAAGGGTTTTGTTTTTCTTTTCTGTCTCTTTTACCAATGGGGAGGAGGGGGGAGGAGAGAAAATGTATTTTTGTTCAATTTTTTCAAAAAGCAGAAAGTTATCCTTATATTAAGTTTGAAAATATTTTCATTCAGAACTTAACCACAGAAATGAACATTTCCATATCCAAAGTCAAATAGAAAAAAATTGTATGTGAAACCATAAAACGATTGTGTACAGCTTGCTTTTAAGTATGTCATAAATATAACATTCAACTTTTATAGTTGTCATATTTATATGTTTTCCCCCTGAACTTCTTTTTGTTTTCTATGCATTTAATAAAATGCTTTGATAAGGTTTTTCTTTCCTTCCTTCTTCCCTTCCAGTCACCCTTTCTTTACTTTCTTTCTCTTTCTCTTTCTTCTTCTTTCTCTCTTTCTTTCTCCTTTTCTTTCTCTCTATTCCTTCCTTTCCTTCTTTTTCCTTCCTTCCTTCCTTCTTTCCTTCCTTCCTTCCTTTCTTCCCCTTCCCTGTTCTTCCTAAATCTCATCCCTCTAGATTTGAAAGAAAAACACAGTACTTATAAACAGTAAGCAGAATCAAGTTAAACAAATCCCCATATTAGTCATGTCTGAAGATGGTATGTCTCATTCTGCATGTGGAGTCCATCACACCTCTTTCAAGACATGTAACGCATGTTTCTTCTGGAGCTGTGGCTGGTCAGAACTCTTAATGTCGATTTCTTTTATAACATGGTTATTATTATCCAAATTGTCCTTTTGGCTATGTTTACTTTATGCTGTATCAGTTCATTAAAATTTCCCCAAGTATATGTCATTTCTTATAGTACAATCATATTCCAGTATATTCACATACCATCAGTTGTTCAGCCATTGACCAGTCCATGAATCTCCTTTGTTCTTTGATAAGACAAAAAGGGCTGCTTATATTTGTTTCGAATATGGTCCCTTTTCCTCTTTGATCTCTTTAGCATTTGGGGTATCTAACTGGGGTATCACTAGGTCAAAGGGGATGTGCTGTCTAATGACTTTTGGAACCCTAATTCACTTTCTAGAATGGCTTTACCAATTCACAGTTTCACCAACAGTGTACTTACATGTCTGTTCTCAGACATGCTCACTAACTATTATGATTTTCCTTTTTTATTATCTTTGCCAATCCAATAGGTGTTAGGTGAGAGTTACGTCTATATTTCTTTTTCTTATCGGTGATTTCAAACGTGGCGGGGGGGGGGGGGGGCAGCCAGAGGTGGTAGTATGGCTATAAAAAGTTTGAGTTTCTTCCTTTGAGAACTTCCTGTTCAAATCCTTTGTCCATATCCTTTGAGGCAGAAGTTCCTTCCTGTTCATCCTTTGGTGGATTGAGTGCTGGGACTGGAGTCAGGAAGGTCAAAGTTCAGATGTGACCTCAAGACACTTACTAGTTGTATGATCATGGGCAAGTCAGTTAACCTGTCTGCCTCAGCTTCCTCATCTGTAAAATGGGGGAGTATAATAGTAGAGTACCTCCCAGGGCTGTTGTGAGGTTCAAACGAGACAATATATGGAAAGTGTTTCGAGGTGCCTTGGACACATCAGATATTTAACAAATGCTTGTTTCCTTCCTAAATAAGTTTCTTATGTAAATGTATATGTATATATATATGTATGTATGTATGTATGTATGTATGTATGTATGTATGTATGTGTGTACACAGAGGCACATTTTTTTTTTTGTGGCTATCAGAATTTGGCCAGAGAAACTTGCTGTAAAGCTTTCCCCCCACCTTAACTATTTCCTTTCTAATTTTTCTGGTCTGATTGTAACTATATTTTTTTGTTTGTATAAAAGATTTTCATTTCCATGCAATCAGCATTGTCCATTTTATCTCCTGTAACCATAGTTGCAAAGAGTATTTTTTATTCCTTGCTCCTGTGAGCTCTGATGATGTGACCTCTATCAGGGCTTATTACCAGATGGAACTTTGACAAAAATAGACCACATATTAGGAGACAGAGAAATTTCCAATAAATGAAAAACAGTAGAAAGCCTTGGGACATCTTTATAAACCCCTATCCATCCCCTCCTTTAAATCAGAATACCGAATTTAAGCACCAAAAGCAACAGATTTCAATGGATCCTTCATAAAGAGATCTTAAATAATGAGTGTATCGAAGAGTAAATCATACAAAAAAAGTAGATAACTGTAAAGGGACATGACAGAATACTGAACTTTTAAAGAAAAAATGCATAAATTATTTTCAAAAATTGAAAATGTCCAATTCATTTTATGAAGGAAATCTAATCCTAATATTTAAATCGAGGAAAGCTGTCACCAAGAAAGGGAATGATAAAGCTCTCTCTCTCTCTCTCTCTCTCTCTCTCTCTCTCTCTCTCTCTCTCTCTCTCTCTATATATATATATATATATATATATATATATATATATATATATATATATATATACATACATATATATGTATTTTTAAAATTTAAAATTCAAAATTAAAATTTTTAAACAAAAAGATTAGAGCAATTTCTACAGAAGATTTTTCGGTATGATCGATTTGGATTTATGCCAGGAAGGCAAGGATTGTTGAACATTAGTAAAACAATGACCTTGATTAGATTAAAAACAAAAAGAGTCCAAATGATTATATCACTAGATGTAGCAAGTCTTTGCCAAAGTACAACTGTTTTACATTTAGTCAAAACAATGCAAAAGTACAACATTTATGTTATGCCCCCCAAAATTCTACAAAGTATAGGTACAGAGTTGTCTTTTTCTGAATGTGATAATAAGCATCACATCAAAACTGGAATAAAGAAAGGCCATTCTCATTCATTAGGGCTTTTTGACAGCGAGTCAACAAGTATCTGGTAAGCACTTCTGGGCCCGGCCATGGGGGAGAGTGGGGACGGAAAATTTGCTTCATTTCTCTCCAGGACGTCCAATCGTAACAGGGTGATAACTTGGGAATAAGTGCGTCTATACGGTTTAGAGCATGAAAATCCCCCAGGGAAAATGCTAGGGGGGTGGTGTAGAAAGGCCTCCAGCTGAATTGGGAAAGAAGCAAGAGGCCTTGGCTGGGGCTGGCTGGGCTGGGGGTGGGAGGTGGGGGACGGGGTGGACGTGACAGATGGGCCAATTTAGAAAGATCTCTGACAGCTGAGATGGCCTGGAGGCCACTGCGCAGGCGGCCGGGGAGGGGAGGGCCAGAGAGAGGAGGGCCAGGGAGGGGAGGGGCAGGGAAGGCCCGGGTGGGTGGGGTCAGGCCTGAGAGAGGGCGTGTCTGCAGAGTGTTGCTAGGGTAGAAGTAGAGAACCTCGGCCGCTGATTGGAGGGGGCGCATCGGGCGCCGGCCAGAGCCGGCGGAACAAGATGGCGACGTGGGCGGAGTGATTCAGCTGCGACGTCGGGGGCAGCTGCCGGCACGTCGCCTCCGCCTCCTGCGCCGCTCGCAGCTGGCACGTCACCACCAAACCTGCGTTGGCAGCGGCAGCGGTGTCTGGCGGCTGCTGGAGCCCAGCGAAGCTGCTCGGTGGGGAAGACGCGAGCCTCAGCGTAGGCCGGGAGGAGGCGGCCCCCGGGCGGCGGCGGCGGCGGCGGCGGCGGTGGTGGCGGTGGCCAGGATCCCATTACGACCCACCCGGTGGGTGAGGCCTGCCCGGCCTGGTGCCCGCAGCGGCCCCATCGCGATCGCCCCATTCCCCCTCCCCACCCCCGCAGCATGGCGAGCAGCATAGTCGGGGGCAAGTACGAGCTGCTGCGGAAGGTCGGGGCCGGCTCGTTCGGCGACATCTACCTGGCCATCAACATCACCAACGGCGAGGAGGTGGCCGTAAAGCTGGAGTCGCAGAAAGCCAAGCACCCTCAGCTGCTGTACGAGAGCAAGCTGTACAAGGTCCTGCAAGGCGGGGTGGGCATCCCCCACATGCGCTGGTACGGCCAGGAGAAGGACTACAACGTGCTCGTCATGGACCTCCTGGGGCCCAGCCTGGAGGACCTGTTCAACTTCTGCTCCCGCAGGTTCACCATGAAAACCGTGCTGATGCTGGCCGACCAGATGATCAGCAGGATCGAGTATGTGCATACCAAGAACTTTATTCACAGGGACATCAAACCCGATAATTTCCTAATGGGAATCGGGCGCCACTGTAATAAGCTATTCCTTATTGACTTTGGACTGGCCAAAAAGTATCGAGACAACAGAACAAAACAGCACATACCCTACAGAGAAGATAAAAACCTCACTGGCACTGCCAGGTATGCTAGCATCAATGCCCACCTTGGCATCGAGCAGAGCCGTAGAGATGACATGGAATCCCTGGGATATGTGTTGATGTATTTCAACCGCACCAGCCTGCCTTGGCAAGGACTAAAGGCTGCAACCAAGAAGCAAAAATATGAAAAGATCAGCGAAAAGAAGATGTCCACTCCTGTGGAAGTTCTCTGCCAGGGGTTTCCTGCAGAATTTGCCATGTATCTCAACTACTGCCGGGGCCTGCGCTTCGAGGAGGCACCAGATTACATGTATCTGAGGCAGCTGTTTCGGATTCTTTTCAGGACTCTTAACCACCAGTACGACTACACTTTCGATTGGACAATGTTAAAGCAGAAAGTGACCTAAAAGACAGGCTCTTCTAGTGGGTAGGGTTGGCAGACCCCCCCCCCCCCCCCCAAGCCCCACAGGTTTCCAAGCGTGAAGAGAAGAAACACGTGAAGTAGAGCAGAGGATTGGAATAGGACTATGTTGCTCCCCAGATCTGGACATTTTCGTTCATATGCACACTTGCCAGGGATTGTGGGCAGCCCTTTACTTGATATAAAGAATCTAATTTCAGTATGAACTGACTCTGGTCAACATTGGTGATGCTGCCTTCGGAGTCATAGCTGCTGTGATCATGACTATGAACTGAGATAGGGAAACGTCCAATTTTTGCATTTTTAAATGAAAAAATGATGAACACAAATGATGGAGACAAATTGTGCATAATGTAATTTTTGTTACCTTTTGTTTTAAATTACACTGCAGTGAAATCTCATTTCATAAGAACAGCATGAACATTGTTCAACCACAGTTGTAATACATGTAAATGCTCGCAATTGTGTACTCTTAAAAGTATTTTTTTCCCTCCCTGAGGTTTGAAAGTTGTAAACATTCTTAAAATTGTTGACTTCTATGTGCAAGCCAGCTGACATGGTAGCAACCAAAGATTCAGACTGCCTGCTTACTGTGCTAGAAATAACAGCATCTAAAGTGAAGATTTAAGACAAACTTAGTGACTACTAGATTATCTTTAGAATTTTGCATTAACACTATAATATATTTGCTGTTAAAAAAAATTGTCACAGAAAGTTAACATCTTAAAACTGAACTTGTATGTAAGTCGTTTATGTAAATGTAATCACTGTAAACATCTATATGACCTGTGATTGTGTTTTTTTTTTTGAAATGGGAGCTTTTTTGTTTACAAATTCATTAAAAACTAAAAATTGTTTCTGTTTAAAAAAAAGAAAAGCATGGATATGTGTGATTAGTGCAGAGAAGTTGAGAATAACACCAAAGTTGGGAGCTTGAGTAACTGGGGGGGATGGTGATGGCCCTGGATGGTAATTGGGAAGTTGGGCAAAGGGAGAGGGGTGGGGAAAGGAGATAGGGGAGGGTGGAAATAATGATAGATTCGGAGATAGACACTAGCAACTGGGGGAAGGGGGAGGGGCAGCAGTTCTCTTAGACAATTTCCAGGCCAAGGCAGGCCCTTAAAAAAATTACTTTGTACCTTTTAGCAGTATTAAGATGGAAATCCTTTTGGGTAGGCTGCAGCAGGGTGATTGAGACAGTCTAGTTCACATTTTAGTTCCAAACATTCCCTCCTAGTCCTTGGGAACTTCACTGTTTTCATACAGTGTTCGCTGATAGGGCTTCCAACTTGGGCAATGGTACACTTGAATACGTGAGAAAATCATTGACCTGAGAAGATCCCCGTATCTCCCAAACCAAGCCTGGTGGTGGCTCCAACTCCTAAATAAATCAGTGCATTCAGACTAACTTCCTCTGCTGGTGGTACATAGAGTCCCATGGTAAAGTAAAAACAGCCCTCCTCTAGAATCTCCCAATTAATCATGTGAGTAATTTATAAAAATAACACTAGATTTAAAATCTTAAGAACTTACATAAAGTTACATAAAACTGAAAATCAACTTAAAAATCCTTTTGAATGCATTTCCAAATAATGATAATGTTTACATAGTGCTTTAAGGTTTACTTCCCAAATAGCTCCATTTTCTCCTCTTGACAATCCTGGGAGGGAGGGGCTATTATTATCCCTATTTTAAAGATCTGGAAGCTGAATGACTTGTCCCGGGCCACCTAGTTAGCAAACTGGGGGTCTTTGAACTAAGGTCTTTCTGACTCCCAAGTACTGCATTCTGTTCTGCACCCAAGTACCTCAGCAATAATCTTGAAGTCACAAAGGTGTAGCACCAGCAATTCCTCTCCAGAACACACATCAACTATGTTATGAGCAAAAATGATTCCCGATTCATTTTATCAAAACCAATATAAAAATAAACTTCAGATTTTTGAGTGCTAAAATATGTTCAGTTTTTCCACCTATTTCCCCATATCTACAAGCATACCAGTATCTTTAGACTTAGTCTTGAAAATAATTCGAAATTTAAAAACTGCTATTAGCCTTCTTTGGGGGAATATCTTTTCAGACTGTCTCATTTCCCAGATGGTTTTCTGAAAGAAGGATTTCCTGTTACAAATTCCCTTTTCTCTGGCATGTTACTTTCTAGTCTAGCCTGAGTGTTCTCCATTGATCTTTTGCCTCTGGAATTCTAGATGAATTCCTTGTGTTCAAGTGTACACTTTGGTTAGGGATGAAAATTATTTTCCCTTAGTAAATAAGGTAACTCATATTGATAATGAAGTATTTCTTCAACTGGCGATGATACTTCTCTAGGTATGGTAATCCGTCTATTTTGCTCTTCTTACCTTGATGATATTTAAAAACTTCCTTACCTTTTGGTACAGTTTTTTGCAACCCTGGGCTTTCCTTTCTTTTTTTCTGATTTTTTTTTCTGAGTGGGTTGTTTTTAGGGTTATAGCTCTAGGTACAGATTGCCATGGATAGCTAGGTGATTCGATGGATAGCGCCCTGGGCCTGGAGTCGTAAAACCTGAATTCAAACCCTCAGACGCTTGGTAGCTGTGTGATCCTGGGCAAGTCACTTTAATCTCTATCTGCTCAGTTTTCTTACCTGTAAAATGAGGATTATAATAGCACCTATCTCCCCAGGTTGTGGTGAGACTTAAATGAGAGAATATTTACAAAGTGCTTAGAACTGTGCCTGGTACACATTAAGTCCTTAATAAATGTTTGTTCCTTTCCTTCCCCTTTCCCGTAGCAGACACCCAAATGAAGACTACTGGTCCCCATTTAAGTAAAAGTCACGAATTCTGTTTTCCTGCTATGGGAGAAAAGAATCAAAGCCCCTGCTTTTTTTTTTAATTGAATTCAATAATCAGAATTGAGTATGCAAAGAAAAGGTACAGAAATCAATGTAATTCGTTGTGGGAGACTGGCTCATTCACTAGGCAATTTCTGTAGACAGGAGAAATGAATCTCAGAACTGGATGAAGAGATTATGAATGCTGGAGCATCTGGATTTGAGGAGTTGGGGCAAGCATCGTATTTCCAGCACACCTTTGAGAAGTGAAGGGAGGACTGAGTTAGGTCAGAGAAGGGAGAAATGGAAGGGAGTCTGACTCTACAGGCATCTTGGCATCTCATCCCAGGCTGAGGGTATTTCCTGCACTGCTGTGCAAGAGCCAGCAAGTAGTAGTGGCTCCCAAGAGTCAGTTGTTAAATGTCCAATGTTGAATATTTACACCTTGAAAATCGGCAAATGCTACATATCAAAGCTTGATTTTTCTTTTGTTGATTGTCTAGATTTAGGAAAATGATGGGAAAAAATGTTAGTAACATTACTTGTTCTTTCATTATCCAAATCTTTACAGTAAACTGAATTTTGTCTGAACCACAGGAGGTTAGGAATCAACGATAGACAGATTTAAATGTAAGGGAAAGCACAAAACTCAACCTCTGCCTAGGTGTTAGGAGGTTTCTTAACTGGGGCCTTGGAGTGATTGTGACAGAACTTAGAACTTTGTATCTAAAATAAACTCCCTAAAAGCCAAAAGAACAGAGAACCAAGTGAACCTTAGGGAGGGTCATTATATTTACCACTCAGCTTAAAAGGAGTCAAGTTCTCAGAAGTACATTTCTCTTTTCATTAATTCAGTATTTCACTTTCTCATAATAAACTTAATTTCTAAACCTTAGATCTCACTGCTTCCAATCATGTTTCAGATCCTCCAATTGTGGTGTTCGATCCAGTTTCCCTTTTATTCAGGCAGTCTCTTTTATAAATGAGCACAGTTTTCTTAGGCATCTCATATCTTCTGAAGGATTTTGCTACAGGAAGAGAAGGGGTGAAGCTCCAGGTTTATTAGCACAACTTCCCTTTTTTTCCACATGAAACAATTTGATTTTTTAAGAACCTCCAAACACATGGTTTATTTTAATTCTTTTTAGGTGACTTTGCTCTCAATATTTTCATCCATTAAGTCCTGCCAAATCATTCAAAGAAGCATACGGGGGTTCAACAAAATATTTTTTTTCCTAACAAAAAAGTGTCTTTTTCTCAAAAGCAGTTTACTCGATGTGTGGAAAATCTTCCTACCAGGTTACTTTCTTAGAAATTAAAAAGAAACAAACAACACAACCAAAAAAAATCCTCCATTCTTCAAGTTGGAGAGAAGAGAAAAAATTAAAAGGGCAGTCAGTTTTTGAAGAGGGCAGTACATAAGCCCCAAATAAGTCTGAAAAGTCAAAAAAGGCAAACCAACTTTTCTGCCTTTGAATTCACTAGAGAGAAAAACTTACAATCCATACTTCAATTCAGTTAAGACTTAACTTTTTTTCATAAAATGGATTTCAAGAGAAACAAATTATAAAAAGAAAATGTGTTTTTGCTTTATGGTAAGTCCCTGATTAGTTTACATAAACCAAAGTCTATTGGGCACAGTATTTGTTTTGGGAAGAAAGGATCCTTCTTTTGGAAAATCTTTGCCCAAAGTGCCAAATCAACCTGTGTCAAGAATTTACTGGGTTTTCATATTTAAGCTGGGTATACACAAACAATGTTCAGGTGCCTCTTTCAGGCATAGAGACACCTCTTGCTTTGGATGTGTTTCCCTTTCTGGAGGTTCCTCAAGAGGTTCAGCCTGATACTACCATTAGTAATGGGGAGTCTGGCTTCAAAAAAAAAAAATCACCAATCTGATCATTCAATTGGGAAGCTGGCTTTGGACCTCATTGACTAATAAGATTGTAGCCCACACCTCAGGCTGAATGGTTTCCAAGTATCTTGCTGCTCTGTCTCCTCTATTGTGGTTCTGCTATATCTGTATCAGCAGTTTTGAAGCTTGTCTATCTAGATGATCATACATTCACTCCTAAAATCAGAACAAATACACATACACTAATCAAACTATTAACAAAGAGTAGTGAGAGCTACACATCCAGACATGAACAGAATCATGATCAAATAACCATTAGTATGTCTGGTAGGCCTGTACTTCCTTTCAAATGGTCAGATTCCACGAACATTCCATGTAGGATAGCAAGACAAAGCAGGTAAATGCTGAGGAAAACCTTCTGCCAGGATAGTTGGTATATTTAATGTCCCTTTCCTCTATTTACCTGGCAACAGAAGACTTTCAAAACCCAGCATCCCAGAATAATACTACCTCCAAGCACATGCAGGAATTCAGGCCCCAAAGCACTATTTCAGTGTACAATGAAAACTCTTTAGTCTGCATTTTAGGCACAAATCTGACAGGAACAAATTTTTAAAAATTATATGTAAAGGCTCTTGTAGGGGTGAACTGTGAATTTCATCCTCTGGACACAGCAGGAAAGAGTTGGAAGGAAAGAAGAGATTGTCTTAGTCTGGCCAGTTTTTAAAGCTGCAGCCAGTTCCAACTGTGCAGCCAATCAAAGGAGGCAATACCCACCCACATGGGGAAGGATACATAGTGCCTAAAGTTGAGAGATCTGGGCATACCCAGTACAAGCTCTTCAGGGAGCCTCCATATTAGGTGGGGCATCATGAAGCTGGTGAGAAGGAAAGGACTTGGTTCTCTTGTTCTCTCTCTCTCTCTCTCTCTCTCTCTCTCTCTCTCTCTCTCTCTCTCTCTCTCTCTCTCTCTCTCCCTCTCTCTTTCTCTCTCTCTGTCTGTCTCATTACCCTGCCTCTCAGAAGTAGGCCTGAGTGTTTTTTGCTTCTGTTCTGTTCCATATGTCCTCAGTTTTAGGTGTCTGTGGTGATCCCCACCAGAGTTAGGGCAATCTTGGGGATGTGGGATTCCAGGCAGAATGGTGTAACCAGTCAGCCAGCTCAGCATGGAAGTCTGGAGCGTGAGCCTAAGAAGGGTTTTGGACTTGGAATTGAGACTGTGGTCTATGGAAACTGAGCTAAACAATGAACCTAATCCCCTTTCTCTCCCTAGAGATGGAGGCAGTACAAAGTGGGGGGGGGGAGAGGATTATGCCTCCCACAGGTTGGAGGAATGAATTTGCACATTCTTGATTATACTTTTTGAAGTTAATATTTCTTTGTAAAAGCTAATCCTACTGTTAGTGGTTAAATTAAACTAGGGTGTAGGAGAGCCCCCCACAATTGAGAGGACCACCATTGGCCAGAGCTGGAGCTATTACCCAAGAGTGTAAATACCCCAAACCCCCTTAAAGGGACTTTAAACCAGAGAACCCCTGAGGAAGGAGTGAAATTTAATGGGGGCCAGAGTATTAAGTGATTATACACATACACGTGTATATACATATATATATATATATATATATATATATATATACACACACACATATAATCACAAGTCAATGTCACTAACAAATTATTATATTCCCCCCTCCAAAAAAAGGGCAAAAATCAATAATGAGAACAAGTGTAGTTAAAAAGTTCAAGTAAGAGTTTTGCCTCAAAAAATGAAATTTTATCAATCTGAACACTACCCTGACTAATTTTAAGGAGGAGTCCTTCCTGAGCACATGAAGTCTTTCCACTTGCAAACTGTCTACCCTTTGGAGGTGAATGATGTAAACAGATTTCAATGCAGGTCACCAATTCCAATGCTTGTCAAACCTCCACTCAGGCCCTGGTAGAGATGTCCTAGGATCTTGGAACAAGAGCCTCAGGAAGAGCAGTGCCCTGCTTTCAGTCTGGCCCTTGAATCCAGCATCCAAAGGAGCCATCCTTGTGGCTTCCATCTTCCATCTTCACTACCACCAATACCTGGAGGGGAGGTAGGCACATGAGTTATGGGAATGGCTGCACCCCAGTAATCTTTTGTAGATGCAGCAGGCTCTTGAGGTGCACACAGATTTCTGAAGGCATGTTTCCATGAATTCTTATCATCAGATTTCTTGGTAATGTCATGTGACTAAACTTCAGAAACTGATGTAATTTCATCAATGGAAGAGACATTAAAGATGATGTGTGACCAACTGCTTGGCTACTGTACCCTAATGATGGCAAGGCTTTTCCATCCAACTTGCAGCTGAAATTATCCCTATTAAAATATGAGTTCCTTGAAAGTACGAACTGTCTGGGCTTTCTATTTCCCAGCACAGTGATTTGCACTTAGGAGGTGCTTATCAATGAGCCAAAGGTGGAGAGTATGAGTGAAGATGTAGCCAGTGCTAGGAAGGGTGACCCATGTCATTAGGAAGGAATTAGGTTCAGTGAGTAACAGAAGATGAAAGATGTTACAAAGGAAAAGGTTTCAGATGAAAACAAATTTATCGATTATGGAATTATCATTCCAGAGATTGCAGTGGAAAGGGTATGGGGGTTGAGTTGAGGGGAATGGAAGTGAGAGAGTGAATAATTAGGGAGGGAAAGCAAGGTTTTACTTCAGAAGCTAAAGGTTCCTAGTCACTGAAAGGAAACAGATTTGTTGTTTTGTTTTTTGAGGGGAGTATGCTAAACATCAAGGAATAACTTCTGGAAAAGTTTTAGTTGATGGAGAAGAAATTTGTTGAGGGAGGCAGGTGATTAGACCATTCAAGGCTCTCCATAGAATTCCATCTCTCAACAAGTGGCTAGCTAACTAGCTTAGGAGACATAAATACAAGCAAGTGAGGCAGACCCTGAGATTTTTAATGGGTCTTGCCTCTCTATTATTGCTTCTTGAATTTTGTTATTACCATTACTATAGAGAATACTGTGGATTTATTTTGTAGACTGAAACTTTACTGAAGCTGTATGTATGTATGTATGCATGCATGCATGTGTGTATGGAAACAGATGTATGGAAACACATGGGATAGATTCGAGATCATCTCAGAGAGAAGGCACTAAGATTAAAGAGGATGAAAAAAGATTTATTGCTGAAGGTGAGACTTTAGCTGAGTCTTAAAGGCAGCCAGGGAAGCTGGGAGACAGAGAAGAGGGAGATTGTTGGAGACAGTCTGTCAAAAGGACAAGAATGGTGGATGGAGGCCCAGGGTCACTAGATTGAATATGTGGGGGGAGGGAGAGGGAAGGGGTTTAAGTGTAAGAAGACTGGAAAGGTAGGAAGGGGCCAGGTTATGAAGAGATTTAAAAACCAAACAGGGGGGTTTCTATTTGATTCTGGATACATTAGGAAGCCATTTGTATTTATTGACTAGCGGATGACATGGTCAGACCTAAGCTTTAGGAAAAAATGAGTGGAGGATGGATTTTGGCGGAGGGCCACTTGACCCCCAAGCAAAAGGCCATTGGAGTCGTTCGGGCTGGAGAAGATGGGGGCCTGCGCCAGGGTCAGAGGAGGGAAGGAGACACGTACAGAGATGTAAGCAGGTTTTGCCAGGGCTTGGTACCTTAGGGAGAGAGTGAAGAGAACGGTGAAAGCTGCCTGAATTTCGAGTCTGGATGCCTGGGAGAACAGTGCCTACGGATGCCAGCTCTAGGTTTTGCCTTCCCCACCTCCTTGGGTTGGCCAGGGAGGGGACTGGGTGAATGACAGGGGATTGGGGAGCTGAAGTTTTCTTGGGGGAGAGGGAGAAAGGCCGAGGAGAGGAGGAGGGGCCATTCAGCCCTTCCCCACCCTCCCGCCCCACCCCCAGGACACAGTCCCTCCAGCTGCGGGCCTCTCGGGTCCCAGAGGTCTGCCTTCCCTCCGGCAGCCAGGCTTGGCATCCTAGGAGCGGCTCCAACTGGGCATCTTGCTCGGAGCCTCCACTACCTCCAGGATCATACGGGTCTAACTGAGGCAGGGGGCCGGGCGAAGAGAGCCAGACCCTTGGTAACACCACTGGGCCGCTTTCTGTCATTCTGCCTCCTCCCATCCGCCTGCAGATGCTGAGCCGCGTTCACGCTAAGGATGCTCCAAGGGATGGGCTAGACCAAGTTTGCATCATGGACCGGTTAGGCAGTCTGACGAAGCCTGTGGACCTCCTTCATAATAATATGCGGAAAATAAAAGACATAGGCTTAGGAAGGAAACCTAGACTGACTACATTTATCTGTGTTTTATTTTTAAAAACTTCCTAGATCCTAGGTTGAGAAACTCTGGGAGTCAGACAGAAGGAAACGAACACAACAGTGCAGTTTGATGAACCCCAAGATTTCAGTCCCTGGAGTGGGAGAGGGGGTGGGGGAGGACTCACTATTTTACAAAAACTACTGGGGAAAAATGGAAAACATTTTGTCCAAAAAGACTTAGAGACCAACATCTTACCTGGTGTATCAAGATAAACTCCAAATGAGGACGTGACCTAGACATAAAAGGTGACATCATAACCAATTAGAAGAACCAGCCAGAAATTACCTTTCACATTTATGAAAAGGAGAAGCATTCATGACTAAACACGAAGTAGAGCTCTGGGTCTGGAGTCCGGAAGACCTGACAGGCACTTCACCTTGACCTTAATACACTGGAGAAGGAAATGGCGAACTACTCCAAAATCCTTGCCAAGAAAATCCCATGGTCCACTTCACTTTTCAGCCAGTTAGGTAGCACAGTGGGGCCTGGAGTCATGAAGACTCATCTTCCTGAATTCAAATAAAGTTTTACTTAATAGCTGTGTGACCCTGGGCAAGTCACTTCACCCTGTTTGCCTCAGTTCCCTCATCTGGAAAAGGAGCTAGAGAAGGAAATGGCAAACTACTCCAGTATCTTTGCTGAGGAAACCCCAAATGGGGTAGTGGAGGATCAGACAATACTGAAAAAAAATTCTAAAATACCAAACCCTACAACCGTTCTGTGTTACAATTAGTTGTTGTTTAGTCTTTTAGTCGTGTCTGACTCTTTGTGACCTCATGGACCATAGCATGCCAGGCCCTTCTATCCGCCACTATCTCTCAGAGTCTGTCCAAGCTCATGCTCATTGTTTACATTGTTCTAACTCTCCATCTCATCCTCTAAAATCCACTATTATTTTGTTGCCCAGTGTTACAATGTAACCCTCACTTATTCCTTACAAGCTTCCTCTTTTGACACTATTTTATAGTATCACTTTTTTAGAGAGTTCAAAATGTTTCAAAGGCAGGATTAACCTAAGATTGTGAAATTCTTAGAGGCCTGTATAACCAACATGTCCAGAGCTATACTACACATGACAGAATCATTAAAATGGTCATGATTTGAATTAGAAAATGCATAACAATATTCCCTTTTGGGTAATATGCCTTTTAAATTTCATATCAGTGGTGCACAGTGTGGGCTTACTCTGGTTCAGTTCTTCTAAGAAATTCTCCTTAGTAGTATAACAATTTAATGAACTGTTATCTAGTTGAGACTTACTTTCATTTTGTTAAGATCATTCACTACTGGGAATTTGTAAAAACTTAATTGCTCTTGAGAATAAGAGGTAGGTGAGAAAACGAGAAACAATCTTTAAGATTCTTTCCTGCCTTTGGTATATTGCAGGCAGTTTATTTCCATGCTCTCTTCAACTTCTAGTCTAATTGGGCATTATAGACCATGTCTTACATAAGATTATGATCTCAAGCAGTTCGCATTTGAAGGACATGTTTTTGCAAATGGCTTATAGCACTAGTTTGATTAGTTAAAATTTCTATATCAAAGGAATAAGTAATATCAGTTCCTATATCTATTTCCCCCTATGATAGTATCTAACAAATCTTTCTTGGCTCCAGGGTGACCCACTTGGTCCCATTAACAAAAGCCTTCCACAAGGTCATTGACCATGGTGGACATACGGTGCTGAACCTACTAATATTGGTTTTGAAACACTCAGTGACAGCGTCCACTTCACTAATCTGTGTGTTTGTCCTTCATTGCCGAAGAAGACCATGCCATCAGAGAAATGATGACATGACTTGCACTTGACTGTTTTGAGTGAAGGACTGCTGTGCAGGTCACCAACCTCATTTCTCCTCCAGAGCCATGTGAATCCAGTGACCAGATATTCATCAAAATGACTGGAGATGACCCAGGATGAGGCAATTGGGGTTAAGTGACTTGCTCAAGGTCACACAGCTAGCGAGTGTCAAGTGTCTGAGGTGAGATTTGAACTCAGGTCTTCCTCACTCCTGCACTGGTGCTCAATCCACTGCACCACCTAGCTGCCCCCAACTTCACTAATCTAGGGGCTATTGAAATTGGCACTGGGGTCTATGAAGATCTGAGAGTAGGAGGAATATCATTTCTAGAGGTGATATTCTCAGACACCTGATGAAACCAACCCCATCATATCGGCCTTGTTCTAGCATTAGCATTTTTGCCCCCATTGATAGCATGATTAAACAGATTCACAACAAGTGATAGAGTTAAAGGTCTGTTAAGCAAAGGTCCTAACTCAGAAGAGGCAGTAATAATAGTTTAAGTTAAGTCCTTCCTATGGGTAGAACCAGATCTCTATCCTGTGACTTCTTGAACACATACTTGAGAGCTGTTTTGTGACCATGAGGAACTGCTCAAGTTACTAATAATAATACTATGGTTGTCAAAAAATTCTAAAATGTGTCCACTTGATGAGTTATCCACTCTTTCAGCTGGACCAATAAAATTACAATGCTATATTAGAACACTGCCTCATCAACCATACTACCCTCAATTCCCCATTCAGAACAACACTTAGCTAAAAAGGTATAAATACTTTCATTCATACCTAACAGAGTTGATTTAATCACCAAGAAAACACGCAAATTCCCCATTGTTTTTCTTCAAGGTAGGAGACCCTGAAGGGTCAGGCAAAAGACTGTTAAACTAAATAATGTAAACAGAGTAGTAAAAAAGCCTACTTGAGCTACTGTAAGTCCATGAAAATAAACCTCCTCAGATGACTTCATTTCTTTGTATAGGAGAAAATTTACTTTGTTGTTCAGTTGTTTCAGTCTTATCAAACTCTCCATGGACTCATTTGGGGTTTACTTGATGAAGACACTTGAGTGGTTTGCCATTTCTTTCTCCAGCTCGTTTTCCAGAGGAGGAAACTGAGACAAACAGGGTGAAGTGACTTGGCCAGGGTCTCACAGCTAGTGAAGTGTCTGAGGGCAGATTCGAACTCAGCTCTTCCTGATTGTGCTATATCCTTTGCACCACCAAGTTGCATTTGTTCTTTAGTCCTTCAATAGGAGTCCTAGTCCATTTTTTTTATTTGGAGCTGGTTTAATATGGCTTGCGTGTATACAAATAGATCTCTCTGAAACCAATAGTACCTGGAAGGGTCCTTTCCAATGTTGAGCTAATTTGTTTCGACAGTGAAAGACCTTGATATACAAACTATCTCTGCATCAGTACCAAAATACCTCCTTCACTTAAATCCAATTCGCTTGAGTGTCATGGCATCACCTCCCTGATGTCATGGTTCTCTTTCGAGAATGAAGGGGAAATAACAACAACATCTCTGGATCAGTACTGATGCATCATTCCTCAGGTGGCTCTTGTCAGGTTCAGTTTACCCACCACTATGCTTCTCCTATAGAAGAAAGTAAACCTTTCAAATATCGTATTTGATTACAGCTGGTCTCAAGAGTATCTGAGAGAGGAAAAAGGCACATCTCCAAATTCATGGTTATCCCAAACATTAACTCAAAGGGGAAGATGCTGCTTGCTACAAGGTGTAGTAGGACTTTTCATCAGGACCACGGCATAGCCCTATCCCAACTTAGTTTCAAAGACTTGTATTCAGTGTAAAGAATTCTTTAATGTTCTATTCATTCTTAGCTTGTTCTGATGTCTGGTGACGGTAAGGAGTGGAAAGAACAGATAAATTTGTAGACACTGGCATAATTCTTGAAGGAGCTTAGCTCTAGATATTCTATAAGATTCAAGATGTTCTGTGCATTGTTGGTGGACTTACGAACTGATGAGTTCATTTTGAAGAGTAATTCGGAACTATGCCCAAAGTGCAGTCAAACTGTGTATATCCTTTGATCCAACAATACCACTAATAGGTCTGTATCCCAAACAGATCATAAAAAAATGGCAAAGGACCCATATGTACAAAAATATTTACAGCAGTTCTTTTTATCATGGCCAAGAACTGGAAATTGGGGGAATGCCCATCAACTGGGGAATGATTGAGCAAGTTGTGGTATATGAATGTAATGGCATACTATTGTGCTATAAGAAATGATGAGCAGGTGGATTTCAGAAAAAAAAAACCCAGAGAAGATTTACATGAACTGATGCTGAGAGTGAACAGAACCAGGAGAACATTGTATACAATAATAGCAACATTGTGTGATGATAAACTACGATAGACTTAGCTCTATTACTATGGAGTCAATGCACATTGAAGCATTGGAAAGTATTTTGTTGTCTGTGGTTTTCCCTTTTTGTTCTGTTTCTTCTTTTACAACATGACTAATGTGGAAATATGTTTAACATGATTACACATGTATAAGCCATATCATATTACTTGTCATCTTGGAGAGGGGGGAGGGAGGGTGAAAAATTTGAAACTAAAATCTTGTAAAAATGAATGTTGAAAACTACCTTTACAAGTAATTAGAAAAAATGAAATCATATTTACAAAATGAAAAGACTCGATATTCTGGTATTCCAAAAGTAGGAATAATATAATTTTTCAGGGCCTTAACTACTGCTTGGATACCTGACTTTGAAGCTGGGAAAGCCTCAGGCCAACCTCACATCACAGGACAGGAACTAGACAGTATCTTTTACCTGTTGCTGAACTAAATTCAATAAAGTTCATTTGCCACCAGAGACTTTGAAGCAAAGGCCTTAGAAATCTTGCAGTTCTTACCGTTGGGTTAGGCTGCAAAGAATTTTTTTTTTTTCTGATAGACTGAATACCATGCTAAAACTCCTTTAATAATATTTCCCTTTTGACAAGAGTCATATGCATTCAAGATTTTCAACATACCCCTTAGATCAATGTGAGTCTGTTGATAGTATAACAAGGCCATCCAAGTATATAAGGATTCAGGAATGGGAATAACTCCATTGGGCAGTTTCTCCACCTATTCTTTAGCATTGAAACCCCCATAACCTTCCACTTTTGAACTTCTCTTTTTTTGGCATAGTTTTGAAAATGCTTGGATAAATCACTAGCTGTCAGTAAAGAATTCTCACTAATGATTCTTCATTTTATTGAAGTTCTCTTTACTGCCTTGTCTTCCAACTCATTTCCAAAAACATATTAACTGTGTATATATGTTCACCCTCTTGGCTTTTACTAATAGTGTAGCTCTATTCTCAGCTATCAGTTTAGCTGCATGGACACATTAAATTTCAGGCAGACTATAGACCTCTCATGTGTCAGCATAAGAGGCTCTTAAATTTCCTGGGGAGTCCCAGTGACAAGACATGAAGAATATCAAATCAGTGTTCTTCAAGGATCCATCAGAAAGGTCAGGCTTAATATCATCCTCAGTTGCCACTAGGCAATCATGATCCTACAGAACTTGGTTCGCTACTATCTAGCAGAGTAGCTAGATTGCAGAGCCCTAGAAAAAATATTTAATAATATGCAGCTAGGTAAAATGAGGTTGGGTTTCTTCACATTAGGAGGTAAATATGCTTACTGTATAGAAGAGTAGTCTCTTTTTCAGGAAAAAAAAACATTTGTTAACCCAATACCTTTCTTACTAACTTTGGTTTTACTAATGGTTACCAATACAGCTACTTTCCATCTCCTGACCTTCATTCTTGGTCACAATCTTTGACTAAGTTTGTCGATTATTTTTTCTTTCTCTTTATCATTTCATCTTCTCTGTGGGAGAGGGGTTGTCCTTCATTCTCAAAGAGGACCAAAATAACATCACCATATTGGAATCAAGGTACAACATGTCTGACTGTAGCTGATCAGACAATGACCTGTCCACATGAACATTTGGAGTGGAAATGTCTCTAAATTTGTACATATTGTGTTTTGTTTGAGCTACTGCAATTTTGTTTTTCTCATGGAACACAGCACCTTCTTTGAGATGGGTACACCATGCTAGGAAGTCCTGTGCCACTGCCTCCCATGTCTCACAGATGGTTCCACAGTCTCTCAGAGAAACCTTGAGTGTGTGCTAATATCACTTCCTCTGACCTCTATATGAGCACTTGTCTTGTGTGAGTACTCTATATTCCACAGAATATGCTTTTAGGAAAATGTACATTCAGTATTGAAGCAACATGACCAGCCCATTGGAGTTGCACTCTTTACAGTAGAGTTTGCATGCTTGGCAATTCATCTCAAGAAAGGACCCCAGTGTCTGGTACCTTATCTTTCCAGGTGATCTTCAGATTCTTCCTAAGGCAATTCAAACGGAAGTGGTTCATTCCAGGAAATGGCATGGTGCTGGTATACTTTCCAGGTTTCACAGGCATACAACAATGAGATCAGCAAAATGGCTCTGTAGACCTTCAATTTGGTAGGTGACCTAATACCTCTTCCATCTTATACTTACCTTCAAAACCTCCCAAACATTAAGCTAGCTCTGGCAATGTGTGCATCAATTTCATCACCTATGTGTACATCCCTAGAAAGTATGCTGCCAAGGGAAGTGAACTTATCCACAATATTCAAAATTTATCCATTTGCTGTAACCAATGGTTCCACACATGGATAATGTGGTGCTGGCTGGTGGAAAACCTCTATTTTCTTGGTTAATTGTTAGGCAAAAGTTAGCAAAAACAGCCAAGAACTGATCCATATTTTGTTGTCTCTCAGCCTCAGAGGCTGAATGAAGTGTACAATCATCTGCCAACAACAACAACAACAACAAAAACATGCACAAACTTTCCCTCCACTTTATTCTTGACTTGTAGCCTTTTCAAGTTAAATTTATCATCAGAGCAGTAGCTGACCTTGATGCTGTTTTTGTTCTCCTTGAAGGAATCCAACAATTGCTGAAAATATCATGCTAAAAAGCATGGGAGTTCACACACAGCCCTGTTTCACTCTACTGGTTACTGGGGAAATATGAGAGCACTGCTTGTTATCCAGAATCCATGCCATCATGGAACTGATGTACAATACTTATGAACTTCTCTGGGCAACCAGATTTTGCCGTGATTTTTCACGAATCCTCATAACTGACAGTATTAAAGGCCTTGGTTAATTTGACAAATGTTGTGTGCAGACCTCTGATCTGCTCCTGGCATTTCTCTGGGAGTTTTCAAGCAGCAAACACCATATCAGTTGTTCCTCGGCTCTTTCTAAAGCTACACTATCTCTCAGGTAGATAATCATCTTCCAGATGAAGGGTCACCTCTTGAAGAGGACTTTGACAAGAATCTTGACAGTAATGAGTCAAAGAAAGACATTCCCCCCCCACCATGTCTTCACTGTGATTGTCACAGGACAACCTATTTCCTTTACCTTTATAGAGACAGACAGTGGAGGCATCCTTGAACTCTTTGAGGATAACCCCCTCTTGCTACATAACTCAGATGATTTCAGACAGCTTTTGTATAAGGAGTGGACCCCTTGCCTTGTAAATCTCAGAATTAACACCAGGTGCTTTGCCACAGGAGAGGAGCCTAATGGATTTCACAACCTCTTCTTCATAAAGTAGATCCACTTCCAGGAGCCAAGATGGTGGAGTAAGCAGTACATCACCATAATTCTCCCATATTTGCCTCCAAATAACCATAAAATAGCACCCTAAAACAAATCCTGGAACAGCAGAATCAGCAAAAAGATGGGGTAAAGTAATCTCTTAGCACAAGAAACTTAGATTAGCAAGGAAGGTCAATCTCACTCAGGTAAAAGGGGAACACAGTCCAAGACAGAAAGTGTCCCAGCAAGCCAGCAGCAAGCCCCACCTTAGCAAACCAGTGGGAGATCCTGAACCTCAGTGCAGTAAAGCAAGTAAACACTAACACCAGGTCCCCTCACATGCCTCAGCATGGCCAGAAGAATGGGCAAACTTCAGTTCTGTGAACCACTATATTTTTCAGCATAGCCCCAGACAAACAGGCAGCCTCCAGCAGTCAGACCACCTTCTGCATCAGTATAACCTCAGGGAAATGCACTAAGATACTGGCTTAGCATCAGGTAAACTGCCAGAACCATGCAGCCTTTAGCAGTGACAGCCACACCCCACCACACTCCCTCAGCACAGCACCAGACAAGAGGGTCTCCTGTGGGCCTCAGAACATCAGTGTAGCACCGGGTAAACAACCTGTATCTGCAACCGTTGGCACAAGAAGCCTGAGACAGTTCCCCTTCCATCCCAGGAGCAAAACTCAAATTTAAAAGAAAGGAATAAAGGCCAAAAAAAGATGATCAAAAAATAATAAAAGGAAGAATCTGACCATAGAAAGTTATTGTGGTGGTGAAGAAGGTCAAGACACAAACTCAGGGGAGGAAAACAATGTCAAAAAAACTTACGGGAAAAACTCCAAAGAAAAAGAGGAAGTGGTCTCAAACCCAGAAAAAAGTCATGGAAGTACTCAAAAAAGAAACTTAAAAATCATATAAGAAAGAAAGAAGGAAAACTGGGAAAAATACAAGCAAATTGTGAAAAAAAGAATCAGTAGTTTGGAAAAAGAAAACAACTCCTTAAACAGTACAATTGACCAAGTGGAAAAGGAAGTACAAAAGCTAACAGAGAAAAACAACTCCTTAAAAGTTATAATTGGGGAAATGGAAGCTAATGACTCTATCAAACAAATTCAAAAGAATTTTTAAAAAGAAAGAAAATGAAATATACCTCACTGGATAAACAATTGACCTGCGAAATATATCCAGAGAGACAATCAAAATCGATGGACTAGCTGAAAGCCATAATCAAAAGCAGGACCTAGACAGGATCTTTCAGGAAATTATCTAGGAAAACTTCCCTGATATCCTGGAACCAGAGGGCAAAATAGGCATGGAAAGAATTCACAGTTCACCTCAGGAAAGAGATTCTGAAATAAAAGCTTTCAAGAAACATTATAGTCAAATTTCAGAACTATCAAGTCAAAGAAAAAATACTGCAAGTGGCCAGCAAGAAATAATTCATATATCAGAGAGCCACAATCAGGATCACACAGGACTTAGCAGCTGCAACCTTAAAGGACTGGAGGCTATAGAACATGACATTCCAGAAAGCAAAGGACTAGAACTACAATGAAGAATCACCTACCTGGTGAAATGAAGCATATTATTTCAAGGAGAAACATGATCATTCAATGAAATAGTATTTCAAGCTTTCATAAGAAGACCAGAACTGAACAAAAAATTAGATCTCCAATATCAAGATCCAAGTGAAACCAAAAAAAGGAAAAAGGGAAAAGAAAACACAAGGGATTCAATGGTGTTGAACTGTTTGCCAACATCCCTACGTGGGGATACTTGTAATTCTTAAAAACTGTACCAACTAATAGTACCTCTAGAAGGAATATCCATAGACAGAGAGCACCAGTATTAGGTGAATTTGAGGGAATGACATAAAAAATAATTAAGGAATGAGAAAGAGGACTATGTACAGAAGGAAATGAGAAGTAGGATGAGATAAATTACTTCACGTGAAGAGGTGAAAAGCCTATTACAGTGACAGGAAAAATGAAAGGATGGGCAATGGGTATTGCTTGAACCTTACTTTCATCAGTATTGGCTCTAAGAGAGAATTGTATACACAGTCAGTTGAATATAGAGATCTATCTTATGTAACAGGAAAGTAGGAGGGAAGAGATTAAATTAAAGGGAAGGGAAACTTGCAGATTAACTTAAAGGGAGGGCAGATCAGGGGAGGTGGTAGACAGAAGCAAAACACTGTTGAGGGAAAAGGTGAAAGGAGAAAGAGGGCAAACAGGAGGAAAAATAGGATGTAGGGAAATACACACAATAATCATAACTGTGAATCTGAATGGAATGAACTCTCTCATGAAACAGAAATGGATAGCAAAATGGATCAAAAACCAGAGTCCTACAATATGTTGTTTACAAGAAACACATTTGAAGTGGAGAGACACACACAGAGCAAAGGTAAAGGACTGGAGCAGAATCAATTATGCTTCAGTTGAAGTAAAAAGAAAAAAAGCAAGGGTAACAATTCTGATCTCAGAGAAAACAAAAGCAAAAATAGACCTAACTAAAAGAGATAAAGAAGGAAACTACAGTTTACTTAAAAAGGTACCATAGACAATGAAGTAATATTAATACTAAACATATATAGACCAAGTGGTATAGCATCCAAATTTTTAAAAGAAAAGTTAACTTAGTTATAGCTTCATGACCACACAAAAGATAGAGAACATTACAAAATGTGAAATAGATAATTTTGATTATATTAAATTAAAAAATTTTTGCACAAACAAAATCAATGCAACCAATATTAGAAGGAAAGCAGAAAGCTGGGAAACAATCTTTACAGCAAGTATGTCTGATAACTGCCTCATTTCTCAAATATATAGGGAACTCAGTCAAATTTATAAGAATACAAGTCATTCCCTAATTTATAAATGGTTAAATGATATTAATAGGCAGTTTTCAGATGAAGGTGTCAAAGCTACCTATAGGCATGAGAGGAAGTGCACTAAATCACTTTTGATTAGAGAAATTCAAATTAAAATAACTCTGAAGTACCACTTCACACCTATCAGACTAATATGACAAAGAAGGAAAATGATAAGTGTTGGAGAGGATGAAGGAAAATTGAGACACTAATTCAGTGTTATTGGAGTTGTGAACTTATCCAACTGTTCTGGAAAACAATTGGGAACTATGTCCAAAGGGCAGGTAAATTTTGTTCCAGTAATACCACCACTACGTTTGTATCCCAAAGAGATAAAAAGGCCCGGGGCGGGAGGGGAGAGTGAGAGAACCAACATGTGCAAAACTGCTTGTAGAAGTCCTTTTCATGGTGGCAAAATAGTGGAAACTGAGGGGAAGCCCATCGATTGGGTAATGACTGAACAAGCTGTGGTATATGAGTGTAATAGAATACCTTTATGCAAAAAGAAATGATGAACAGGCAAATTTTAGAGAAAAACCTGAAAAGACTAGAACAAACTGATGTACAGTGAAATGAGCAGAACCAGAGAAACATTGTCCACAGTATCAGGAATATAGTGTGGTGATCAACTCAGCTCTTTTCAGCAACACGATGATTCAAGACAAGTACAAAGGACTCCTGAAGGAAAATGTTATCCACATCCAGATAAAAGAACCGAGACTCTAAATGTCGATCAAAGCATAGTTTCCCCCACTTTATTCTTTTTCACTTTTTTTTCTTTTGATCTATTTCTTCTTTCACAACTGTGACTAATATGGGAATATTTTACATGATGGCACATGTATAACAGGTATCAAATGGCCCACCATTTTAGGAAGAGGGAATGGAGAAAAAATTGAAACTCAAAATCTAGTAAAAATGACTGCTAAAGCTTGTCTTGACATGTAATTGAGAAAAAAACTGGGAAAAAAATAAATATTATTAAAAAGGGGGGAAAGTTCATAAACTTTTAAAAAACCGTCTTCTTCAGTTGGAAGTTCGGCTAGAGAGGAATTGACTTCAACATTGATGATGGTCTCAATGTTTCTGTAAAATATGAGGCAAAGTTCTCATCTGAGTGGGTGGAGGAGGGGGAGCCATGGGAAGTTTGAGGAAGGATGAGATGGTTTATAAAAGCCTCTGAGGAGAGTAGGATAGTGAGTTGATAATTCAGCTTTGCCTAGCAGCAGTGAGGGCCCAGGTGAGGTTGTATCACATAAAGTAGTAGTGGATTTTTCTGCACCTTCATACAAGAGCACATACATAGGAATGAAGGTGATGAATGAAGGTAGGAGTGATTCAAGGCTAAGACTTAGCAAGGCATGATTGGTACTATGACAAGGAGGCTAGGGATTCAAGAGAGGAGGACAGCATAGAGCTGAATTGGTTCACCAAACAATCACGGTGGGCAGAAGAGAAGAGAGTGTCTAGTGCAGGGGAGATGTCCTGGGAGAGAACTGAGGGGTCAAAGGACTGGTGGTCATGGTGGGGATGAAAAGTAGAGTTAGGGTAAGAGAAGGCAGAAGGAGAGGTGAAAAGTCAATAGATTCTGATCGGATAAGGTGATTTCAAAATTCTTGAACATGGAGGTGGTACATGGCAAGAACAAGGGTGGGGGAGCTGAAGATGTGAGGCAGGAGTCAAGATAGAATATGACACTTCTTTTTTCATGACTTTTCCCTTTTGTTCTGTTTCTTCTTTCACAACATGATTAATGTGGAAATGTTTTTACATGATTGTTCATATATAACCCCTATCAGATTTCTTGCGGTCTGGGGGGAGGGGGATGGGAGGGAAGGAGGGAAGGAGAAAAAATTTGGAAATCAAGATTTTATTTAAAAATGAATGCTGAAAACTATACATGTATCTAGAGAAAATACTATTTTAAAAAATGCTTGTTGACTGCTGTAAAAACAAAAAAAAAACAAGATAGAATTTGACAGGAATAGTTCATGCAAAAGGACATGTGAATCAAGAAAGATTGTAATAGGAACACTCTACTTGGATAGTGGAGGGAGATAGTAAACATTAACAAGGACATGTGATCCAAGACAGAAGGGGACATGAGAAATATTTAACGGGAGGGAGAGGAGATGTAATATTTAGACTTGAGAGAAGCAATCTGCTGGGGAGTGGGGAGGGAGCACAAGAAATTGTGATCCAAAATAAAATGTGACAGGAACAAACAACTGGATATAGTGTATGTGTGCGTGCCTGTGTGTGTGTGTGTGTGTGTGTGTGTGTGTGTGTGTGTGTGTGTGTGTGTGTGTGTGTAGGGAATGCAGGGTGGGGCACTGGATGATGAATGACATATGACACCTGAAGAAGGAAGTGAGTTGAAATACAGTGGTGGAACAGTAGAATAGGTTAGGTACACAAGACAATGACTATAGCAATCTACTGTTTGTAGATTATTTCTGTTTGTAGATTACTGTTTGTAGACTCCAGTTTCTGAGATAAGAACACACTATTTGACAAAATCTTCTGGGAAAACTTGAAAATAGCATGGCAGAAACTAAGCACAGACCAACATCGTACACCTTATACCAAGATAAAGCCAAAATGGGTACATGATTTAGATATAAAGGCAGATACTAAAAGCAAACTTGGAGAGCAAGGAATAGTCTGTGAGATTTACAGAGCATGGAAGAATTTATGACCAAACAAGAGATAAAGAACATTATGAAGTGCAAAAAAGGTTTATTTTGATTATGTTAAATTAAAAAGGGTTTGCACAAACAAAGTCAATGCAACCAAGATTAGAAGGGAAGCAGAAAACTTGAAAACAATTTTTACAACCAGTGTCTCTGGTAAAAGTTTAATTTATAAATTATGTAGGGAACTGAGTCAAATTTATAAGAATATAAGTCATTCACCAATTGATAAATGGTCAAAGAATATGAACAGGCAGTTGTTTTCAGAGGAAGAGATTAAAGCTATCTATAGTCACATAAAAAATGCTCTAAATTACTATTGATTAGAGAAATGCAAATCAAAACAACTCTGAGGTACTGCATCATACCTATCAGATTGGCTAGCATAACAAGCCAGGAAAATGATAAATGTTAGAGAAGATCTGGGAATATTGGAACACCAATGCATTGTTGGTGGAGTTGTAAACTGATCTAACCATTCTGGAGATGTAAAGCCAATCACAGCAGCACACCTGAGGACTGTTGCCATAAATGATTTCAAGGGTCTAATGGAATAGTATAATAAACTCTCTACTTATTCAGCAACAAATGAAACGTTGCTCAATAAAATAAATCATGACATTCATAGCAACATCTTTAAGTAAAACACATCATTCAATCAGTATATATCTCATAACAATACCAGGGCAGCTAGGCGGTACAGTGGATAGAGCACCAGTGCAGGAGTCAGGAAGACCTGAGTTCAAATCTCACCTCAGACGCTTGACACTCACTAGCTGTGTGACCTTGGGCAAGTCATTTAACCTCAATTACCTCATCCTGGGTCATCTCCAGTCATCTTGATGAATATCTGGTCACTGGATTCAGATGGCCCTGGAGGAGAAGTGAGGCTGGTGACCTGCACAACCCTCCCTCACTCAAAAAAAAAAGTCAAGTGCAAGTCATGTCATTATTTCTCTGATGGCGTGGTCTTCTTTGTCAAGAACACATCTCATAACAATAGCAATGTCCTTAAGTAAAGTATATCATTCAATCAATATCAAGTGTCCAATTAAAGTTCTCTTTCATCTTAGCTAGAGGTTGGCTTCCAAGTCCCATGGCTCTTCCTCTGTGATCTGACCACTCCTGACTCCTGCCTGAATTCATACGTAGGCAGCTCTCTGCTCCTGGGGACTCAGACCATGGGGACTGCTCCACTTTGCAGCTTCTATTTGTGGGAAAACAAAGCTCGGCCAGGCAACAGCAATACTAGCATACACCACCAGCACCATTATCTCCATTCATTCATAAAGACCAACAGACAGGACATCTGTCTGAGAAATCAACACAGATCAACAGACAGGGTTTCCTCTCGGCTATCAGAGGTCTTCCTCTCTTCTACCAGAGATCTTCTTCTCAGGTCTCTTCTTCTCCATGCTGCCTCTCTTCATGTCTGCTTCTCTCAGCTCTCTCTACTATATGTATATGTATATGTATATGTATATGTATATGTATATGTATATGTATATGTATATGTATATGTATACACACACACACACACACACACACTCTTTCTAGTTGTGATCAAAGATAGAATTTGATGTTTGTACCCTTTCATAGCTCCACCAACAATGGATAAGTGTGCCTATCTGGTCAGCCTTAAGTGTTATGGTAGATTTTAGCAAAACTCCGGAAGCACAATGGGGAAAATGACCACAAAACAAAAATAGCATTTGATAGTAACAATTTACTGGGTGAGAAGAAGTATGACATAGGCTCAAAATGTGATCCAAGGTAGGATGTGATGGGAAAATTCTTCTGTGGATGAGGAGTGAGAGAGGGAGGGCACATGTACAAGGAAATGTGAACCAAGGTAAACTGTGATAGGAACAATATATTAGGGAGGGAGTGATAAGAGACATGCCAAAGGAATTTTGATCTTAAGTGGAACACGAGAGGACAACTTTGGAGGGGATCGGTGTGATATTATCCATGCACAAGGAAGTATAACTCAAGAGTAAATGTAACAACAACAATCTATTGAAGGACAGTGGAGAGATATTAAACAAGCAAAATAGATCGAATCCAACACAGAACAAGAATAATCCACTTGAGAGAGAAGGAAGAGAAATTTTACACACTCACATGGAAGTCTGATCCAAGACAGAATGTAATAGGGAGGTATTCCACATGCACAAATAAATATGAACCAAGATGGAATGTGATACACACAATCAACAATCAACCAGAGGGGAGGGAGCTGAGATATGAAAAATGTGTGAGTCATTCTGATCCAAGGTAGAATGGAATAAGTATAGCTGGGGCAAGAGATGAAGGGAGATTTTACACATGTGCAAGTGAGTGTGATCCAAGGTAGAATGTAGTAGCAACATTCCATGTTGGAGGTGGGGAGGTAGAGATATTAGACATGCATAAGTAAGTCTGATCCTAAATAGAATATATGAGGAATAATCTACATGTGAGGAGTGGTAGGGGTGTTATTACACATGCATGGGGAGAGAATATAATAGACATGATTCACTCAAATAGGGGAGATCTTACACAAGTATAAAGAAGTCAGATCCAAGATAGAATATATAGAAACAATCTACTTGAGGGGAAATGGTGATTTTAGAGTTGTCAAGCAAGTTGAATCTAATGTAGCATATCCTCCTGGGAGGGGAAGGGAGATTTTACACATGGATGAGGAAGTCTGATCCAAGATGGGAATATAATAGCAACAAGTTATGTGCAACAGATGGGATGGTTAATATAAGGAAGTATGATGCAAGAGAGAATGTCATAAGAAGAATCTCATTGGTGAGGGAGAAGGGACAGGTCATACATGTACAAGTAAGTTTGATCTAAGACAGAATGCCATAGGAAAAATCTAATTTGAAATTGTGATGATGATAAGAGCTCTTACTCATGCACCAGTATGTCTGATTAAAGATGGAATGTAATAGGAATGAACTACTCTAGTGATGATGGGAAATAGTACATGTGCACAAAGTTATTTATTCCAAGATAAAATATAATAGTAACAATCAACTTGCTGCTCTTTTTGGGAGGGGATGGAGAGAACATATTATGTATGCTCCAGCAGGTCTAGATTAAAGTAAGAGGAAAATCTACTGGGGAGATGAGTCGAGAGACAGAGTAAATATTATACATATACAAGTAAGAATAGAGATATCATGTAATAGGAAAAGATTTCATTGGGGCTGAGGCAAGATATTATGCATGCATAAGGAAGGGTTATCCAAGATTGAATATTATAGGTACAATCTATTTGAGGAGAAGAGAAGGGGGGTATGATATGTGCACACAGATTGTGATCCAGGAAGGAACAGTATTCAAACAATGTGTTTAGGGTGGGAAAGGGAGATATATTAGCCAAGAATTAGGAACTGTGATCCCTGATAGAATAATATAGCAACAACATCCTAGGACTTGAGGGTGAAAGGTAGATATTACACAGGCACAAGGAATTGTCATCCAACAGATAATTTTATAGTAAAAATCTACTGAGTTGGAGGGAGAATATGACATAGAATTTGAAAGTAATCATCTACTGGGGACCAAGGAAGGCGGGTAAGTATAACAGGGCTCATAGAAGTGGGAAACAAGTTTGAATGTCACAAGAATAATCTCTGGTCCCAGGGATGTGAAGGTGATTTACGACCCATGCATAAAGAAGAAAGAACTGAGAGAAAAATCTAACAGGGACAATCTGCTCTGTGTTTGTGAAAGGGAACGATATGATATTTTCACAAGCAAGTGAGATCCAAAATAGTTTGTAGTGATAGTATAGAACTTTTGACTTGATATGTGAGTGGGGCAGTGGAGGGGACATGCAACATGTGAACAAGGAAGTCTGATTTGAGCTATAAGACGATAGCAACGTTCTACTAGTTGGGGGTGGGGGAGATAGGACACCTGTACAAAGAAGTCTGATCCAAAATAGAATGTGACGGGAACATCTATTAGGCGAGGGGTGGGGCCGACATGAGAGGAGCCCAAGGAAATGTGATCCAAAATAGAGTGTGATGGGAACAATCAACTGAATGTGTGTATGGGTGGGGCGGGGCAATGAAGTGTGTGGAGGGACATATGAAACATGAACAAGACCGTCTGATCTAAGACAAAATGTAAGAGGAGTAATCCACATGGGGAGGGGGGCAGGATGATATGACACACAGGGAAGTTTGATTCTAGAAATAATGTGACAGGAAAAATCTAGGGGGTGGGAGGTGTGATACATGAATGTGGAAGTGTGATTCAAGACAGAATGTGATAGAAACAATATACAAGGGGTAGCTGTAGATATTACCCATTCATAAGGAAGTGTGAGTTGAAACTGAATGTGAAATAATCTACTGTGTATACGTGCATGAGTACATTCGTGTGCGCATGTGTGCTGGAGTCTATGGGGTGGGGTGGGGGAGCAATTACCCACAAACAGGGAGGTCTGATCCAAGACAGAATGTGACAGGGAAAATCTACTGGGGCAGGGGGAGGTGGGGCACTTGCACAAGGAATTCTGATCCAAAATAGAATGTGCCTGGAAAAACTCCTGGGTGTGGGTAGATGTGACAGGTGCATGAGCAATTCTAGTCCAAAATAGAGTGTGACAAGAGTATCTACTAGGTGGGGGTGGGGGTGGCTGAAGGGGTGACATGTGCATGTGACATGTCCACAAGAAAGTGGGATCCAAGATAGAACATTACAAGAATAATCTACTGGATTTGTTTGTGGAGAAGGGAAACATCGGCCATATGCTCAAACAAATGGAATCCAAGAAAGAATAGTAAAGCAACAACCTACTGGGTGGGCTCCATTTTTGTGTTTTGGGGAGGGAGAGGGAGAAGTGATATGACTTGCTCAAAGAGGTGTGACAGGAAGAACAAATTAGATTGACCCCTTTCCAATGAGTGGACATACAACATTTGTACATTTGTATAAGGAAATATGATCCAAGATAGAATGTGACAGGAATAATTTATTGACTGGGAGGGGGGAAGAGATGACATTTAAAATTTGACATGAACAATCTGCTGGGGGGAGGGGAATTTATGACACATGCACAAGGAAATGTAATCCAAGACAGAATGGTACAGGAATATTCTACTGGATGTGGGGGTGGGGAGTGGGATGGAACTCCATATGACTGGTGAACAAAGAAGTGATACTCAAGATGACCTAATATGGAATGAAACAGGAACAATTTACTGGGGAGGGCAACAGAGAGATAAGGTAGCTGTCAATAAAGAAGATATGACACAAGTAATCATGATCAAAGATTGAATGTGATAGCAACAATCACATTCTATGTAGGTTGGGGTAGGAGAGATTCAACACAGGCATGAGAAAAGTAATCCCAGATAGATTGTGATAGGGAGGTGGAGAGAGGAGTGATGTGACACAGGAACAGCTATAGTCTAAGAGAAAATTTGAAAGCAACGAACTGCTTCGGGAAGGGGGGAGTAGAATATTACAAAATCACAGGTAAGTGTGATCCAATATATAATGTGATCGCAAAAATATATTTGGACGGTGGGTTATGATAAGATCCAAGTGCAAGGCAATCTGGACCAAGATAGAGTAGTACTGGAAAAATCTACCGGGAGGGGAGGGGAATAGTAACAAATTCATAAGAAAATGTGATCCAAGATAGAATGTATTGGGAATAAGATACTTGCAGGGAAAAGCAGAAATATTAAATGCATCTTTTATGAACTATAGTGTAATAAAATGATATTCAATAAAGGCCTACAGAAGAAACAAATTACTTGGAGACTAACAATCTTTAAGAGTAGATGAGTCAAGGAAACAATCAAGAGATTTATTTAAAAAAAATAACAGTAAAACAACGTACCAAAATTTGGGGGGTGTAGCCAAAGCAGGCCTTATGGGAAAAATTCTATTCCTAAAGGCTTAAATCAATGAAAGAGAGAAAGAACCGATTAATGAATTGGGCATGCAACTAAAAAACCCTGGAAAACCAGAAAAATAAAACTCACAATTAAACACCAGAATAGAAATCCTGCATTCATAGAAGAGATTGAGAAAATAAAAGCAAAAAAAGCAAAAAAACACAAAAAAATTTAACTAATAAATAAAACTAAGAGCTATTAACAAAGCCAAAATAGGTAAATCATTAGCTATCTTGATTAAAAAAAAAAGACCAGTATATAAATGAAAAAGATGAATTCACAATCAATGAAGAAAAAATAAAGAAAATTATTAGCAAATAATTCTTTCGTTTTTATATTAACAAAATGACAATCTATATAAAAAGGATGATTATCTACAAAAATATTAACTGTTCAGAAAACAGAAAGACATAGAGTCATTTAATGTATCTGAGGCTCAGTGTAAGATGTCAATGCTTTGCTCATAAAAATCACCCAGCAAAACCAGTCAGTTCAAGGCACACTTTTCTTCTGTGTGTCCCTATTTGTCCCTCTGGTTCCGTTTATCTCTTTTAATTGAGTCTGTTTTTTTGCTGACGCGGGGCAAAGCACACAATCAAGCAGTAAATAAACATTTCTTAAGCACCTACAAAGAGAAAAGGATCTACATGTGCAAAAACATTTGTAGCAACTCTTTTGTGGTGGCAAAGAATTTGAAGTTGAGGGAATGTCCATCAAATGGGAAATGGCTGAACAAGTTGTGATGTGGAATACTATTGTACTATCAGAAATGACGAGCAGGTGGATTTCAGAAAAACCTGAGAAGACTTACATGAACTGATGCAGAGTGAAGTGAGCAGAACCAAGAGCAGAACCAGGAGTATACAGTAACAGCAATATTGTACGAGGATCAACTATGAATGACTTAGTTATTCTCAGCTATGCAATGACCCAAGACAATTCCAAAGGACTTGGGATAGAAAAGTTCTATCCACATCCAGAAAATGAACTGATGGAGCGTGAATGAAGATCAAAGCATACCCTTTTCACTTTATTTGTTGTGGGTTTTTTTTCCTTTTGCAAACTGTAATTGTTTTGCAAACTGTTTCTTCTTTCACAACATAACTAATATGGAAATAGGCTTACACGATTGTACATATATAACCTATATCAAATTGTTTATCATCTTAGGGAGGTGGGAGGAGAGGGAGAGAGGAAAAAAATTTGGAACTCAAAATTCTATCAAAAAGGAATGTTGAGAAGTGTCCTTACATGTAATTGGAAAAATAAGATACTATTTTAAAAGCACCTATTGTGTGCCAAGCACTTTGCTGATGAAAAGGCAGTTCAGTCCCTCAATGATAAGATGGAATGGCGGATGAAG
Source organism: Notamacropus eugenii (assembly GCF_028372415.1). Lineage (NCBI taxonomy): Eukaryota > Metazoa > Chordata > Mammalia > Diprotodontia > Macropodidae > Notamacropus > Notamacropus eugenii. Next base: position 12,348,008 of record NC_092879.1, on the reverse strand, counting down.
TCATTAGAATTGAAATTAGGACCTCGGATGTTGGGGGATCTGAAGGAGTATCTATAAATACGTTGAAATAACTTAGAATGAGGGCAGGAGATGGAGTGATGAGAAAGACTGAGGCAGGCACCTGAGTTCATTGAGGGAGGAAGGAAAATACCCTGAGGCTTGGCCAGTAAGGGCCACCAGGATATGGATTAGGTGACAGATTTAAAGACCATTAGCTACAAAGGAGGATGTTTCTGTGTAATGAGTTTACCATCTAATGGGGGAGACAACATGCAAACAAATATATACAAAGCAAGCTGATAGTCTCTCTGTGTCTCTTTCTTCATCTATAAAATGGATATTAAAATAACACCTACATCCCAGGGTCATTATGAGCATAAAATAAAATAATATTTGTAAATTACTATGCAAACCTTAAAACAATACTTAAATGCTATTATTATTTTACATATCATTGGATTGTGATTTACAATTCATTCTATTATCCCTTTCCCTTTCTTTTATGGATATGGCAGGAACAATCTAATGGGCAGAACAGGGAGGGATATCTCACATATGGAAGAAGAAGTGTGATCCAAGATAGAATCTAATAGGAAGAATCAGCCACTCTTGTCTGAATGAGGTGGCCCTCACAGGTCTTACAGAATACAGCATCACCAACTGCTCGCCAGGATGGACAATGTAGGAGGGACAAGTCTCATCACCTACCTCCCTCAACAGACCTCTCCAGTCACAAGTACTACTGGACTCACTCATTCTTCAATGTTAGTATATATCTGCTCAGAGACTCCTGATCCAGGTGATTTGAACCCCTTGCCATCACTGAATCCCACTTTCCACTCCTACTTTCCACTATGCTCTCTGTAATGCCTACCTGAGTATTATCAACCTTGCTTCCATGTAAAACATTTCCTTTCCCCTTCCTTTCTTCATTCACCTGTCACTTAGGTCATATTTGTTCCTGAAGACACTATGTCCCTGGGCTCCCTTAGTAGGAGAGGTTGCACTTTCACACAAGCCTCTCAACTCACTAATTGTTGCAGTAACGGTCCAGAACACGCTTTGCTTTTCATTGCCATTTTCAAGATTCAGAAACACAGAAATATCCTATATTTTAATTTTCTGCTGCTGCTGTTCAGTCTTCTTAGTCATGTCCAATTCCTGGTGATCCCATTTGGTATTTTCTTGACAAAGATACTAGAGTGGTTTTCCATTTGCTTCTGCAACTCATTTTACAGACGAGGAACTGAGGCAAAGGAGACAAAGTGTCTTGCCCAGGGTCACACAGCTACTAAGTGACAGGTTGGATTTGAACTCATGGAGAAGAGTCTTCCTGACAAGGCTCAGCACTCTAGCCGCTGCAGTTAATGGTCTTTCAATTTGTCACCCAATCCACATCCTGGATTGGCCAAACCTTATTGGCCAAACCCCAGGGTGTTTTCCTTCCTCCCTCAATGAGCTCAGTGCCTGCTTCAGTCTTTCTCTCCACTCTAACTCCTGATCTCATTCTAAAGTACTTCAACATATATATGGTTACTCTTTCAAATCTCTTAGCTTCCCAGGTCCTCAGATTTCTCAGTTCCTTTGACGTGATTTTCCATTCCATCTCATCATTCCCTGAATCTTGTGATCACCCTCAAGTGTTCCACTTCCAACTTCATGAACCCCCAAATTTCTTCACTCCACCTTTCCTCCTGCCTACTCTCTTCCCAATCTCGACCCTTTGTTGAATTAATTCAACTCTGTCCTGTCCTTTACATTATACCTCTTGTCCTATCAGCAATTGTGCCTTGGGTTATTTCTATCATCTGCCTCCTTTGTGCCTATTCATGTCTTCCTACATGGAGATGTGTAAAGTCATAAAAGATGCTGACTGAGAGCACTATGAATTTGTGATGTGTAATTCCAACCAGGCATACACTCCAGGAAAGCAATCCCTTTATACCTTCATAATTGATTCATGCTCTCACTTACCACAGTGCCTATTCCCAACTTTTTCATTCTCTCCTCAGTCATCTATTGACAACCCCTATCCCCACCCTTAGCTAAGGAACTTGTGTCATACTTCAATAAAATCAGAGGTCATTCAAAGAGAACTCCCTCTTCATCATCTCACATCACTCAAATGCCTTCCACACTCTGGTCACCTACATCTCCATGACAGTTGCCCTGTCCCTTCCTGGGCACCCTTCATTCTCCTGGCACCCAACATTTTCCAGGCATACTCTGTTCCCTGATGCCCTAGGACAATTTCACCTCAGAGTAGTCCTCACAGGCAATGGTATCCTTCCTAAACTTATTCCTCAAGAATTAATATACTTCTACCCCATCATAGTCTTCCCATCCCAGAGATTATGAACCTCCAGTTGCTATTGTCCAAAATCCTGTTCCTCTTCCTCTGCTGACTGCTCCCTCATTCGTATCCTCTTCAATCTGACCTAGCTCTGCCCCATCTCTTTCCACTGTGCTCTGTGGGATGCTGATTCCATAGGTAACAGACTAGCATTCATCTTCCGTCTTTTCCTTTCTTAATCCGTCTATCTTCTTGCATTCAGTGAAATCCAACTTTCCTGACCATCCTTTCCAGTACTGGTTGCACTTTCACACAATCTGTATTCATCCCCAATCGAGATTCTGGTGACTGTTGTCTACTGACTGCCAGGACCTTGGCGTTTCTTCTTAATTTCTTCAAGAAGTACTTTTTAATTGAATCTACACAACTATTTTGTGGCTCTGGTACATGAATTCTCATGAATTTTAATCATCTTGCAGTTTTGGGAATGAGATTTCCCTTTCTATTTCCTCTTGTCATTATTATATGAAAAGTTGATTATTATACGGAAATGTTTGCTTTGTAGCCTGCAACTTTGCTAAAGCTATCAATTTCTTCAATTTGAACCATTAATGATTCCCTAGGATTTTTAAGCAAATATAAATAGTTTTATTTCCTATTTATCTATTGTTTACATTTAATTTATTTTTCTTGTCTTGTTATTACCAGCATTTCTAGAATTATGTCAAGCAATGGCAGGGAGAGCAGTGGGAGAGCCTTTAGTGTTTTCTTTTGCATTTAATGGTTTTTTTTTTTTATTGTAGATAATTTTCAAAGGTGGTATTAGAATAGATCCCTCTAAGCCTTTACTTGGTAGTCTATTTAGCACGCTAATATACTGTTGATGGATCTGTGTGCCTCTCCAGATTTTGTTGGAAGCAATTTGAAACTCTGCCTTTAAATTTACTCAACTGTGGGGGTGGAGCCAAGATGGCAGAGTAGGAAGACGCACATACACATAGCTCCGAACCCACAACCCACAGAACGGCTAGAGGGGACCAACTCATGGTGAATTCTGCACCCAGAGGCCATGGAATATTGGAGCGAGGGAGATTTCTGTTCCGGAGAGACCTGCAAACCTCTCGCGGAGGGTCCTTCACGCTGCGGACTGGGCGCCGGGACTGGGAGCAGAGGGCAGACCTGCAGTGGCTGAGACACCATGAGGAAAAGATCCGAGTGGGCTACGGGAACGGGATCTCCAGCGGCCACGCGGGTCCCTCCACCCACAGAGGGACCTGCAAACCTCTCGCAAAAGGTCTTTCCGCGCTGCAGACGTGGAGCCCAGCCCAGACCGAGAGGTACAGATCCAAGCAGGCTTCAGGGACGGGATCTCCAGCGGCGGCACAAGCCCCTCCACCCACAGGTGACAGGGGTCAGTGAGAGAGTCTCTTTGGCGGGTCGAGAGGGGAGTGGGGTGCCCCCATGGCTCGGGCCCCCCGGGAGATAGAAGTTGAGAGGCGGCTGCAGACAGGGGCTCCCCAAGCGGGCGGGAGCCTGGATCCATTGTGGAAGGTCTGTACATAAACCCCCTGAGGGAACTGAGCCTGAGAGGTGGCCCTGCCCCAACCTGATCATCTGAACTTAATTCTCACACTGAATAGCAGCCCTGCCCCCGCCAAAAGCCCTAAGGCGGGAAGCAGCATTTGAATCTCAGTCCCCAAACGCTGGCTGGGAGGATCAGGAGGCAAGGTGGGTGTGAGGAGAATATTCAGAGGTCAAGTCACTGGCTGGGAAAATGCCCAGAAAAGGGAAAAGAAATAAGAGTATTGAAGGCTACTTTCTTGGAGAACAGACATTTCCTCCCTTCCTTTCTGATGAGGAAGAACAATGCTTACCATCAGGCAAAGACACAGAAATCAAGGCTTCTGTGTCCCAGCCCACCCAATGGGCTCAGGCCATGGAAGAGCTCAAAAAGAATTTTGAAAATCAAGTTAGAGAGGTGGAGGAAAAACTGGGAAGAGAAATGAGAGGGATGAAAGAGAAGCATGAAAAGCAGATCAGCTCCCTGCTAAAGGAGAACCAAAAAAATGTTGAAGAAATTAACACCTTGAAAACTGGCCTAACTCAATTGGCAAAAGAGGTTCAAAAAGCCAATGAGGAGAAGAATGCTTTCAAAAGCAGAATTAGCCAAATGGAAAAGGAGATTCAAAAGCTCACTGAAGAAAATAGTTCTTTCAAAACTAGAATGGCACAGATGGAGGCTAAGGACTTTGTGAGAAAGACAGATATCACAGAACATAGCGAGAAGACTGGAAAAATGGAAGATAATGTGAAATATCTTATTGGAAAAGCAACTGACCTGGAAAATAGAATCAGGAGAGACAATGTAAAAATTCTGGGACTACCTGAAAACCATGATCAAGAGAAGAGCCTAGACATCATCTTCCATGAAATTATCAAGGAAAACTGCCCTGAGATTCTAGAACCAGAGGGCAAAATAAATATTCAAGGAATCCACAGAACACCGCATGAAAGAGATCCAAAAAGAGAAACTCCTAGGAACACTGTGGCCAAATTCCAGAATTCCCAGGTGAAAGAGAAAATATTGCAAGCAGCTAGAAAGAAACAATTCAAGTATTGTGGAAATACAATCAGAATAACACAAGATCTAGCAGCTTCTACATTAAGGGATCGAAGGGAATGGAATAGGATATTCCAGAAGTCAAAGGAACTAGGACTAAAACCAAAAATCACCTACCCAGCAAAACTGAGTATAATACTTCAGGGGAAAAATTGGTCTTTCAATGAAATAGAGGATTTTCAAGCATTCTTGATGAAAAGACCAGAGCTGAAAAGAAAATTTGACTTTCAAACACAAGAATGAAGAGAACCATGAAAAGGTGAACAGCAAAGAGAAGTCATAAGGGACTTACTAAAGTTGAACTGTTTACATTCCTACATGGAAAGACAATATTTGTAACTCTTGAAACATTTCAGTATCTGGGTACTGGGTGGGAGTATACACACACACATGCACACACGCACACATACATAGAGACAGAGTGAATTGAAGAGGATGGGATCATATCTTTAAAAAAAATGAAATCAAGCAGTGAGAGAGAAATATTGGGAGGAGAAAGGGAGAAATTGAATGGGGCAAATTATCTCTCATAAAAGAGGCAAGCAAAAGACTTATTAGTGGAGGGATAAAGAGGGGAGGTGAGAGAAAAACATGAGGTCTACTCTCATCACATTCCACTAAAGGAAAGAATAAAATGCACACTCATTTTGATAGGAAAACCTATCTCATAATACAGGAGAGTGGGGGACAAGGGCACAAGCAGGGTGGGGGGGAGGATAGAGGGGAGGGCATGGGAAGGAGAATGCAATCCGAGGTCGACACTCATGGGGAGGGAAAGGATCATAAGAGAATAGAAGTAATGGGGGACAGGATAGGATGGAGGGAAATATAGTTAGTCCTATACAACACAACTAGTATGGAAATCATTTGCAAAACTACACAGATTTGGCCTATATTGAATTGCTTGTCTTCCAAAGGGAAGGGGTGGAGAGGGAGGGAGCTAAAGAAATTGGAACTCAAAGTGTTAGGATCAACTGTAATGTTCTTACCACTAGGAAATAAGAAATACAGGTTAAGGGGTAAAGAAAGCTATCTGGCCCTACAGGACAAAAGAGAAGACGGAGACAAGGGCAGAGAGGGAGGATAGAAGAGAGAGCAGATTGGTCACAGGGGCAATTAGAATGCTTGGGTTTGGGGGGGGAGGGGATAAAAGGGGAAAAAATTTGTAACCCAAAATTTTGTGAAAATAAATGTTAAAAATTAAATAAAAAAAAACATTTACTCAACTGTACATAATCTTTAATCTAGTGATAGAACTATTAGATCTACACCAAAAAATAATTTTTAAAAAAAGGACAAAAATCTTTATGTCCAAAAGTATTCACCTTTTTGTGGTGACAAAGAACTGGAAATTAAGCATATGCTCATCAATTGGAGAATGGCTCCACAAATGGACATATATGGTGATAATGAAATACTACTGTGGTGCAAGAAATGATGAAAGAAATTGTTTTAGAGAACCCTTAGAGGACTTGTATGAATTAATGTAGAGTGAAATGAGCAAGATCATGAAATCTATGGGCTTTTGCAAACACAACCCAGGAGATTTGTCGAGAACAGCACATTTTGAACTGGACTGGGAGAAGTACAAGCAAAGGGGGTGAATTTAAGTAAATCAATAAATCAGTGATTCCATCCTACTTAACGTATTCTGCACAAAAGGGCTCGGATGGTCCATTTGACTCAGCACCACCTAACTGTCCTATACCTGTTATAGTCACCCTATAAAATGTAAAATATCTGTTTTAATATTTGGGGCCCACACTTTAGGAAAGACACTAACAAGGTAGAGAGCATCCAGGGCCCATGTGATATGAGTATCAGATGAAGGAACTTGGGATATTTAGTTTGGAGAAGAGAAGACTCAGGGATGTGATCACAGTGTTCATGTGTATGAATTAGACTTGCTTTGTGTGGCTCAGGAAAGCAGAGCAAAGGTGTAAATTTAAGCTTAATGTAAATAAAGACTTCTTATCAAGTAGAGTTCAAAAAGGGGAATGGACTGCCACAGGTGGCATATTTTCCTGACTGTGGCTCCTTAATAATTGAGTTCTTTCCAGCTGTTTGCAATATTTTTTCCTTGACCTTCAAGCTCTGAATGTTGACTGTGGGGTTCCTGGGAGATTTTGCTTTGAGTTTCTTTCAGGAGGTGAATGGTGAATTATTTCTATTTTCACTTTTCCCTCTGGTTCTATGAGATGGGGCAGTTCATGATTTTTTACAATGAATTTATTATTTAATTATTTAAACCCCAATTTTAAAAAATGAATTCTAAATTATCCTTGTCCAACCTCTCTTGTACCCATTGAGGAGCCAAAAAATGTGATATCAGTTTTACATGTGAAATCATGCAAGACATGTCTATATTAGCCATATTTCAAAAAAGTAATAAAAATAAAGAAAGTGAAAAAAGTCTGCTTTAACATGTACTCACATTCCATGAGTTCTTTCTCTGGAGATGGATAGCATTTTTTGTTATAAGTCCTTCAGAATTGTCTTGGATCATGGTAAGAATCAGTCATTCATAGCTGATTATCGTACAAGAATGCCATTGCAGTGTACAATGTTCTCCTGGTTCTGCTCACTTCACTTTTCATCACTTCATATATGTCTTCCCAGGTTTTTCTGAAAGCATCTTCTTTGTCATTTCTTATAGCACAATAGACACAGTTGGCTGAATGGGGGGATTCAGCTAGCTGGGTAACTCAGCTCTTCCTCTCCTGTCTGTCTCCCCCTCCCCTTCCTTCTCCTCTCCAAAAGAAGGTAAATTTGGATGGACAAAAGATGTCCAGTTGACTTGGATTTTACTGGCTAGTTCCCTTTCTTTCCCTTCCTTTCCCTTCCCTTCCTTGTCCTTTCCCCAAACCTGAAACCTACTGCACTCTGAAGCGGGGAAGCCAATGGGCATTGCCTCACTCTAAGTGAGTATCTGCAAGGACCTAGGCCTAAAGGGTCCAAGGTCTCCCAGTGCATCTCCAGTCATCCTGATGAATATCTGATCACTGGATTCAGATGGCTCTGGAGGAGAAGTGAAGCTGGTGACCTGCACAGCCCTCCCTCATTCAAAACAAAGACAAGTGCAAGTCATGTCATCATTTCTCTGATGACATGGTCTTCTTCAGCAATGAAGGACCAACACAGCTCAATGGTATTCCATCACAATCATATGCCACAACTTGTTCAGTCATTCCCCATCAAAGGGCATCTCTTTAACTTCCAGTTCTTTGCCACCATAAAAAGAACTACTATGAATATTTTTGTACCTATCGGTCTTTTTCCTTTTCCTTTGATCTCTTTGGAACACAGACCTATTGGTATTTCTGGGTCAAAGGATATGAATGGTTTTGTAGTCCTTTAGGCATAGTTCCAAATTGTTGTCCAGAATGGTTGAAACAATTTACAACTCAACCAACAGTGCTTAGTGTCCCATTTTTTCCACATCTCAACATTTGTCATTTTCCCTTTCTGTCATATTAGTCAGCCTGATACATGTGAGGTGGTACCTTAAAGTTGCTTTAATTTGCATTTCTCTAATCAATAGTGATTTAGAGAATTTTTTCGTGTGACTATAAATAGCTTTGATTTCTTTATCTGAAAACTGCCTGTTCATATCCTTTGACCATTTATCAATTGGGTAATGACTCATATTTTTTATAAATTTGACTGAGTTCCCAATATATTTGAGATATGAGACCTTTCTCAGAGAAATGTATTATAAAGCTTTCTCCCACTTTCCTGCTTTCCTTCTAATCTTAACTGCAATTTTTTTGTACAAAACCTTTTAAGTTCTGTGTAAAGAAAATTATCTATTTTGCTTCTTGTACTTTCTCTTGTTTGGCCACAAATACTTTCTTTTTCTAGAGATCTGACAGGTAAAATTTTCCATGCTCCCCTAATTTGCTTATGAAATTGGCCTTTATAAATCATGGACCCATTTTGACCTTCTTTGGTATATGGTGTGAGATATTGGTCTACATCTAGTTTCTGCTAACCTGCTTTTCAGTTTTCCCAGAAATTTTTGTCAGATAGTGAGTTCTTGTCCCAAAAACTTGGAATTTTGGGTTTGTCAAACACTAGATTATTATTACTACTGTGTATTATGTACCTAATCCATTCCACTGATTCACTCCTCTATTTCTTAGCCTATTCCAGAATGTTTTCATGATTATTGATTTTTAGTATACCTTGAAGTCTGACACCAGTAGGTTGCCTTTCTTCACATTTTTTATTAATTCCCTTAGTATTCTTTAACTTTTGTTCTTTCAGATGAATTTTGTTACTATTTTTGTAGCTCTATAAACTATATTTTGGTAGTTTGATTGGTATGGCAGTGGATTAGTAAATTAATTTAGGCAATTAGTTTTATTTTGAAATACAATACATATGCTCTTTGGTTTTAGTCATGGCTTTCTATGGCATAGCCCAGCGCTTCTTGAGTGATCACTCCTTGATCTGTTTTCGAGCTCATTTTTTAAAATATAAAATATCTAACACTTTCTTCAATTTTTCTGTCTTTTGACTTTGTTTTTAATATTTTTGGTGTTTCATGGAACCAGTTACTTCCGTTTGGTCTATCCTAATTTTCAAGGACTCTGTTACTTGGATGACTTTGCACTAACTTCTTGTGCTAAATTATAAATTTTCTTCCCAAGTCTCTCTTCTATGGCTCTCATTTCTTTGTCCTCACTTTTTTTCTTTCTTTACATCTTTCCTCTATCACTCTCATTTGATTTATAATGTTATTTTAAATTCTAATGTCATTTCTTTTAGGAATGTTAATTGATCTTCCAAGTTTGATTTTTTTGTTTGTTGTTTTTTTGGAAGGGGCATTGCTGGTTGGTATTTTGGAGTTGTTCTCTCTGGGTTTGTGCCTTGGAAATCTTTGACCTCATAATAGCTCTTTATCCTTCTGCTTAGTCCTTCTTCCAATGATCTGCTCTGAGCACTCAAGCATGGCTAGTTGAGCTAAAATTTCTGGAGGCTGAATCTGAAATCTTGGCTGTTCTGGGAGGTTCCCTGAGCTGCTGTCCTGAGTAGGAGACTCAATCCATAATCTGCTCTGGACTCTGTGATTATAGCTGATTCTATAGTCTCAGATCCTCTGGAGAACAGTAAGATGCTGATATGAGTAGGAGTGTCCACTCTGGCAACCTCTGGAATGTCCTATTCTAGCTACTGGCTTATCTCAGGGTCCTGGGAGATGAGTTCACCTTTGGGACCCTTCTGGGAGTTCCTGTGCTGCTGACCTCGGCCAAGAGCTGAGTCAGAGATTTGCTATGGATGTTCCTAAGCTTCTGTCCTAGCTTAGAACTCTGGGCACTGAATGAGAATTTTTGACCCCTCTGGAAGACTCTGTACCACTAGCCTGGCCTGAGGACTGAGTCTAGGATCATCTTTGGGCATTTCCAAGCTGCTGACCTCGATTAGAGCTCTGATGGCTGGGTCTGTGGTCCTAGCCCACTCCAGCTCCTCAGTTCTGACTCTGGTCACCTGCCTCTGGGCTGAATTTATGATATTAGGCTCTGAGGATGACTCATTGTAGTTTCTCCTTTGATTTCCCGATACCTGTTCAGTCTGCTGTTCTTCTTAACCCTTTGTTGGAGGATCTGGGATTAACTGGTTCCTCCAACTCCACCATCTGAACTGGTCTCCTGATTTTCTTTTTAAATATAATACATCCAGGGGGGTGGAGCCAAGGTGGCACAGTAGAAAGACACACATATGCAGGCTCTCCCCACACAGCCTATAAAATACCTATAGAGAGGGACTCTCAACAAATTTTGGAGCAGCAGAAGTAGAGAACAACAGAGTGGAGGAGATTTCCAGCCCAGAGTGACCTGAAAGGCCCACAGGAAATGTTGGTTGCACCAGACCTAGAGCGGAGCCCAGCCCAGCCTCGGCCAGCCTGGCTAGAGAACAGCCCTTGGGGGGCGGAATCTCCAGTTGCAGTAGCAACAAATCCCCAGTCCCAGCAGCAGTGATCCACAGATCCCTCAACCCACAGGTGCCAAAGGTCAGTGATAGAGTTTTTCAGGTGGCTGGGAAAGGAGAAAGGCCTTCCCATAGCTCCGGCCTCAAGCAGTTCCTACCACAGCCCCTACAGCAGCCACATCCAATGTTGGATCTTAAACTCCTGGGGGCACTGAGGAGCTAATTATTACCTCAGCCCTCTGTAGAGGCCCTGAGGAAGCTGGTCTTTGTCTGTACTGAATGGTAGCCTTGTCCTCACAGCTTGACTGAATCCCAGCCCCCCCAGTGTTGGCTTGGGGGAACTGGAGGACAGGTGGCTGTGGAGAGGTAACTGCTAAGATTCTTGGCACAAAAATCTGTCCCTGCTCCCAGACCAGTGTACACACTTGATTGTGACACCATGGAGGAATTGAGATCTTACAGATTTCCAGAGAATACCCTACTCTTGACAAAGGATCCAAAAGTCAAGTAACTGGTTGGAAGAATGCCCAAAAAAGGGGAAAAAATAAGACAATAGAAGGTTACTTTCTTGGTGAACAGATATCTTCTCCCATCCTTTTGAATGAGGAAGAACAATGTTAACATCAAGGAAAGACATAATAGTCAAGGCTTTTGTATCCCAAACATCCAAAATAAGTATTCAATGGCCTGAGGCCATGGAAGAACTAAAAAAGGATTTTGAAAATCAAGTAAGAGAGGTAGAGGAAAAATTGGGAGGAGAAATTAGAGAGATGCAAGAAAAGCATGAAAAGTGGGTCAACACCTTGCTAAAGGAGACCCAAAAAAATGCTGAAGAAAATAACACCTTGAAAAATAGGCTAACTCAATTGACAAAAGAGGTTCAAAAAACCAATGAGGAGAAGAATGCTTTAAAAAGCAGAATTAGCCAAATGGAAAAGGAGGTCCAAAAGCTCACTGAAGAAAATAGTTCCTTAAAAATTAGAATGGAACAGATGGAGGTGAACGACTTTATGAGAAACCAAGAAATCCCAAAACAAAACCAAAAGAATGACAAAATGGAAGATAATGTGAAACATCTCACTGGAAAGACAACTGACCTGGAAAATAGATCCAGGAGAGAAAATTTAAAAATTATGGGACTACCTGAAAGCCATGATCAAAAAAAGAGCCTAGACATCACCTTTCATGAAATTATCAAGGAAAACTGTCCTGATACTCTGGAACCAGAGGGCAAAATCAATATTGAAAGAATCCACCTATCACCTCCTGAAAGAGACCCCAAAAGAGAAACTCATAGGAATATTTTGGCCAAATTTCAGAGTTCCAAGGTCAAGGAGAAAATACTGCAAGCAGCTGGAAAGGAACAATTCAAATATTGTGGAAGTACAATCAGGATAACACAGGATCTGGCAGCTTCAACATTAAAGGATCAAAGGGCTTGGAAGAGGATATTCCAGAAGTCAAAGGAACTAGGGTTAAAACCAAGAAGCACCTACCCAGAAAAAGTGAGTATAATACTTCAAGGGAATAAATGGTCATTCAGAGATATAGAGGACTTTCAAGCATTCATGTTGAAAAGATCAGAACTGTATAGAAAATTTGACTTTCATAAACAAGAATCAAGAGAAGCTTGAAAAGGTAGACAGGAAAGATAAATCATAAAAGACTTTCTAAAGCTGAACTGTTTATATTCCTACATGGAAAGAAAATACGTATAACTCTTGAGACTCTTCTCAGTATTTGGGTAGGTGGAGGAATTGTACATACACACACACATATGCATATATATTCAGAGAGTATAGGCTGTGTTGAATCAGAAGAGATGATATCCTATATATATATCCATATATATATATATATATATATGTATATATATATATATATATGTATATATATATATATGTATATATATATATATATACATAATAAAGGTTAAGTGGTGAGGGAGGAAAATACTGGGAGGAGAAAGGGAGAAATGGAATGGGGCAGGCTATAACTCATAAAAGAGATAAAAAGAAAAATGTTGTTCAGTGGAGGAGAAAAGGGAGAAGAGGAGAGGGAAAAGGTGAAGCTACTTTCTCCATATATGGCTTAAGGAGGGAATAACATGCTCACAAACTTTGCAAGCATATAGAAAGAAGTAATTCAAGTATTGTGGAAATACAAACAGGATAACACAAGATCTAGCAGCTTCTACATTAAGGGATCGAAGGGCATGGAATATGATATTCCAGAAGTCAAAGGAACTAGGACTAAAACCAAGAATCACCTACCCAGCAAAATTGAGTATAATACTTCAGGGGAAAATGGTCTTTAAACGAACTAGAGGACTTTCTACCATTCTTGATGAAAAGACCGGAGCTGAAAAGAAAATTGGACCTTCAAACACAAGAATCAAGAGAAGCATGAAAAGGTAAGCAGCAAAGAGAAATCATAAGGGACTTACTAAAGTTGAACTGTTTACATTCCTACGTGGAAAGACAACATTTGTAACTTTTGAAACTTTTTCAGTATCTGGGTAGTTCATGGGATTACACACACACACACACACACACACACACACACACACACACACAGAGACAGAGAGAGACAGAGAGAGAGACAGAGAGACAGAGAGCACAGGGTGAATTGAATAGCATGGGATCATATCTTAAAAAAATGAAATTAAGTGGTGAGAGAGAAATATGTTGGGAGGAGAAAGGGAGAAATTGAATGGGGCAGACTATCTCTCATAAAAAAACTTGCACAGTTAGAGCTTACCTTTCATAATTTTCATTTTGAATGGCAGCTCCTTGATGGGATTTAGGAGACACTACAGGCCATCCCAATAAGAAATAGAATTAGGAATCATCTCTTAGCACATCTGCTTTGGGGGAGGATTTCTTCTGCATGTTCTGAGCATCATTTTCATATAGTTTTGTGTTGACCTCTTATAGTGAATGGGATTTTCTTCTTTGTCCCCGGATTCAGGGAATATGCCCCCTTCTTCTCTATCTTCTTTCCAGAGGGAGGCTTATATGTTCTTGACATCTCTCATGGAGCTGAGATAATCTATTTTTAGATTATAAATGTTTTATGTATAATTAAAAGCAGTGTTTTCCAGTAGGGGAACATAGGAATTGTGATGATGATCAGAGGTTATCACTTGACCCAGGAAGTGGCAAGTGATTGTGTGTGCATGTGTGTGTGTGTGTGTGTGTGTTGTGTGTGTGTGTGTGTAAAAAGTGATACTATATCATATATGTCATGTATAGTATGTATTTTTTATGTAATTCATTCAAAGTTTTGCAAATATTTGATAATGATGAGTAATGGACACCCTTCTTAATTCTTTCATGGTCAATGAGTGTAAATGTAAGATGAATTCATAATCTCCATTTCCTACAGCATTTGACTGAAAGATAATTTGCTCACTGGAGAAGGTGAGGGCTGGGGAGGACCATATTAGGACTATTGTGTGGGAATTGCAGATTCTGGCTAGTTGCCTGATATGCTCATCTTAAGGAAATGATGTTAAGAAAGTTGAGGTAGAAATTCTGTCTATCTGCAGCTACTGGATTTGTCCTACTTCAAGACTATTTGACTCATTTTTCCTGGCCCTTATCTTCCTACTAACTGCAATTGTGGCCTATGGGTAATAGGTGTTTTTGGTGGATTGCCTCCCAAGGGCCTAGATTTCTCTGGGATGACTTGTTGACCAGTTTCTCAAGTCTTAAATATCAAAGCCTTTCATCTATCCTCAACCAGGATTTCCTTGTACCACTGAAATCATAGCAGGAACTGTGCTAGATCTTGGGGATACAAAACCAAAATCAAAACAGTCCCTTCCCTAGAGGAGATGAAATTCTATTGAGAAAACAGGTGAGTAGTATGGCATTTATATTTCTTTAAATTTTGCTCTGGAATTTTGTAAATTTCTATTCTTCAGTGTTTAGTTATTCATATTAATGTGTATTTGTTATGCCTTCTCCAACTAGATTGTAAACTCCTTAAGGTCCAGAAATCTATTGAACAGAAGGCTGTTGAAAAATGTTACAATTTTTTTGGTAAGCCCCATAGTATCAAAGATAGTAGGGGCAGCTGGTAATGAAGCAGAGAAAGGACTAGGTCTGGAATCAGAAAGACATGAGTTCGAATTTAACTTCAGATGACTTTGGGCAAGTCACTTAACTTGCTCCAAATTTTACAATAGTTCCCTTTTTGTGTAGCATTTAAAGTCCTGCAGAATATTATACCACTCAACCTTCTCAATCTAATCTCATACTACTCCTTGCCCCCCCAAACTCCAGATGAATTAAAGTACTCTCCACTCCCATACTTCCCTCTCCACTGCCTTTCCTTGTTCAAATACTTGTACCTTAAACCATTTGGGGAATTTTCATGTGTCTTTCAAATCACAATTAAAATTCTAACTTCTCCAGAAAGACCTTGCTCACTTGGACACACATAATTTTGCTTGTATCTCTCTCATGTATGAATCTTGTAAAACATAGAGGATTTTTTGCATGTTTTTATGTTCTATGACAGGAGTAATCACTTTTTTTTTACCTCCCTTAACTTCTCTGGAAATCTAAATAAAGCAGATGTGTAATAAATGGTCACTGAATTGGAATTTGGACTTTACTCAGTAGGTTCTGTAGGGAGTTATTAATGGTTTTTGAGTGAGAGAGTGATATCTTGAGAGATGTTCATTCAGATTAACCTAGCTGAAGCATGTGGGGTTAGAGGAAAGACACAAATTTAGAGCTGTAAGAAATTATAGAGGTCATCTAATCCAAAACTGAAGCTTGGACTTGCCCAAAGTCTCATAGGCATAACTTGACTAGGTGAGGTTTGAACTCCATTATACCATGTTTCTTCTCAAGATGAGCCTGGAGACTGTGAGGTGAATTAAGAAGCTATTACAATGATAAAGAAGAGAAGATCTGGGAGTTTGAGCTTGGGTGGGTGATGAAAATAAGGACAGAAAAGAGACTGAATATGAGAGATATTGGAGGTCAGATTGACAGGGTTTGTAACTAACTTTGGAAGGGGGAAGGGAGAAGGCAAAGCTAACCGGTAGTTGGGAAAATGTGGTGTCATTAATAGAAATAGGAAATTTGAGAGAAAGGGCAAGTGTTTGGTGGAAAAGATGAGGAGTTCAGTTCATTACAAACATACAACATATATCTTCACATTGCCTTTAGTCTCCTTTTTATCCCAATGAATGAAAGGCACAAATTTTATGTAGATTATCTCCCCCAGTTTAGTCCATTTTCAATTTATCCACCTGAGCAAGAAAACTCTAATTTTACATGGCTTGATATAAGCCAATACTTTGCATAGATGTGACTTTTGCAAAACACCTATTTAGATAGGTAGTGATGGACACCTAGACATAATAAAAAATTCAGACTGGAGGAAAGTATACAATTTAGGATGAAAAAGAGAATGACTGTTGATGGAAGTAAATTCAACACTAACAATATGGTTTCACAGGCTGCAAGATACGTTGATTTCACCAGACACCAAAGGAGAGTAACAACTTACATTTATATAGTACTATATGGCTTAGAATTTAAATGATACCCACCAAGTAGGGTCACAGACCAGGAGTTTAGGGGAAAGACTGGGGTTGGATTGATAGATTTGGGAGGCATTTGCCTGGCTACGGATAGAAAGTCAACCTCAGAACCAGCAAGAGCTGGGTTGCAGCCCTGCCTCTGACACATCTTGGCTATATGACAGAAGGAACTTCTAGATTTTAGGCCCTCCTTCCCAAACTAAAGGCTGGAAGGGGCTGGGGTCAGCACCTTGGACATTAGAAAACAATCGGGGGGGGTCACCCCCCAACTGTTACCTAATGGGAAAGAAACAAAAGTAAAATGTGGAAAGTGATCCCCTATATAGACAGAGATCTTTTTTCCCTCTATCACTGACAGGGGAGTGGGTGAAGGGGCGAGGCCTACATTTTCCCTTGACACTCTGCGAAGTTCTCCATCCATTCCCATTTGTTCCTTCCGAGCCCTAAAGGAAGGCATTCAGGGGCGGAGCCACGGGAGGGGGAGTGGGGGCAGGAAAGGCTTAGGTTGCGGTTGCCTAGGAGATGCCTCCAGTATCCCACACTCATCCTTCTTTGCCCCTCAGGGTGGAGAGAATGAGAGGAGGGGCTGCGGAGAAGCCTTGGGTGCTGAGAGACGGATCCCAACACACCGGAAGGCCTGGAAGCAAGTGAGTGAGGAGGCAGATGGGGGAGGGGGGGAAGAAGGGAGAGGGGAAAGGGGATCTGTGGGCCTAAAGGACCTAATGACCCTCCTCCTTTTCCTCTTCCTTACCCTTTTCCTCCCCTTACTCCCCTTCTCCATCCATCTCCCGTTCCTCCAACAATCCTTCCTCCCCTCCCTTTCCCATCACCACCTTGTTCTCTGACCCCTCCCTTTCCTTCCCTAATCCCCTTCTTTCTTCCACCGTCCCCCTCCTCTTCTCCTCCTCTAACCCTCCCCTTTCTCTCCTCCCCCCAGTTTATGCGGTATACAACTTGCTTGTATATAGTTTTTAAATTTACATTTTGTTTTTTCCACTTGACTAAAATCTGCCTTCTCTCCCATCCCCCAAGAAAAAAAAACAAAATTCTTTAGAGAAATGTCTATAGTCAAGCAAAACAAATTGCTGTATAGACAATATTTCCCCCTCCCTCCCCCAAGTAGTGATGTGCATGCTGAGTCCCTCACCTGTCAGGAAAGTGTTTCATCATTTGTTTGGGTGTTTGTCCTTTGTTCTGGAGGAGGACCAACCGCATCAGAAGGGTGATGTCTTAACCTGCAAGTGAATTGGATTTGAGTGAGGCATACCTGGTGCAGAGTCATTAGCCTTACTCTCTCCTCCAGAGTCGTGGGAGTCCAGTGGCAGGAGATAGGTCAGGACCACCAGGATGACCCGGATGTAGTGGGAGACCTTGGCCTTTTTTAGCTAAGATCTCTCCCAGGTCTCACTTTTCAGCAATAGAATATAAAAGAAATCCACACAAGCCATGAACATGTCAGTATATTACTAATGAAACCTAGCAGGAAGAGATAGAGAAATTCCACTGAAAATACTCGGGAGTCTGCCTGCCAAAACAAACACAAGAAGAGAAGTGGGTAAATGGGAAAAAGCTTACTTTATAATGGCATTTTTAAAACTTTTCTAATATAGCCAACAAATTCATTCGTAAAAAGTAATTGTGGAAGGGTTTTAAAGGTGAAATTCCTGAAGTATTAAAGAATGTAATTAAGTGCAAAATAGAGATCATTTCCTTTTTAAAAAGTTTTTGCTTTGGGAGCATCATTTCTCTCTTTGCATCCTTCAATTCAGACAGCTAAATACTGGACTCTGAGTCAAAAAACTAGGTTGGAACTAGCCATCAGTGGCATGTGATCTCACTGCATGTTTTCTTTTCTGTAAAATGGGATAATAACACCTTCATTCTCTACTTTACAGGGACAAAATGAGATAATGTGTGGAAAAATGCATTGTAAACTGCGTAAAGTTCTATGGATATGTCCACTATTGTCTTCCTGTCAGTGAGCTCAACTTTCATTAATGCAGGTACATCTACCTTTATTGCTACAGATCACAACGTTTTACGAATTGCTGTAACCCAAAATATTCCTTACCTAGTGAGTAATCTTGTGGCAGTCAGCTTCTTCAAACCTAGCATACCTGATGTTTTGATGATAGATCTATCACCATGCTGGCTGGGCAAATTGTGTCAACTTGATAATGCCTACCATAGCTTCTGCTTTACTACCACCATTTGGAAAATTCAGGTTTATCTTCTTGGAGGCTTTATAGGGATATAAACACTATAACTGTCCCTCTGAGTCTATCCCTACATTGACAAACTGAATGGAATATCATGAAAGAAAGTAAAATTTGCATTCAATGTGGTTTTTTATTCTACTCTGAGACTGACATTTCTCTCCATTCACTTAGCTACTACTCCCATTCAGAACTTTGTCATCTCTCATCTAGACTAGAGGAATAACCTCCTAATCAGTCTCCTTATTTTCAGTCTCTCCATTTGCTAATAACGCAGCTGACAAATTAAAATTCTTAAAATACAAGTCTCATCATGTTGCTTACCTTCTCAAAAATCTTTACTGTCACTAGAATAATAGTAATCAGTAGCCAAGAAACATTTACTAAGCATCTACTATGTGCCAGGCACTGTGCTAAACTCTGAGGATACAAATTTTAAAAAAGAATCCCTCAAAGTTTTAAAAACGAATGTTAAATTGATTCTACATGCAACTGGGAAATAAGACATACGGGCAATGTGGTGTAAAAATCTATCTTGCCCCTACAAGAAAATAGAGGGGATGGGGATAAGAGAAGGGAGATGTCTGATAAAAGGGAGGGCCTATCGGGGAAAGGGGTAATAAGAATGCATGATCTCTTGACGTAAGCAGAGAAAAGAGATGGGGAGAAATTTTGGAACTCAAAATCTTGTGGAAGTGAATGTTGAAAACTAAAAATAAATAAAAGAGTCCCTGCCCTTGAGGAGCTTACAATCTAAAGGAGAAGACAATACACAAAAGGAACTGAAAAGGGCCACCATAAGGTACTTGGCTCAGAGGACATGATGTTCCTGGAGTGGAAATCAAGTAGAACAGCTGGTGGTAAATGACATGCAAACTCCCCAGTTTGGCTTTCCATAATCTGACTCCCATTCTTTCATATAGTTGTTGATAGTTTGCATTTTCTTCTTGTGATTACTACCTACTCTTTCCCTTCTTTGCAGAGGTAGGAGGCTATTGGTGTGGGGCACTGCACAGAATGTTAGACTTGGATGATCTGTGGATTAATTTTCCTGAAGTTCTTTTTTCAAAATCCCTTTTGTAGAGGATGACTGTGGCTGGAGGAGAGGAAGAGATATATGGAAAAATGAAGATGATGTAAAAATAAGAGATCAATAATTTTTTTTTAATCTCAGGTTTTTCATATCCATTGACTTTCTTTATCAGGGAATGGATCTTATTGTTGTTTTTCTTACATCAAGTCCTTTGTATAAATTGTGTTATCAGTTCTTTCTCATAGATATTTGTTTCAAAGACTTTCCTCAAATTAACTGTTTCTTTTCTCATTCGAGCTGCATTTTATTTGAGCAAAAACTTTTCAGAGCTCACAAGTTTACAACTGGAAGGGACTCCATCCATCTAGTCCAGCCCCTAATTTTATATATGAGGTAACTGAGGCCCCAGTGAGGTTAAACGACTTGCTCAAGGCCACAAATGTAGTGAGTATAGGAGGGGTTTTTTTTGGAGGGGGGAAGGCAAGATAATTGGGGTTAAGTGATTTGCCCAAGGTCACACAGCTAGTAAGAGTTAAGTGTTTGAGGCCAGATTTGAACTTAGATCCTCTTGACTCCAGTGCCAGTGCTCTATTCACTGTGCCACCTAGCTGCCCCCAGGATGTTTTTTTTAACATTAATTTTTAAATTTTTAGTTCCAAATTTTCTCCATCCCTTTCACCCCTCCCCCATCCATTGAGAAGGCAAGCAGTATGATCACAAATAGATATGTGAAATTATGCAAAGCATATTTCCATATTAGCTACGCTGTAGGGAAAAAAGCAAGAAAGATAAAGAAAGTGAAAAAAATCAATTTTTGTGTAGAGTACTTTCATCTGAACTCAGTTCATCAGTTCTCATGCTGGAGGTCGATAGCATTTTCACCATGAGTCCTTTGAAATTGTCATAAATCAGGATAATTAAATTTTTCACAGTTGATCATCATTATAATATTGCTATTACTGTATACATTGTTCTCCTGGTTCTGCTCGCTTCCTCTTGCATTCATCTTTCTAGGTTTTTTTGAAACCCACTCCTCCTCATCATTTCTTGTAGCACAATAGTACTCCATCACAATCACATACCACAACTTGTTCAGCCATTCCCCAATTGATGGGCATCCCCTTAATTTCTAATTCTTTGCCACCACTAAAAGAGCTACTATAAATATTTTTGTACATATGAGTCTTTTTCTTTTTTTCTTTGATCTCTTTAGAATGCAAACCTAGTAGTGGTATCACTGGGTCAAAGGGCATGCACAGTTTTGTAGGCTTTTGGGCCTAGTTCCAAATTGTTCTCCAGAGCAGTTGGACCAGTATACATTAGTGTCCCAATTTTTCTACATCTCTTCCAGCATTTGTCATTTTCCTTTTCTGTCACGTTAGCCAATCAGATTGGTGTGAGGTGGTACTTTAGAGTTGTTTTAATTTGCATTCTAATCAATAGTGAGGGGCAGCAAGGTGGCACAGTGGATCTAGTGCCAGGCCTGGAGTCAAGAAGACTCATCTTCATGAGATCAAATCCAAACTCTGACAAATTATTAACTGTGTGACCCTGAGAAAGTCACTTAACCCTGTTTGCTTTAGTTTCTATCTGTAAAATGAGCTGGAAAATCACCCTAGTATCTTTGCAAAAAAAAAAAAACCCAAATAGGGTCTATTGCCACAGACCTCTCCTCTACCATCCTCCTTTGTTGTCCTGGGCTGGAAAAATGCCTCCCCCCAATCTTTTGTTTGTTATGCCTTTCCAGAATTGAATTTGATACATTATATTTAAGTTTGGAGGGGGACATTGTGATATTTGAGCTGGGCTGTAATGTTTCCTCTGCTTCTTAGTTCCTTTTATTCCAGAGCCAGTGATTTTTCTATAGAACCATGTTGTAGTTATTATATTAGTAGCTACATGAATGTTGTAGATAGAGTATGTTTGAATTTCAGCAAAATATATGACAAACTCTCACACCATCTTTACGGAGAAGTCAGAGAGATGTTGAGCTAGGGGCTGGTAGAATTAGGTGGATTCACAACTGGTCAAGTGACAGCAACCATAAGGTCCTCACAGAATCTTTTGGCCTTTTTTTCTTATGAACTTAACAATCATTAAGTATAAACAGTTCACATAACAACAACCATAATAAAGCTCTCTACTTAAACCCACAAACTTTTGTTATGTGAATTTAGCTTGTGTTCAGACTTTCAGGATTGACTTAAGGCCACATAGCTACTGATTCTCCCCCTTGTGGTCATAGGGGTGACTCAGAGCTTAGGAGAAGCTTTCTGTTACACTTTTACTCACAGGACCCCCCATTGCTTCTATCACTTAACTGGCCAACTAGATGTGATGAACTTGTCTGCCCACCTGCTGTCTGCCTGATTTTATTGCTGTGGCAATAATTTACCCTCTCAACTTCTATCTCCACTGGATTGCCTCTCCCCCATCATTCCCTTCCATTTCCCCCACAGTCTCTTCCACCAGTGCCACAGAAATTGTGGGCTTCAGGATACCCTAACATAGGTAGAGATCTATAGCACATCTGCCTCCCTGGAAACAGTGCCGTGAAGATCTAGACATTGAGGATGCAGCCTTCTGCACCTATAGAGGTACCGAACAAGTGTATGGAGAATCTTGTGTGTCCTCAGGCCCTCTGTGTATATAGCCCTGGAAAACAGGGCATCGCACCCAAAGGACCAAAGCTGCCTTACTGACCAGTACCTTCAATGATAACGTTTTCATTCTACCTCAACTTTGAAGATCTAGTGCCCTTTAAAACAGTGGTGGGTTCCAAAAATAGAAACCAAAGTACTTGAAATTTCAGTGTACCTAACTGCAACAAAACACTAACCTAAAACTCTGACCTGCAGCAGCATATCTAAATATCCATAGAAGAAAATCCATTGTTTGTAACTGAGGCTCTTTGGCCAGTCAATTTCAAGTCACTTCTTGTGTAGCATAATTTAATGTTCTTCAGTGGCTGGAAGTTTTCTTCTTCCCAAGATGATTACCTTAGTTTTTCACACTTCATCCTGTGCCTTTTGAGAGACTGATTCAGTAAATATGTACCTGAGAAAAGTATCAGGACCTAACATTTTGTTAGTTACTTCATTTAGTGGAGGAAAGGAGGGAGTGAATGGCTGATTTAATCAACCCATACACCATATATATATATATATATATATATATATATATATATATATATATATATATATATATATATATATATATATATATATATATATATATATATAAATTTGTATTAAAAATATTAAAAACTCCTTATTCCTATTTGTTACTGCTAGACTTCCCTCTATTGCCATGGCTCAGGTTTAGGAAATCCAAGTTTGTCACTTAATCCAGATCCGGGTGGCTAGATCCACCAGAACCCCTGGGAAATTCTTCCTTCTTTCTCATTGAATTCAGTGCCTGGCTCAGTTTTCCTCCCCACAACAACTTATTTCATACCATGGCACATGTTTTTTATTGTTACTTTCCTAACTATGTTTTTTCATGAAATGGCTTTGTTTTTATCTGTGTCCTTTGGATAAATAAACTGGAAATGCGCAATACACTGGTGGAGGCTCATGAACTACCCAGTACTCTGGACCTGTATCTGCTACCCCTCTCCACTGTGTGAGATAATGGCTCCCCTAGCACATAGGAGCTCAGCAGATGTGTGTTGGATTTTCTAATTGTTGTCTTTGAATTCTGAATACAGAGGAAGATAAATGAGAAATGGGTCCTCAGCCTTGGAAGTGTGGTATCAACAAAGCCAGACCAATTAAAGGTCAGGGCTAAAGGAGTGAATCATCTTGGGAATGGGAAGGAAAAAGCTCCTTGAACTCATTAAATTGAACAGCAGGCAATTTCTATTTCCTCTTTGGGTCAAAACAGGGCTTTTCACTGTCCCTCTTCATCAAACAAGAACACTTAAAATGTTTTCAGAATGAAAATGTCATCACATAGGTTTAATATTTACCATTTAGATGAAGATCTAGAGCCAGCCTGATCTGCAGGTCAGGGGATAGAGAAGATAAAACTGGTATTTTCTGTCAACAAAATTTTTCAAAGCTATTTTCAAAACCTGAACCTAAATAAAGTTCTCATTAGCACAGGGCTACAGCTGTGTATCCTGATTGAAGAGATTCATGAAATGATGACTTTTTTCCTTCATGTGGGAGAAAAACAGAGGAAAAATACGTGTCCCCAAAGTCTTAGTGCAGCTTAATCATTAAAGCTTTCATAATTTAAAACTGCCCTAAGATTTTGGGGATACCTTCTATCTATGTGTAGATCTAGGCACAGAATATTTCATTTATATTAGTCCATTTTATTTTCATGACATTATCCCTTCTCTGTTGTGATGCATAAATGGTGTTTTTGAATTTGTGACTGCATCTCTGAAAGAGAAGATAAATTCTCTTCATAGAAATTGAGAACTTATATTTGTATGCGCACCAAAGCTACTTGTGAAATGACATTTGTATGCACACTCAAGAAGTAATGTGGTAAAGTGGACAAAACACAGAATGGGAGGCAAAAGATTTGGGTTAAAATGGTAGTTTCAAGTCTTGTTACTCTTGATCATGAGTAAACCATTTGACTTCTTTGAATCTGGATGATAACTGTGGTACTGTTTTGCATTGTTCTATGGAAAGCATTTTATAAATCTGAATTGCTGCTAATCAAGTTAATTGGGTTGTTTAAGGCAGTTTACTTACAAGAGACCTTACAAGAGTCTTGGGCAGCAGTAGGGCAAAGTAACACTGTGGATCCTCACACCAACCTCAGGTCAGGTCAGATATTATATAGAAGCAGAACAAAAAAGACAGTGACAGGGATGGCCCAGGGTTATAAGTAAGTGTTCCCATGGGATAGTTGGGGCTTCTTTTGTTGTTCACATTTACTCAAGGTAGTTTACATTCTCTGTGAAACTCGAGGTGATATTTCTAGGCTGTGACCTAGAAGTTCTTTAAAGATGTGAATTATTATCTTATTAATCTTATTATTTGGACCTTCAAATTTCAAAAGCAGAAAAGTTTGACTCAATTTTGTATCCAGAAGGCTAATGCAGACACTGGTAGGTGACTTCTATGAGTTGGCCTTTCTTGTTTGACCTCCCCCTGCCTGCATATGTCCCTGCTAGCTATGTGAGAAAATATCTTAATCAGTCAATCATAGATTTTGGACTAAGTATGGAAAGTCCTTGAAAGCTTTTGTAGGAAGTGAAATGATGCCAAACAGGAAATCTGTTCCGACTGGCCAAAGGATTTCATCATCCTCTCTGAGGCCCCCATGAAAGTATAAAAACATCGAGTTAACTGGAATCAGAGCTGGAAAGAGCCTAATTCCATCTAAACACTCTATAGAGTCTACAGGGGGAGGGTAGGGGAGGGTAACTTAGAGAACTCATTTATCAGTGTTTGTAGATCTTGGGCAGACAGTACAAACAGACATGGAGTTGGACCTAGAACTGGAGAAATGCAAAACTCCTTTAATGATCCCAGCCTTTCCAGAGAAACAAAGGTTTATTTTTTAATGCCATTATTATTTCTGCTATTTTGTATGACTCAGAGACATGGAACACAAAGGACTCTGAAAAATTGAAAATGGGCATCCCAAAGATGGTGATGCAAAAGAAACAGGCTGTCTGCCACATATACAAAACAGAATGAAAAGAAAGTTATCAAGAAAGTGTATCCTAGAAATGGATGAGGGGCTGGTAACATAGCAAGGACAAGGACAAGCTAACAAGTAGACCACCTGGTCCACACCTTTTACTGTTTTCCTTGTGATACCAAGAAAAAGGCAATGGACAGCTTCTGCCATGTTGGGTGAACTTGCTTTGATGAACTTACTGAAAGCTGTGGAAGGAGTCACAGTAGGCATCAATTCTAATCTCTCTTCTTGAAGCAAACATCTACATTGATGAGATCACACATCCATTTGAGTACTTGAGAATACAGAAAAGATAACTTCCCTAAATCCACACATTATCACTTTATAGCTGACATTATATATTCCCGATGTTGAAGTGAGAACTCTTAGAGCACTTTATTCTTCTTATTTCCTTAACACTCTACTTTGTATTATATTGATTTGTGTACATTTGATCTTTCAATAATCTACTAAGACTATGAGCGAGCCCCTTGAGAACAAAAACCTTTATCTTATTCACTTTTATACACCTTCTCAGTACACCTTCTCAGCACCTAACACAGGATCTTTCAGAGTAGGAGCTCAAATCATTTTTGTTGAATAAATTTGATATAATCTGACCTGAATTGGATGCAGTAGTTTAAATCTTGGTATAATGGAAAGATCTGGAATTAGCCTAAATTTGAATCCTAGCTCTATGGTTTACTGCTGATATGACCTTGGACAAATAACTTCTCTCTTGGTTTCACTTTCCTCAACTGTAAAATGAATGGGCTAGATTACCAAACTCTGTGGTCCTATCTAGTTGCACCATGATCCCTTGAAATAATTTTCTATACTCTTTGTCTGAAGAGCATGGACCTTATATTCACTTTACCTTTGATGGCCCTACAGAAGAAGTTTTTTTCTGACAAAAAGAAAAATTGAAAAATAGGACAGATGAGAAAGGACTTTTGAAAAATTCATCTTCTTGTTGTGGCATCCTCTGTGGGCTATCTCCAGAACCTGATACTTGCAGGTTTGTACATTGGTTCCTGTAGGGTGGAGGGTGGGGTGAGGAAGGGGAAGACTTCTAACCTTACACTCCCGTGAGTCTAAACTCTTAGTACCATAATTCCTAAGTCTCCATGATAATTTAAGCTATAGCTTCCCATCAATAGTGAGCTAGTGGATACAATTAGCTCAAAGCACTGATGGCTGCTAATGGCATATTGAGAACAGTAGCTACAAAACATTCCCCTCCTAAACTTGGGGTAGACTCTCCCATAAATGCTTTCAGAAGAATGGTAGATGTAAGAAAGATGTAAGAAATGCATGTGGTCACAGTAGTTCCCATCTCTAGGAGTACATGTTCTTCAAATCCTTTCTCAGGTGTACAGTATGTCTGAAAGCTGCTTCCCCCAGTGCAGCAGCCCTGCTGGAAAGGGCACTCAGATGGGCTTCGGGGTCCACTTCTCTTGGATTTAGTCTTCATCTGCCAGGACTAATTCTCCCTTGAGTCCACACGTGGTTCTCTTTTCTGCTAGCTGACCTCCCATGACATGACACATTGCATCCTGGGCCATGTTTAGCCGTCCTGATGAATATCATGCCACTGAACCCAGATGGCTCAGGAGAAGAAAGTGAGGTTGGTGACCTTGCACAGCCCTCCCTCACTCAAATCAAAGTCAACAGCAGGTCATATCATCCTCTTGATGTCGTGGTCCTCTTTGAGAACGAAGGACAAACACAACAACCAGACCTCTCACTCTTTCAAGCTTCTTCCTGTCTTGAATAAATGGGTGAATGAAACATTTATTGAGCACTTACTGCGTACAAAGCACTGTGCTATGCACTGGAAACAGAAATTTAAAAATGAGACAAGCTGTCAGGGAACTCTCAGTCTAACGGGGAAACAACACATAGAGGAGGTTTCAGTTGCAAGTCAGAGGAAAACAGAACACATGGTCAGGCCTCTTCTTTCACGTCATTTACACTTAGAAAATCCTACTAGTTTCTGATGTGGAATCATTGGACAGGACCAAGGCTGTTGTTTTTGTTGTTGTTATGCTTGTTCTTCATTATCAAAGAGGATTATGACAGGACTAAGGACTTCTATGACAAGGACTTTCCTTTCTGGATCTTTGGTAGTGCTGTCCCTATCTGCTTCCTGCAAGAGTAGTCCCCAGGCCACCTCTCCACATCCAGAATGATGGCTGAGGGCACTGGGCTGAAAGCATAGCTATTCTTAAGTTTCTTTGAGTTCAGGGTCCTTGACTGTCCTCTCCATCCCTCTTTCCCTTCCTTCCTTCTTTTCTTTTTCTTCCTCCCTTCCTTTCTTTCTCTTTCTTTCTTTCTCTTTCCTTCTTTCTTTCCTTCTTTCTTTCCTTTCTTTCTTTCTTTCTTTCTTTCTTTCTTCCTTTCTCTTTCCTTCTTTCTTTCCTTTCTTTCTTTCTTTTTTCCTTTCTTTCTCTTTCTTTCTTTCTTTCTTTCTTTCTTTCTTTCTTTCTTTCTTTCTTTCTTTCTTTCTTTCTTCCTTTCTTTTTCTTTCTTTCTTTCCACAACATCACTACCTGCCATGATGCTGATTCTTAAGGGATAGATTTAAAGGGATAGACAGTCTAACCATCTGCCTCCCTCAATCTCTCCTTCTATACTGTTTCTTTTGGTGATCTAATCAATACATATGATTTCAGTTAGCATCTCTATGCAGATGACTCAGATCTACTTGTCTCACCCTAATATCTCTTCCAGCCTCAGTCTTACATCTCTAACTACCTGTTAGACATCTTAAATTGTAGAAATCTTAAACTCAACATATCCCAAACTGAACTCACCTTTCCCCCTAAATTATCCTCCTTTTCTATTACTGTCTAATATACCACAATCCTTCCAGGTACCCAAGCTCAGAACCCAGATATCATCCTTATCTCCTCATTCTCTTTCCACTTCCCCCCATGGTGATAAGCTGTTGTCAAATGCTGTCATTTCTACTTTTACAACCTCTCTCCTATAAGATACTTTCTCTCCTCTGACATTACAGCCACTCTGGTAAAGGCTCTCATCACCTCAATTATTGCAATAGGTGGCTATCCCTGCTTCAAGTGTCTTCCAGTCCAATCCACTCTCCTGTCAAATTGATTTTCCTAAAATGAATGTCTGACCATATCATACTGCTCCCCAATTCAATAAACACCAGTGACTCCATGTTACTCCAGGATCAAATATAAAATTCTTTGACTTTTGAAGCCCTTCATAATTAGGCTTCTTCTTACATTTCCTTTCTTCCATTTCTCTCTGATCCAGTGATAATGTCTGTCTTTCTATTCTTCTAAATGACATTCTTCCTAAACTTCAACAATTTTCTCTGTCTGTCCTCCATGCTTCCCCATCTGCACCTCCTTGCTTCCCTAACTTCCTTTAAGTCTCAGCTCATGTCCTACCCCCTACCCCCAATTTATTCTGTATACATCTTGTTTGTATCTAGTTGTTTGCAGGTTGTCTCACTTGTTAGACTGTAAGCTCCTTGTGAGCAGGGACTTTTTACCTTTCTTTGTATCCCAGAATTTTGCACAATGACTAGAACGTTGTAGATTCTTAATAAGTGTTGGTTTACTGACTAACTGAATCTGGTGCAAATTTATGTCATATAATCTCAAGTGAGCCTTCACAGCAGCAAGACAATGCTATTACACCTGTTTAATTAACTTACTATTCCACTCTGAACACTGGCTTTTCCAAACCTTTTCACCCGCCCTCAAACTTCCCATGGCTCCCTTTTCCTTACCCTCTAAGCTGAACATCTTGACTCATGAAAACATCATAAAATAAACTTGAAGCAATTCTCTGAGAGCTCTCTCTTCTTCTCTCCTCCTAATTATAATCATTTATTTACCTTCCCTTTTTCTCTCCTTCTCTCCCCCTTCTCTCCTCCCTGTCTCTCATGAAGAAGTTTGCCAAAGCAAACCCCTCAGGATATGTTCTTGATCCCATCTTCTCCAGTCTTCTCCAACAGATTGTTCACCCCACTTTTTCTTTTGATCTCTCTCTATCTACTAGCTCTTTCTCTACCTCCTACAAGCATACCCTCTCTCTATTCTTTAGAAAAATGTTACTTGAGTAGAGTAGAAAGATTCATATACTCTAGTGCTTCCCCCACAGCCCACAAAATACCTGTAAAAATGATTCTCAAATAAGTTTAGAGCAGCAGAAACCACAGAACAACAAAGCAAAAGAAGTTTCCAGCCAAAGATAACCCAAAAGGTCAGCAGGACAAGTCTGTCTCATGGGACACTGAGCAGAGTGGAGCACAGCCCTGGCAACACGGCACTGGGAGGAATAGGACATGAACAGACCTCCAGACAGAGTTCCTAGCAGGAAAGGTCCCAGATACCTCAACCCATAAGCGACAAAGAAAGCTCCAAAGGTCAGTGGGAGAGGGCTTTCCCAGCTGGGCAAGAAGGAGCAGGGTTTCTCCAGCAATAGGCCCAGGCCACAGCAGAGGCTGAGGCAGCAGACTGTAGATGGCTATGGAGGCCAAGAAGCAACCTGGATCCATTGTTCAGGAAGTTCAGATTAAAGCCTCTGGCAGTAGGGAGCAGCTGATCTAAACCCCCGCCCTGAGTGATGGCCCCACCCCCATGCAAAGCCCAGGGGAACCAAGCAGCTGAGTCTAATCTCTTGACAAGGAATTCAGAAGTCAAGTAACTGGCTGGGAAAATGCTCAAAGAAAGGGAAAAGAATAAGACCATTGAAAGTTACTTTCTTGGTGAACAAGTGTCTCCTCCCATCCTTTCAGATGAGGAAGAACAAGGCATACTGTCACAGGAAGTCAAGGCCCCTGCCTCCAGTGTCTCCAAAGTGAACTTAAAATGTACTCAGGCAATAGAAGAGCTTGAAAAATGCTTTAGCAGCTTGCTAAAGGAGAACCAAAAAAAATGCTGAGGAAAATAACACCTCAGGCTAACTCAATTGGAAAAAGAGGTCCAAAAAGCTCATGAGGAG
This sequence comes from Notamacropus eugenii, assembly GCF_028372415.1. Taxonomy (NCBI): domain Eukaryota; kingdom Metazoa; phylum Chordata; class Mammalia; order Diprotodontia; family Macropodidae; genus Notamacropus; species Notamacropus eugenii. The sequence continues at coordinate 12,317,720 of NC_092879.1, read as the reverse complement.
GAGTTTTTAAAAAGCAGAATTATCTAAATGGAAGAGAAGGTTCAAAAGCTCACTGAACAAAATAGTTCTTTGAAAGAAAGAATTGAGTCCAGGGAACTAATGACTATGAGATAAACCAAGCGGTTAAAAAACAAAACCCCAAATTTGAAAAAATAGATGGAAATGTGAAACACCTCACTGGAAAAACAACTGACCTGGAAAACAGATCCAGGAGAGACAATTTAAAAATTATAGGATTACCTGAAAGCCATGATCAATAAAAGAGTGTAGACATTATCTTCCATGAAATTATCGAGGAAAACTGTCCTGATATTCTAGAACCAGAGGGCAAAATAAATATTGAAAGAATCCACCTATCTCCTCCTGAAAGAGACTCCAAAAGAGAAACTCCTAGGAATATTGTGGCCAAATTTCAGAGTTCCAAGGTCAAGGAGAAAATACTGCAAGCATCTAGAAAGAAACAATTCAAGTATTGTGGAAGTACAATCAGGATAACACAGGATCTGGCAGCTTCAACATTAAAGGATCAAAGGGCTTGGAAGAGGATATTCCAGAAATCAAAGGAACTAGGGTTAAAACCAAGAATCACCTACCCAGAAAAAGTGAGTATAATACTTCAAGGGAATAAATGGTCATTCAGAGATATAGAGGACTTTCAAGCATTCATGTTGAAAAGATCAGAACTGTATAGAAAATTTGACTTTCATAAACAAGAATCAAGAGAAGCTTGAAAAGGTAGACAGGAAAGATAAATCATAAAAGACTTTCTAAAGCTGAACTGTTTACATTCCTACATGGAAAGAAAATATTTATAACTCTTGAGACTCTTCTCAGTATTTGGGTAGGTGGAGGGATTGTGCACACACACACACACACACACACACATACGCACATATATTCAGAAAGTAGAAGCTGTGTTGAATCAGAAGAGATGATATCCACTATATATGATAAAAATTAAAGGATGAGAGAGGAAAATACTGGGAGGAGAAAGGGAGAAATGGAATGGGGCAGGCTATAACTCATAAAAGAAATAAAAAGAAAAATCTTGTTCAATGGAGGAGAAAAGGGAGAAGGGGAGAGGGAAAAGGTGAAGCTACTTTCTCCATATGTGGCTTAATGAGGGAATAACATGCTCACTAAATTTGGCATGAAAATCTATCTTGCACTACAGGAAAGTAGGGGAGGAGGAGACAAGTGGGGTGAGGGGAATGATAGAAGGGAGCGCAAATGGGAGAAGGGAGTAACTAAAAATAAACACTTTTGGGAAGGGACAAGGTCAAATGAGGGAATAAAAATAAAGAGGGATAGAGGGCAATATAGTTAGTATTACACAATATGATTATTATGGAAGTCTTTTGCACAACGACACATATTTAGTCTGTATTGAACTCCTTGCCTTCTCAGTGGGGATGGATAGGGGGGGAAGGAGGGAAAGAAGGTGGAATTCAAAGTATTATAAACAAATGTTGAGAATTATTATTGCATATAACTGGGAAATAAGAAACATAAGTAATGGGGTATAGAAATTTATCTTGCCCTACAAGGAAAAAGAGAAGATGCGGATAAGGGAAGGGTGGGATGTGATAGAAAGGAGGGCTCATTGAAGGAAGGGGTAATCAAAATGCAAGATATTAGGGGGTGGGGGGAGGGGAGAGATGGGGAGAAAAGTTGGACATGTTACAAAGTGATGTAAAAGCAATTAATATTAAAACAATTAACTGAATTAATCACTGAGACTAAATCAGAGACAGAGTTTGGGGAAATGAATTTTAGTCTCAGTCTCCTAGAGGCAGGTAACTTCAGATAATATTTGGCATTGATGGAAAAGTTAAGATTTTAATGGTAAATTTTATTTTGATTGTTATTTAAGCAGGAACTAGAACAGGTATAGAAAGGCATGTAAGCCACTTAAGACTTCCTCAAAAGATGTTCCTTAGCCAATGTGAAATTATAGTCATATCTGAAACCTGGTTATTGGAACTTGCTATTTTAAGATGCTATGGGACTATTAAGTGACTGTCCTTCTGAGTCTAACTACAGGTATGGATACCAACAAAAGCACTCTGAGCCTCCAATCCATGATGCCAGTAAGCCTGTGAGATGCTTGTGTGAACTGAAAAAAGTGATCTCATGGGAAAGGTGGGAGAGTGGCTGTTCAACCTGGACTGAGGTAGGATTCTCCTGACTCAATTTCTCCACTGACACCTGGCAGACTTTAAACCTCACTGAACGAAAGTTGAGAATCTACTCCTGCCTGGGACTGACATGAAGTTGGGGAGATATTGTTTCCCTGCAAACGCTTAGTGGCAATTTCCAGTAGTCAAAAGATTTGTAAGCTTAATACCAGATCTATTAAGTTATAGATTGTTGGTAGGGGAACATACGAGGTCAAATATAAAATTAAGCTATTAGGCTTAGGACTTTAGACTACCAACAATAAGTTAGGGTGTTTTGATTCTCAGTAATAGTGTGGAGACAATTAGGTCAAGGGCTTGTGAAGTTAGCATACATAGCTATTATTTGTATCTCAGTTGGTCAATGTTAAAAAAAAAAATTCGTTTGTGGTCTATATTGTAAATGCTTTAAAAGTATCACCTGACCAAAAGTTGGAATTGTGTTATGTGATATGAACTGTGTTAAAAATGAAAAATTAGAAAAAAAGAAAAAGAAAAATGTTACTTGATACTTTGATCCCTGCTAGCTACAATCCTATAGCCCTCTTCCGCTTTTTGGTGAAATTTTCTGAGAAAGTCATCGACAATAGGTGCTGCTTCTATTTTTCCTTTCACTTGATTCTAAACTCCCTGTTTGCTTCCATCCTCATCATTTAACTGAAACTGCTTTCTCCAAAGTTATCAATGATCACTTTTCAAAAAATATTTTTTAAAAAATTATTGGCACATTTCATTTACACACTGCCAAAATTTCTCTCAGCATCTCTTCTGTCCTCCCGGAGAGCTATCTCATATAACAAATAATTTTAAAGGAAAAAAAATCAGCAAAATCTATTAAAACAGAAAAATTCTGAAAACATATGCAATGTACCACAACAGTGAAACTCTCACCTCTTTAAAGGGCTGGAGTGAAGGGGTAAGGGGAAGGCTAATCTTTTTTGCTTCTTCTTTGTAATTTTGAAGCATTCGTTTTGGGGGTTTTTTTGTGGATGTCCTTTCTATTTGCTTTAATGTAGTCGTTGGGTATATTGTTTTCTTGACTCTGCTTACTTTACTCCGTGTGAGTTCTTGGAGGTCTTTCTATACTTCACTGACAGCTGGGGGTCACCGTAGTAATAGAACTCTGGACCTGGAGTCAGCAAGACCAGAATTCAAAACCAGCCTCAGATATTGACTAACTGTGTCACTCTGAGTAAGTCACTTCACCTCTGTCTATTGCAGTTTCCTCATTTATAAAATGGAGATAATAACAGCAACTGCCTCCCAGGGTTGTTGTGAGAATCTTATGAAGTAATATTTATAAAGTGCTTAGTACAATGCCTGGCACATAGGAACTATGTAAATGCTGATTCCCTTCCCCACAAACATACTCATGTCTCCTTCATCCTTAACACACTTCTCACTGTTTTTAAAAATAGTTATTTTTCCATAAAAAAATGTTGTTTATATTGACATGTAATGGTTTGCTATTGTTATTTAAAATTAATGAACAAGTATTGAAATTTTATGAAGTTTAATTTTGAATATGGTAAATAAAAGATATAACCTATACAAACAAAAGCTCTTTGAGGTCCTCAATAATTTTTAAGATTGTAATGGGGTCCTGAGACCAAAGAGTTTGAGAATGACTGATCTAGGCTGACTCCATAGGACAAACAGTGGCCTTTTCTTTGTTTGCAGTCTCAGAAACAATAATTACCTATTCCTTACCTATTTTCCCTGAGTAGGCAAAAACAAACCAACCAACAAACAAACAAATCCAACACCGCAGCCTTGGCTGTGGAGTCAGCCTAGATTTCCTTTTTCTAACCATTTCAGGAAGATGGCCAAGGATATGCTCATGAGGAAAATCTCGATCTGCCCAGGCTCCAGGACCTTGAATAGTTCCATGGCTACTGAGGTAAGAACTTATAAACGGTTGTTGACGACCATAGGAGTCAGGAAAGTTGAGGGAGCAAGATATCTACCGATGCCAGTCAAGCCTTTATCAGGCACCTCCATAAAGGTGCTCCTCAGGAGAAGCCATAGGGATTCATGGACTTTCTCCTCTGTGTCCTGAAGGTGGTAGGCATTGCCACAAGGTCCACCATTTTGCTCTTCTTTCAGATGGGAGGGAAGTCACTAGCATACTCACCCTGTCCTTTTGCTTCAAATGCCACAGGAACAAAGGTGCCTTTGGGGTGGGCTTTATGAATTCAAAGTCAAAGACCTTGGCTTTGGTAGTCTCTTTGTAACTGCTTTGATTCATCTTGAAATCATACAAACTACAGGACGATCATAGAAATGATTAAAGTATTTAGCCCTTCAAATTAAGCAAGCTATACTCCAGCAGCAATAACGACAAAACACCTGCAATATGTATTTTTCTCAGTTGGTTTTCTAACATTAAGTGCTTTGCAGATAAAACAGGTACAATAGTATCATTGGTGTATTGATCAACCTTGGACTGAAGTGATACCACATCCTTTCTATGTGCATGTGTATTAAGCTGATCACAGGAACCAGGGAAATATTACTCTAGACAGAATGAATTTATCTTGTACCAGAACAAGTCCAAAGTCCTTCTGGGCTAGTGTCCTAAGACCCTTATTTCACAGAGCCTTAACGCTGGTCTGGCTGTAACACCCAGTCTGTATTCCTAGACTCCAGGATTTCTGTGGCTTAAGGTTCCAGATGGGAAACTCTACTCCCTGCATATAGAAAAGGACAAAGGAAAAGGCTAAAATCCCAGGCCCATTTCTCAAAACCACATGGCCTAAGTGGGGCTGAGGCAGGGTGAATAAGGAAATAGCCCTTAAAGTTGAGAAGCATTATCACATAGTATTAGAGTAGGATCCTTCACTCTCAGATGGATGGGAATTTAGAAAAAGGCCCAAAAATGGTCATTTGGGCACTCTTTTTTTGTGTGAGGCAATCAGGGTAAAGTGACTTGCCTAGGGTCACATAGGTAGTAAGTTTCAAGTGCCTGAAGCCAGGTTTGAACTCAGGTCCTCCTGAATCCAGGGTTACTGCTCTATCCAGTGTACCACCTCGCTGCCCCTCAGTAGGGGCACTTTTAAAGATACTACGAGCTGTTCACATGCTAAAAGTTTCCTCATGAGGGGTGGTCAAGGCGTTCTCTAAACCCTCATTTTACTCTCCTCCCATTTCAAAAATTTGCTATCCTTGACAAATAGACAAGAGTACATTTTGAATGTGTTGTCCATGTGTCCAAGCCAGAAAAGTCCTCTGGGGTCTCTGGGGAAGGATAAGCATTGACCCTTTGAACCTCCATTACATAAATGCCAAAAGTTTGTTGAATACTTTGACAATTTTAAATCAGGCATATAGATGAGTATTTGACTAGATGCCTTGGGCTAGTGAAAAGGAGAACCCTGGAGTATATAAAATCAGATGTTGTATGAGGCTGTAGCCATATTCACTATAGTAAGTTGTAGTGCTGGTATTTTAATGTGCTTGCTCTGCCTCCAGATCTACCATGAAACAAAACATCTAGTCCAACTGTCAGTTCTAGAAGAGGAAATTGAGGGAGGCGAAGCAACTTCCTTGAGCTTGCCTTGTAAGGGAGGTCATCTGAGGGAAGACTGGAACCTAGGTCTTCTTGATTCAGAATTCAACACTGATGACTCTACTTCCCACATATTCATTTCTCTAGGGAAATTGGACTTTGTCCCTGGAATCTCTCTGGGCCTTGTTAGTGTGACTTTGACCTTATCTTTTTCTGTTCTAGAACTCCACAATTTGCTCTCTCTCTCTGTCTCTCTGTCTCTGTCTCTCTGTCTCTGTCTCTGTCTCTCTGTCTCTGTCTCTGTCTCTGTCTCTGTCTCTCTCTCTTTCTCTCTCTTCCCCCTTCTCATCTCTCACCCTGCCTAGGATAGGTACTATTCCAGTGGGGTTCCTAATCAGCCAGAGATCTGGGCCTCCTACTTCCTGGCTCATTCCAGGGCCCTTGCCTCCCACTGCCACCCCCTGCCTCCTGACCAGGCTTTTCCGGCCCATATCCCTATCTGTTCATGTCCACCATGAGTCAGGCCTCACAGACCTCATAGGACATGGGCAAGAACCTTGACCACTCTAATCACCTCCCTTTCTCAGTAGACCTTTCTCTAACCACTGATTGTCTGCATACCTCTACCTCCTTCCATGCTCTCCATACAATGTTTCTGAAACCTAAGACTTCTAAAGCATAAATCATGGTCCCTAATGCCAACTATCCACTCCCTAACTCTCATCCCTTCAACCCTACACCACCATCCCAGCCTTTCCATTAAGCTCAACAGAATGTTTGCTTCATACTTAATAAACTTGCCTTCACTTTAAATATTTTAATTTCTCATTTAGTTAAACAAAATTAGATTAACATTTTGATCGTGTTCAAAGATGCAAGTAGCATTGCACACCTGTGGTTCCCCACCTTACAGAAGAGACCTGTATATTCTGTCATCTGTTTTACTGGACCAAACTGGTTTATCTCATTGATTTTGAGTTTAGTTATCAGGGCTGTTTTTACATTTTTTAATTACATGTAAAAAAAATTTTAACGTTTGTCTTTTAAAATTTTGAATTCCAAATTCTCTCCCTCCCTCCTTTCTCCCCTCATTGAGAAAGCAAACAATTTGATTATACAGTACAATCATGTGAAACTTATTTCTATATTAATCATGTGGTGAAAGAAAACACAGGCCAAAAAACCCCAGCAAAAATAATGGAATAAAAAATATGTTTCAGTCTCCATTCAGACTCCATCAGTTCTTTCTCTGGAATAAGATAGTATTTTTCATCTTGAGTCCTTCAAAATTGTCTTAGATTATTGTATTGCTGAAGATATCCAAGTCAGTCACAGCTGATCATCATACAATACTGCTGTTATTGTGTACCATGTTCTCCTAGTTCTGCTCACGTCACTTTGCATCAGTTCATGTATGTCTTTTCAGGTTTTTCTGAAAGCTTCCTGATTATCACTTCTTATAACACAATAATATTTCATCACAGTCATGTACTACAATTTGTTCAGCCATTTCTCAATTGATGGGCATCCATTCCATTTCAATTCTTCGTCACCACTAAAAGAGCTACTATAAATATCTTTGTACAAATAGTCCTTTTCCCTTTTTCTAAAATCTCTTTGGGGTACGGAACAGTAGTGCTGTTGTTGGGTCAAAGGGTATGCATGGTTTTATAACCTTTTGGGCATAGTTCTAAATTGCTCTCCAGAGTGGTTGAATAGGTTTGCAACTCCACTAACAACGTATTAGTATCCCAGTTTTCCCACATGCCCTCCAACATTTGCCATTTTCCTTTTCTATCATATTCATCAAGATGATATATATGAGGTGGCACCTCAGAGTTATTTCTCTAATCAATAGTGATTTAGAGCGTTTTTTTCATATGTCTATAGATAGTTTTGGAGCAGTTAGGTGATGCAATAGACAGAGTACTGGACCTGCAGTCAGGAAGAGTCATCTTCCTGAGTTCACAACTAACCTCATTCACATACTAGCCATGTGATCCTGGGCAAGTCATTTAACCCTGTTTACCTTAGCTTCCTCATCTGGAAAATGAGCTGGAGAAGGAAATGGCAAGCCACTCTAATATCTTTGCCATGAAAATCCCAAAATGGTAACAAAGAGTTGATCAGGTACGACTGAAGTGACTGAACAACAGCAGTAAAATAGATAGATTTGATTTCTTTATCTGAGAATTGCCTGTTCATATCCTTTGGTCATTTATCAATTAGTGAATGACTTGTATTCTTATAAATTTGACTCACTTCTCTATATAATTTAGAAATGAGGCCTTCGTTAGAGATACTTGCTGTAAACTTTTTACCCAGTTTTCTGCTTTCCTTCTAATCCTGGTTATACTGGTTTGGTTTGTACAAGACCTTTAAAATTTAACATAATCAAAATTATCAGTTTTACATCCCATAATGCTCTCTATCTCTTGTTTGGAAATAAATTCTTCCCTTAGTCAGAGATGTGACAGGTAACTTTTTCCATGCTACCCTAATTTGCTTATGATGTCATCCTTTATGTTTAAATCATGCGCCCATTTTGACTTCTTGATATACAGTGTTACATGGTGGTCTATACCTAGTTTCCACCATACTGCTTTCCATTTTCCCTGCAGTTCTTTTCAAAGAGTGAGTTCTTGTCCTGAAAACTTGGGCCTTTGCATTTAACAAACAACAGATTATTGTGGTCATTTACAACCGTGTATTGTGTACCTAATCTATTCCACTGGTCCACCACTGCATTTCTTAACCAATATCAGATTGTTTTGATGATCACTGTTTTGCAATGCAGTTTGAGATCTATCAGGGTTATTTTTCAAGCCTCTCTAACAAGGCACAGCCTTCCAGATGTGGTGCTTGATTGGCAGAGGCTTCAGGACCCATGCATATCTTCAGTCCACAGGAAAATGTTTTGAGCGCATTTATCTCCTCTGACTGGGCCTGCCAAAAGGGTGAGAATTCTTTCAGTGGAGTATAGTGGATAAAGAGTTAAGGCTTGGAGTAAGAAAGACAAGATCACTTCCCCATGACTACCTGTGTGACCCTGGACAAGTCACTTCACCTCTGAGCCTCAGACTTCTCTAGTACTCACAGTACTGGACTGTGCTGGACTAGACAGTTTCTGCGATTCTTTCTCAAACAATCAATAAGTATCCATTTATTAAGCACCTTCTATGTGGTAATACAAAAAAGAGGCAAGAGACAGTCCCTGCCCTTAAGGAGCTCCTAATCCAGTATGTGCAAGCAAAGTTACATATGGGATAAATAGGAAATAACACAAAGAGGGAAGGCACTGGAATTAAGAGGGATTAGGGACGGCTTCTTGTAGAAGGGAAGATTTTCATTGGGACTTGAAGCCAGAGAGGTCATTAGTTAGAGTGGAAGAGAGAGAGCATTCCAGGCATGGGAAAAAGCCAGAGTATGAATGCCTGGAACCTAGAGATGGAACATCTTGTTCATGGAACAGCCAAGACACCAGTGTCACTGCATCAAACAGGACATGTCAAGGAATATAGTTTATGAAGACAGTAAAGGGGGGAAAATATTGTGAAGGGAAGAGGGGGCTAGACTATGAAGAGCTTTGAATATCAAATAGAGATTTTTGTATTTGCCACTGGAATCAATAGGGAGCGACTGGAGTTTATTGAGAAGGGAGGTGATATGGTGGGATCTTGTAGCAATAAAAATCTGTGATAAAGAGAAACTGAGGCCAAAGTTCTGAGCATGATCAATTTATTAGTATGGTTAGCAAATATCAATAAATTGGGTCCTAGACCCTTTAGTTGTCAAGGATGATTCTGATAGTCAGAGGAACTCTTTTATAGCATTTTCACAGTGAGCATACAGTTTTATTTCACTCCTGATTGGTTGGTGCTGCTTACATTAGTTCCTCTCGAGGTGATCCAACATTACGTGACAAACATCCTTTGGAAAGTCCCATGGTGGGCAAACATCCTCTCATCAGATTGACTCATGTTCCCCCATAGTCAGCAAAGCTCACAGATTAGAATTTTTGTGGTTGGACTTTAACTCATAGGAACAGAGAAGTTAAAATCTTACAAATTTCATTAATAGGGTTTATACAATCAAGTCTGAATTTGATTTGAAAATATTCATTCTGATTAGATACAATTCTCTATCAGTAATTAATCATGGAATATAAATTTTCAAATTTCATGTTAGGCAACCGAAGTTAAAGGCTCAAGTTAGAGGAGCTCAAACTCACATTGAAAATAATATAAAATAAAGTGGTTTACCAATTTTCAATTTCGCAACTTGCACTTTAGGAAAATCACTTTGGTGGCTGAATAAATAATGGATTGGAGTGGGGAGAGAATTGAGGCAGGCAGACCCACCATCAGCTATTCCAATAATACAGGCATGAGGTAATGAGGGAAAGTATGGAAGGAGATGTAGGTATGCATTGCAGAATAAGTCCAAGGAGAGTATCAGTGGTTAGAGAGTTGTGGTGGCAGAGAAAAAAGATAGCATGGGAGACATGTTATTATGATAAAATCAATAGAACATGTTACTAGATTGGATATGGAGGGTAAGAGATAGTGGATAATCAAGGAAGATTTCTAGTTTGTAAGCCTGGGGGACTGGGAGGATAGTGTTTCTGTCTACAGTAATAGAGAAGGTGGGAGGGGTGGTTTAGGGGGAAAAATAATGAATTCCATTCTGGACATGTTGAGTTTAAGATGTCTTCTGGATGTTCAGTTTGAGATATCTGAAAGGCAATTGGAGATGTAAGACTGGAGGTCAGTAGAGAGATTGGGGCAGGATAGGTAGATTTGAGAATCATCATTATAGAGATGGTAATTAGATCTATGAGAGCCAATGAGATCACCAAGTGAAAGAGTATAGAAGAAGACAAGAGAGTCGGTATATTTAGAGGGCATGATCTGGAGGAGAATCCAGCAAAGAAGACAGAGAAAGTCTGGTAGGCAGGAAAAGAACAAAGCAAGACTGGTTTCCCAGAAACCTAAGGGGAAGAGAGTATCAAGGAAAAGAGAGTAGGTAACGCTGTCAAAGGCTGCAGAGAGGTCAAGGAGAAAGAGGATGGAGAAAATGCCATTGGATTTGTCAACTAAGAGATCAGAAATCAGATTGTAAGGGGTTAGGAAGAGAGTGAGAGGAAAACAAGTTGAAGCACCTATCATATACAACCTTCTATGAGTTTAGCTGCAAAGGACAGAAGACATATAGGATGGCACTGGGGATGGAAAAATCAAGGGAAGGTTTTTTCAGGATGGGGAGACATGAGTATGTTTGTAGACAGCAGAGAATGAACCAGCAGAGAGACTGAAGGTAAGTGAAAGAATGGGGATGACAGAGGGGACAATTTGTTAGAGGAGATGGGATGGAATGGGATCACTTGAGCAGGTAGAGGGGTTAGCCTTAGTAAAGAGTAAGACCACTTTATCAAGTTAGACAGCAGTGAAGTAGGAGAAAGTTTCAGAAGGCACCTGAGTGATAGGAGATGAGAAAGAGGTAAGAAGAGAGAATTCATGATGAATTGCCTCAATTTTTCTGTAAAATATGAGGCATGGATCTCCACCGAGGGAGTAGGGGAAAGGGGAGCCATGGGAGATTTGAGAAGAGATGCGAAGGTTTGGAAGAGCTACTGTGGAGAGTGGGAGAGTGAGTTGATAGGGAAGCAGAATAGGATTGCCTAGCAGCAGTGAGGGCCCAGTTGAGGTTGCGTAACATCAATTTGTAGTGGATTCAGTCAAAATGATTGCATGATTTTTTTCCATCTTTGTTTAGCAGCATGTGTATAGGAATGATGGGAGTAATCCAAAACTGAAGTTTAGCAGCCATATGATAAGGAGGCTCAGGATTTAAGAGAGAAGAACAATGTTGGAGTTGAATTGGTTCACCAGTTGGTCAAGATGAACAGAAGAGGAGAGAGTGGCTAGTGCAGGACAGATGACCAGGGGGAGAATCGAGGTGTCAAAGAATTGGTGGTCATGGTGTCGATGAAAAGTAGGGTTAAGGTAAGAGAAGGCAGAGGGAGAGGTGAAAAGTCAATATATTCTGTTCAGATAAGGAGATTTCAGAATTCTTGAACATGGAGGTGGTACATGGCAAGATCAAGGGTAGAAGAGCTGAAGATGTAGGGTTTTGTAAATAAAGGAAGAAGAGATAAAAAGTCAATTATGGTTGACTTTTATGGTTGGATAAAGGGACATGAGTTTCAAAGTTGATATGATATTGAAGGAAGATGAGTTTTTGGAGACGTCGATGGAATCCAGGAGAGCGGCCATGTGACAGAAGACACACTGAAGCTCAAAGACAAGGAGTGACTTATCGAGAGTCATACATCCAGGGCCCAAACCCTGATTGTTTGACTTGGAGTTCAGGGCTCTATTTTTAAACTTTAGTTTTTTCAATTAACACGTTTTTATTTCTCCTCCTTTCTACCTCCCCAACCCACTGGGGAAAAAAAAGGAAATATAAAATCCCTTTAACTGATGTAATAGGCAAGCAAAATAAATTCCTGTATAAGGTATGTCCAAAAATGTAGATCTCATTGTCTACCTTGTATCCATTTTTGAGAAGATGATTAACATACTTTCCCATCCATTTTCTAGAATCCTGATTAGTTGTCACATTCATCAAAATTCTTCAAGTCTTTTAAAGTTGCTTTTTTTTTTTACAGTATTGTCAATGTATATTGGTCTCATGGCTCTTCTTACTTGACTCTGCATCAGTTCATATAATTTTTCACAGGCTTGTCTGAATCTGCTCCTTTCACCATTTCTTCTAGCATAGTAGTATTTCATTACGTTCATATGCTTTAAGAGTTCAGCTATTTTTTTCCCATCGTCAGTGAGTACCCCCTTAATTTCTACTTCCTTGTCACTAAAAACTATAAACACTTTTTTGTACATCCTTTTCCATTCTTTCATGTCTTTGGGGTATGGGCCTTGTACAGGATCCCTGTGGGATCCACAATGGCCTGCATTGGTTAGTGACTTCTTAGGTATTGTTTCGAGTTGCTTTTCAACTGACTTTTTGAATTGGTGGGACCAATTCATAATAATGGGCCTATTTTTCTGAAGCCTCTCAAACGTTTGTAATCTTCCTTTTTTGAAATCTTTGGTAATCTGATGGGTGTGACATGGAAATGTAGAGTTGCTTCAGTTTGCATTTCTACAGTTATAAGGGATTTGGATCACTTTTCATATGGTTATTGATAACTTTGATTTCTTTGAAAATTACCTGTTCATATGCCCAAAGGGTTACAAAAATGTGCATACCCTTTGACCCAGCAATATCGCTTCTAAGACTGTATCCCCAAGAGATAATAAAAATGGGAAAGGGTCCCACATGTACAAAAATATTTATAGCAGCATTCTTTGTGATAGCCCCAAAGTGGAAATCAAGGGGATGCCCATCAATTGGGGAATGGCTGAATAAATTGTGGTATATGAATGTAATGGAATACTATTGTGCCATAAGAAATGATGAACAGGAAGACTTCAGAGAGGCCTGAAAAGACTTATATGATCTGATGCTGAGTGAAAGGAGAAGAACCAGGAGAACTTTGTACACAGCAACAACCACAGTGTGCGAGGATTTTTTTCTGGTACACTTAGAACTTCATTGCAATGCAAGGACTTAAAAAATTCCCAATAGTCTTTTAAGGCAAAATGAATTCCACAACCAGAGAAAGAACTATGGATTTCAATCCCAGAATGTAGCAGATCATTTTCTTTTGTATTATGTTTTGGTTTCTTATATGATTTCTCCCATTCATTTTAATTCTACTATGCAACATGACTATGGTGAAAATGTATTTAATAGGAATATATGTGTAGAACCTATATAAAATTGTATGCTGTCTTGGGGAAGGAGGGGAAAGATAGGGGGAAAGGAGGGTGAGTGAGGGAAAAAAAATCTAAGTTATATGGCAGTGATTGTAAAACACTGAAAATAAATTAAAATATTGCCTGTTCATTTCCTTTCCTTTTTTATTAATTAAGGAATGACCTACTCACATAAATCTGAATCATTTTTCTGTATACCTTAGAAATAAGACCTTTATCAGAGAAATTTGCTGCTAAATTTCCTCCAGTTATCTGCTTCCTTCTAGTTTGAGCTGCTTTAGTTTTATTTATGCTAAACCCTTTAGACTTTTTGCAGTCAAAATTGTCCATTTTTTCTTCTGTGCCCTTTCTTTGTTTGGTCATGAACTCTTCCCCCATCCATAGTTATAAAGGGCAATTTGGTTGCGAATGAAGATAAATGCTGATAACTTATGTGGATTAATTTTATATCTCTCTAGTTTATCACCATTACATAAAATGCTGCCTCTTGGTTTTGAAGATGAAGATGAAGATGAAGTATTATTAGCATGATAGGGGAGAATCCATTTATTCTTGTGGTTTCTAATGTTGTTGTTTTGTTTTCTTTTTAACAGAAATGGGCATTTTGTAAAAAATAAAACCATTTTTCTGTAATTGTTGATATAATCATAAGATTTCTGTTATTTTTATTATTGATGTGGGCAATTGTGTTTATAGTTTTCTTAATATTAAGCCAACCCAGAATGCCTGGTATAGCTCCAACCTGGTCCAAGTGTCTAATCTTTGTGATGTATTGCTGTAGATTCTTTGCTAATAGTTTGTTTCAAACTGTTTCTTCAATGTTCATTAAGAACATTGGTCTATTTTTTCTTTCTCTCTTTTGACTCTCCCTGCTTTACTTGTCAAGGACATATTTGTAGCATAGAAGGAATTTGATAGAACCCCTCCTTTTCATATTTTTTCAAACAATCTGTATAATAATGGGATTGAAATTGTTTTTTGAATGTCAGAAGTCCATAGTCAATTAATATTTGTCAAGTGCCAACTGTAAACTAGGCACTGTACTCTACTGGGATACAAATACCAACAAAGAAAGACAGTCCTTTCCCTCAAGGAGTTTACAATCAGATGGGGGAGATGAATACAACAAAAGTGGAGTGGGGAGGTCATGGAGGTAAGGTATCTGATGGTGGAAAAGTTGGAGAAGTTCCCAAAGCAGTACAGTCAGGTGAGAAATGAGATGTTCTGAGCTGCGTTCCCTCCTTAAATAGAGGTGTTGTTCCTAACAACAAAACTCAAAATCTGAAATAGTTTTAGAAAAAAAATATTTGTACGGAACACAGTGGAACGCAAAACACAAGTTTGGGAGGACCCAAGGAAAAATGTTTCATGTGGATCCAGGACCTGGAGCAACTCCAAATTCCTTGTAGACATCTTTAGCCTTCTTGGAGAGTTTCTGGGGTCAGGATAACATTCAGGGTGCAAACAGTCTCTAAATATCTAGACATCTATTAAAGAATCTAATAATTAAAAGTTTTCCAAAAAATGTAATCAAGCATTCTTTCCACAATTTTCTAGTCTTGGGCTCTTTCAAGCCCCACCTTCTCATGCTAGTGAAAGCATAATTACAGAAGCAGAAAGCTGGGCTATGATATTAAAGGGAGTCCACTGAAATATCCTGAATCACTTGAGGTGTTTCCTTTCTTGCCCATCTTGTCTAAAGCTTGATATAATTTATTTAATGAGGGGTAGGGACCTGATTGGTGACAAACTTTTTCCACTGTCTTATAGTCAGAGATCAATCTGAGTAAGTCTCAGGAGCTGTAAAGCAGGGGACTAAAATTTGTAACAGGAAACAAATGTGGTCACAAGTATCCCAGAAATCAAAATCCCAGGTTTCCTTCAATGTCATCAAAGTTAAACAAGCTTAGTAGGGTCATTAATTCATACATTCCTTAAGGAGACATACCTTATTAAACAGACTGTTTAGGTAAACTGAGTCAGACTACTGCTTAAACTGCATTTAGAGGGTTGACAATGGACTGATTTAGAGGGGAGATTTACATATTATCAAGGTAATCAAGGTCAAGGAAATCTTTCCTCATCTGCCCTCAGTCAGGGAAGCTGGCAAATAACTAAATCACTTTAGAAAACTCCAATTTTCTTTTTCTTCTATCTGAGCAATGTCAAACAGTTAATGTTATTATCCCATAAGTTAGATTTTGGTCAGGTGAGGTTAATAAAAAAGAAAATAGGCTTTTAATTGACCAGAAGGTTGAAGGAGGACTGACCTTGACCGCTTAACAAGTATAAAAGGAATTTGGGCAGACATAAACACCATGAAAAAAAAAAAACAACAACGATACAATGATCATCAATATTAAATAACGCCAATAACTCCTTGTAATCCACTGTTAATGTCCATATAATCAGCACATTTCATCTTGAAGCTCAGCTGTCCCATGTAATCATCTGGTCCCTGGAAACATTTTCCCTTGGAAATTCTTTAATAGACCTTGTTCTCAGAGAAGCTCTGGGGGGCTCCTCCTAGTATCTCCACTTCTCTGGTTCTAAGTCACTTTCACAGTTTCCCTAGGTACCACTGCTAAAAATCTGCCAGTAACAAGACGAGATACAATTTAATACAACCTCCTAAATTTGGTTTTCCAGGAATTAATTCATTTGGTGAAAACCAGCTCAAAACCTACAGATCTAATCCTATTAACGACAGAGTCCAGAAACCTGTAATTCACTGAAAACTCCAGAGAATTTCAGTTCTTACATACCGCTTGCTCTTTCTCTCTTTCCCTGAACCTTTTACCTGATATGGACAATGCCACCAACAGGCTGAAGGAGGAATCTTTAAAAGGGTCCGTGATGACCTGACTTGAGAAATGAGCCCTTCTGCCTCTTATATCAGGCTGAAGCTTCAGAATAACATGAAGGAACATGATTTAAAATTTTCTTTTCCATTATGAATACAATTTTACATGTAAAATCCTTAATTTAATTTTGAGAACTTTTTACGAAAGCATACCCAAGGCCTGTATATCCTATTAGAAATATTATGTATATATATATATATATATATATATATATATATATATATATATATATATATATATACATATATATATATACACGTATATGTGTGTATGCATATGTATGCATATATGTATTATGTATGCACACATATATATATCCTAGTTCTTAGAGAAAACAGTCTAATCTTGCTGTTTTCTTAAAGTGAATTTTTCTACTCCCCCCAAATTTTAAAACTTTTACATATTTATCCTGTCCCCCTCTTTTGAGGATATATATTATCATGTCATTGTATAAAAATGAGATACTTTAAGGACACAATCTTATAGATGGTAAGCTTGAGAATTCATTTAACTAGTTAGTTGGGAGGTGCAATTGACCACAAACTCATTGGAAAATTCTTACTGGTAACTCAGAAATGTTGTAGTATTAATTTATTAATTAATAAATTTAATATTGAAACAACAAAAACTTCTATAGTTCACCTGATCTGATTATTGAAATTTAGAAATTACTGGAAAAAGGAAGGATGTGGTCAATATGAAGACTGTCCCTTCAAGGGCTAATCTGACATAAGCCTAGCAGGCAAAAAACTCCCTTAGTTCTGTTTGATTCCAGGTAATGTCATAATTGGAGGCAGCTAGATGGCTCAGTGGATAGAGCACTGAGCCGGCCTGGGATCAGGGAGACCTGAGTTCAGATCTGGGCTTAAACACTCCCTAGCTGTGTGACCGTGGGTAAGTCACTTAACTACTGTTTGCCTTTCTACCAGAGAAGGAAATGGCAAACCACTCCAATATCTTTGCCAAGAAAACTCCATATGAGATCACAAAGAGTTGGACACAACTAAATGACTGAACCACAAATGTCACACTTAACAGCTAATTGTGAAGCAAAGTAGCCAGGCTCAGAATTAACCAGGTGAGAAAACTTCCTGCTCAGAAAGGGAAATAGCACAATGGGGAACTGAGTCAAGGGGATCATATCTTTGGTCAAGATAGCACCATGGGGAAACTCAGTCAAGCAGATCCTATTCAAGGTTCTTCTGGATTCTCCTTGGTGATGGTAGATTATTGGCTTAATGACAATTCAGAAAACCATATCTGAAATCAAAACCCAGAATGATATCAAATTACAGTCCCTAGAGATTTTATCACAAATAGCCAAATTTCACTAAGCACAACTTAAGGTTGTGTTTTTTTTTTTTTCCATGTTGCAATCCGTCAACAGTAAACACATATAAGGATATCTTATTTATCCTTCATTTATAAATTAAGAGTAATCACATTCTGGAAATTCACATATACAATGAATACCCGTTACTCCAAGATCCCAGAAAAATGCCGGCTGCTGTAATTCTTTAGACTAGTAGATTTTACCTACGAACAGTATTGCTTATTAACCCCTAAGGCAAAAATGAAATCTTTGAATCTAAGGTCAGTGGTTACTAAGTTGGCTTCAAGATGTAACCTTAGTATGTATTATTACAGGCACACTTTCATCATTTCAATAAGCAATGTCCAAAAAAATCTATCAGCTAAAACTCATTACTTACCATAAGCAAACTTTTGGCAAAACTGGTTGTCAGCAGCTTCTGTCAGAGTTGATAAGATTTTATGTCCTAGTTCAAACTGAAGAGATCTGGGATACTTTTTTTTCCTCTTCTCAACAGTAAGGTATCATTATCCATTTTAAAGCAAAATATACCCAATTAAATACTTAATAGTTTTCAGCCATTGTGATTCCACTTTTAACAGTTCAGTTCACAATCTAACAGCAACTAGATGAAAAGAGAGATTACTTTTCTAGTTATACAATTACAACAGCATTTGGGTATGAGTTTTCAAGTTAACAGCATTTCTTATACATTGATTTCCAAAAATCACAATATAAGAAAAATTAGAAACCTAACAATAATATAAATGACATTGTGGATTTAAAAAAACATGACACAAAACTTTTTTGCCAATCAACAACAGTTCATTTGAATGCATTTCTAAATCCCTCGGTAGAAATCAACATCTATCAACTTAGCATTCTATACCAATCACATTCAAAAACCAGGGTAGAATAATTACATTTAATAAAAATAATAATAGTGAATATTTATATAGAATGTATCTTATGCCAGGCATGGGCTATGCACTTCACAGCTATTATCTCATTTCATCCTCTTGACAACCTTGGTAGTTAGGTGTTATTATTATCACATTTTACAGATGAGGAAACTGAGGCAAAAAAGGTGAAATGACTTGCTCAAGGTCATACAGCTAATAAATCTCTGAGACCAGATTTAAACTCAGGTTTTCCTGGTTCAAGCATATTGCCTTAACGCCAGATATCAAATGTATTTTCCATTAAGTTCTGATTTACCACAAATATCCTAATAAGAGAATACATCTCACTTTAAATGAAACCACATTATAATTTAGTTTCAGGACAAATTTTAACCAAATCAAATCTGGATTTACATTCACTAATGGTAACATTCAAAATCTCAATTTTTCTCATGGGCCATTAGTTGCCAGTATCTCAAATGGTAGAGCCCAGTGCTCTCAGCTCACTTTCAAAGATTTATGGTGGTGATCTCACCTTTCCATTCCCCTCTTTTAGGAGGGGGCTCTAAGGACTGGAACATGCTCTTCTTTCAAGGACAGAATGTTAGTATGCTATATTCAAATAATTCCATACTACAAATTTGTTTCTCTGGTTGCCATTTGGTAAACATTATAACTTGATAGAATATTTTCTATCTGAAATTGCTAATGGGCATTTCTCCATAAAGAAGTTTCTCAAAACCTTCTTACCTCAATGCAGTCAAAAACCTTTCTCAAACATGTTTCCCAAACTCCAAACCCTTGGCTTTCAAATCCTCTATTCACACTGACAATGGAAACAGACTCTAACTTCCTTTAATTTTTCACTCCTCCTCCTCCTTTTATCTCGACTTGCTTAAACACTCTGTCTTGCATGTTGTTTGTCCTTCCAGTAGACTTGGATTAAAGCCTACCAACTTCAAAACTGACCTTTCTTTTTATACTCTGATATCTCCCTTCTGTTTACCTTTGCTACTTTATTAAGTCCATCTCATTTCCCTATCATATTCTAGTCTAATATTCCACAGAATCTCTCCTGTACACATTTCCTTATGCAATACCAATTCATTACCATACTTTTACTTCTTAAGTTACATAGCCTGTTTTGGCTTAGATGGCTTTGCTCCCATTGCGTCCTGGCGCATCTCCAGTCATCCTGATGAATATCTGGTCACTGGATTCAGATGGCACTGGAAGAGAAGTGAGGCTGGTGATCTTGCACAGCCCTCCCACACTCAAAACAAAATCAAGTGCAAGTCATGTCATCATTTTTCTGATGGCATGGTCTTCTTCGGCAACTAAGGATGAACACAACAGCATCCCAACAGTTAAATTCTGTTGAATATTTCAAACTACCTTCAGTTTTGCTTATTCTCTAGCAGGTGAAATCACTTTCTCCTAGAACAAATGTGTCTAACCCTCTACAAAAGGGAGAGAGAGACTGTGGTGTTTATGCTTAATCTTGATCCGAACTCCAACCCTCCAAAAAAATCCACAACGATGTTTTAGCAGTTAGAGAAACCTTTAACACAATTTGGAAACTTAGAATAAAGGTATTACATTTTGGTTAGAATGTTTAGTCTCTAGTTTACAATACCATAAATTTCTACAAACTAGAAAGATGATCTCCTTCCTTTTCTTATCTATCTTTATCTCTGCAATTTTCACTAGCCATAGTTGTGAAGGCAGAGAAAAAGAATCTTCTGCTTTTCCTCCTTTGTCTTCCACTGAAAATCTAATTTAAGAAGTCAGTGAGAATAAATAATAAATCCTTGATTAATATTACAGATAGTTGGGAGAACCATTTTGAGACTTCACTGGTCTTCCCCACCTGTCTAAGCTCCCTTCCTGTGCTGTCTCACAGCAGTTTTTAGGAGTGACAAAGTGTTCCCCTTCAAAGTTCTCCAAGGTAAAGAAAACCTTGTGTGCTAGGGAACTTTGGAAGTGGATGGCCCAGACAGAGCTCATCTCACTGCCGAATTAGCCGGATGCAAAAGGAGGTTCAAAAGCTCACTGAAGAAAATAGATCTTTAAAAATTAGAATGGAGCAGATGGAAGCTAATGACTTTATGAGAAACCAAGAAATTACAAAACAAAACCAAAAGAATGAAAAAATATGAGTCAATGTGAAATATCTCATTGGAAAAACAACTGACCTGTAAAATAGATCCAGGAGAGACAATTTAAAACTTACGGGACTACCTGAAAACCATGATCAAAAAAAGAGCCTAGACATCATCTTTCATGAAATTGTCAAGGAAAACTGCTCTGATATTCTGGAACCAGAGGGTAAAATAAATATTGAAAGAATTCACCAATCACCTCTTGAAAGAGATCCAAAAAGAAAAACTCCTAAGAATATTGTAGCCAAATTCCAGAGTTCCCTGGTCAATGAGAAAGTTTTGCAAGCAGCCAGATAGAAACAATTTAATTGTGGAAATGCAATCAGGATAACATGGGATCTGGCAGCTTCTAAATTAAGATATTGAAGGGCTTGGAATATGATATTCCAGAAGTCACAGCAACTACGATTAAAACCAAGAGTCACCTACCCAGAAAAACTGAGTATAATATTTCAAAGGAAAAAATGGTCATTCAATGAAATAGAGAACTTTCAAACATTCTTATTGAAAAGACCAGAGCTGAATAGAAAATTTGACTTTCAAACAAAGAGTCAAGAAAAGCATGAAAAGGTAAACAGGAAAGAGAAATCATAAGGGACTTACCAAATTTGCTCTGCTTGCATTCTTACATGGAAATATAATATTTGTAATTCTTGAAACTTTTCTCTGCAGTTGGGTAGCTGGAGGGATTATATACATACATACATACATACAAACATACATATAGTTATATATAAGTAGAGAGAGAGAGAGGCAGAGACAGAGGGCACAGAGTAAGTTGAATAGGAAGGGATGATATCTAAAAAAAACTTAAGGGTTGAGAGAGGAGTATATTGGGAGGAGAAAGGCAGAAATGGAATGGGGCAAATTATTTCTCATAAAAAAGACAAGAAAAAACTTTTTCAATGGAGGGGAAAAGGGGGAGGTGAGAGGGAAAAAACAGAGCTTACCCCTGTCACATTTGGCTTAAGGAGGGAATGACATATACACTCAATTTGGTATGAAAATCTATTTTACACTACAGGAAAGTAGGGAAGAAGGGGAGAAGTGGGGTGGGGGGAATTGTAGAAGGGAGGGTAAATTAGAGGAGGGGGTAATTAAAAGCAAACATTTTGGGGGAGGGATCAGGTCAAAAGAGAGGATAGAATAAATGGGGGGCAGGATAGGATAGAGGGAAATATAGGTAGTCTTTCACAACATGACTGTTATGAAAGTTTTTCACAAAACTACACATATATAGCCTATATTGAATTGCTTGCCTACTCAGTGGGGATGGGTGGGTGGGAGGAAGGAAGAGAAGTTGGGACTCAAAGTTTTAGGAACAAATGTTGAGAATTGTTTTTGCATGTAACTGGGAAATAAGAAATACAGGTAATGGGGCATAGAAATCTATCTTACCCTACAAGAAAAGAGAGAAGAAGGGGATAAGGGAAGGGAGGGGTGTGATAGAAGGGTGGATAGATTGGGGGAAAGGGTAATCAGAATGCATGGTGTCTTGAGGCGGGGGGAGGGGAGAGATGGGGAGAAAATTTGGAACTCAAAGCTTGTGGAAATGAATGTTGAAAACTAAAAATAAATAAATATATTGGGGGAAAAAAAGAAACAGATCTGTGTTCAAATTCCGGTTCTCTCTGATCTTGGGCAAGTCAAAATCTCCTTAGTCTCCAGTTTCTTCTTTGCAAATTGAGGAGGTATGATGAATGTCGTCCTGATGAATATCTGGTCACTGGACCTAGATGTCTCAGGAGAAAAAGGTGCTGTTGGTGACCTTGCACAGCCCTCCCTCACTCAAATAAAAGTCAACTGCAAGTCACGTCATCATGTTGATGTCATGGTCCTCTTCGAGAACGAAGAACAAACACACGAGGTATGCAGGAAATGTGAATAAGGTCTGAACACCTCTGGCATTTCCTCCAGGTACAACAGGAAGTCTATGTGAATTGATTAGTTTCCAGAATGCATATAAAGTCATCTATCTAGTTTGGAATTTGGAGCTTTGAGTTCAATGGGTGAAGCCCCTGGCCAAACTCCTGAGAAGAAATCAGCTGGCATGAGGGTAATAGGGAGAAATAGGGTGAGTAGAACTCCTCAGCCTCAGCCTCCTCTCCCCCTCCTCTTAAGCAGAGGAGGACTTTGTGAAATTTGAAGGACTAAAGATTTTGTACTTTTCACTGAAATCTTAGCAATGTCCCCAGACAGACATGACAGGATTGAGTGAATGATTGAATGTAGAGTGAGGAGTCCAGGATGACACCCAGGTTGGGAGACTGAGAGACTAAGAGTAGGGTAGTGCCCTTAACTGTAACAAAAAAAGTTAGGAAGGGAGAAAGGATACCGAATTCAGTTCTACACATGTTGAGTTGAAGATGTCTGGAAGACATCCAGTTTAAAGTGTCCAATAGTCAGTTTGAGATACTAGACCAGAGGTCAGGATATAGAATGAAAATCATAAGCGTAGAGATGGTCATTCAATCCATGAGAGCTGATGAGATCATCCAATGCAGTAATATACAGGGCATACAGAGTATACAGAGGGCTCAGGATATAAACTTGGGGGATGATTCCAGTTAATAAGCATGCCATGGAGGAGCATCTGAAAATGATACAAAGGAGGTGTACTGAATCAGGTAAAAGGAGCACCAGGGGAGAGCAGGATTCCCAAATCCTCTAGACAAGAGTATCAAGACAAGGATGATTAGCACTGTCAAAGGAATGGGGATTGAGAAAAGACCATTCGATTTGGCCATTAAGAGGTCAGTGGTGATTTTGGAGATGGCTGTTTCAGTCAAATTGTTTCCACTATAAGATTGTAAGCCAAACTGAGGAGAGTTAAGAGAATGTGAGGAAAGGGAGAAGAGGTACCTATTGTAGACTGCCTTCTCAAGAAGTTTAGCTACAAAAGGGAGGAGACATATGGGATGATGGTTAGTGGGGATAGACAGGTCAGTTGAGGAATTTTGGAGAATGGTGGAGACACATGGGTATGATTATAGGCAGTAGAGCAACAAAGAGTAGACAGGGAGAAACTGAGAATTAGTGAGAGAGTAGGGATGATAGAGGGGACAGTCTGCTAGAGAAGATTGGATAGAGTGGAATCACCTATGCATGTAGAGGCATTAGCCTTGGCAAAAAGAAGGGACACCTCTTTGGGTAAGATGTAAGTAGAGGAGGAAATAGTAAGAAAATGCAACTGTGTG
Source organism: Notamacropus eugenii (assembly GCF_028372415.1). NCBI lineage: Eukaryota > Metazoa > Chordata > Mammalia > Diprotodontia > Macropodidae > Notamacropus > Notamacropus eugenii. Next base: position 12,293,757 of record NC_092879.1, on the reverse strand, counting down.
GAGTCTGATGAGAATCAGAGGAAAAGAGGGAACTCTTGGCCAGTGGTCTCACTTTTTCTGGAAATGTGAAGTAAAAATTAGGGTTAGGGCTCTCAGCTGAGAGGTTGGGGACAGGGAAGCCATGGGAGGCTGGAGGAGGGAAAAGAATGTTTGGAAGAGCTGCCAGAGAGAGGGGGAGAGTGAGTTCTTTAAGGACATTAGAAGGATTGCCTAGTAGCAGGGAGGACCCATTTGGGATTATGTAACATGAACCTGTAGCTACCCAATCAGCACAGTTTTGTGTTTTCCTAATGGCCAAACTCACTGTTGGGAGTGATTCAAAGTTGGAGTCTGGACCGATCTTCAACAAGATATGGAAAGAAGACAGCTGAGGGAGGAGAGTCAAACTGCTTCACCACAGGGTCAAGATGGAGAAAGAAAGAGATTTAGCTAATATAGAAGTGATAGCATGGGAGAGACCTGAGGTATGGCAGTTCTGGAGGACATGAGGAGGATAAAGAACAGGGAGTGGGATTTCAAGGCAGAGGGAGAGCCCAGGACAAATTGGACACAATAGCGAAAATGAAAATGAAGGCCCTAAGCTGAGAGGAAGAGCTCTAGGGCTCCATTATGAGGATTTCTAGGGGCAAAGGGTTAACCTTTTCCATGTGTGCTCTCTGGGCTTGGGCCCACTTTCCTCTTTATTCCATAGGTACCAGTGGGAGACTGGGCCACAGATTTTAATGGGAGGGGGTTGTTTTGCACCAGCTCTACCACTGTGGTACATGCCTATGCCTAAGTGTTAATTAAGTTGAGTATGAGAGTGGATATCAAGTAATATCATGGGGAACACAAAGATGGTTGGTCAGGAACTGTGACTTCTTTGCCATACCCCAACCACTCAGAATAACGGGCAGTACTGTAAAGGGGGATGTAGCAGCTACCCTTCAGGACCTGCCAGTGCCAGTGGGGAAATGGAAAGGCTACTCCCAAGATCTGTACAACATATATTCTATCCCATTTGATTCTAACCTCACTGAGACATAAGGAAACTGAGATTTAGAGAGATTCAGTGATTACCCATGGCCACACAGTTTTTAAATGTCAGACATGGGATTTGAATCCATGTCTCTTCAGACTCTAAGTCCATACCCATCATTCTTTCTTCTTTATCACATAGGCTCTTTTCTTTAAAAAAGATGTCTTTATAAATCATTTACTGATTTTTTAAATAAATTTTATAATTTTTAAATTAATTTTATAAATCATTTACTGATATTCACCTCTCCAGAAGAATTATCCCTTCTAACAGAAAATGTTAGGCAGAACTGAGAGTATATAAGTGTATTTCTGTAAAATAAGAAAGAAGACCCACCATCCTTGCCCCTTGAAGAAATTAGGTATCATGATTACAATTCAAAGCCTCACTATGTAAACTGTGTCTTACTATGCATCCCCATGATATCTAATGAATGGTGTTATGAATTGATATGGCTAAAGAGAGTGATCTCTTAGTTAGTCACCTTCTTGCTGCTCTATAACTAGGTGGACCATGGAGCTGGAGATAGAAAGAATCTCAGAGACCATCAGTTCAACCCTTTGTTTCTAGAGATGAGGAAACTGAGGTCCAGAAATGTGGCTCAACTCTACAGGTACTCCAATCATCAGGAGCAAGTTTGGAACCCAGGCCTTCTGACTCTGGAAACTGGACCTTCTGATTCTGGAATACCCTCTATTATTTCTCTTATACAATTCTGTAGATCACTAGGGAGAAGAGCCATGATTTCCCCAAGGGCCATTAGGATTTGGCTTCTGTCTAGGTCTCTACAAAGAAAGGGTAAAGGATCCATATCCTTTGCTTCCATGTGAGCAATCAGGCTAATAATGTAGCAAATGAAGGATAGGTTTTATTTCACTTAATGGAACATGCAAAGCACAAAAGAGTGGCTTTTGATTACGTGGGTGAGCACATAGTAGGCCACACTGGTGCAGTAGGGAGAATGTTGGAGCTGTCAACCTTTTTGACTTGAGTTCAAATCTGGCCTCAGATACGTACTAGTGTAAGTGAGAATCTCTTCACTCTTTTCTACCTTGGTTTGCTCATCTGTAAAATGGGGATACTAATACTACCTACTTTTTGGGGTTGTTATGAGGACAAATGAGAGAATTTCCTGATGTGAAAAATGAGTGGGTTGGAGTCAATGGCCTCCAAGGTTTCTTCTAACTCTAAATCTGTGGTCTCTTGAACTGAAACAGAGGGGCTACCTGTGTTGACTGGGAGAATATGAACCCCATACTGAAGTATTCAATCCCAGCTAAGAAGTTTGGAAATGTCAGATAAACCTTTCTGTTTAGGGCTGTCCCAAAGTGGCAGTGCTGCCTCTGACTTACTGTGGGTACTCAGGCCAAAGATGGGTTACTACTGGGTTGGTTTGCTGCAGAAGGGCGTCTTGATCAGATATGGGGCTGGACTAGACAGCTTCTTGGGTCCCTTTCAGATGGGAAGGTCCATGCCTGTTATCCCAGAATCCTAGGCAGGGTTCCTCAAAGGAGCTTAGGACCCTTTTCTTTTGAATGAAGCAACACTGCCATCTGGTGGCCAGGAGGTTTATCTTCCTTAGGATAATGGCATTTAGATATAATTCAAATACAATCACTCACTAAGCATTTATTAAGCACCTAGTTTATTGCCAGGACTGTTTTAGTTGCTGGGAATGCAGATACAGTGAATGGAATAATCCATACTCACATGTTCCAATAAATTATTAAATGCCTTGTGGAGTTGATGGTATCCTGCAGCCTTGATAAACCATCTTAGAAATGTATGCTATTCATTGGTTTGATGCAAAATAAGAAGGGTTCAGTGCAACTCATAGCCATAGGGAGAAAGAAGCCCACACAGCAGAGGTCATAGGCTCCTCACACCCTGGAAGATTCTCGTATGTTCTCTGGTTTGGTATGTCCTGGTTAGGAGTTGGAGGGAGCTGCTAAACTGTTCATTCCCTGAGAAATGAAAGCCTTTGATTTGGGAGTGATCTCCTGCAACAGGAAGCCTTTAACCTTACTGTCTGAATGCTAGCTGGGTTACATTTGGGGGTCTACAGTACCCTTATGGGGTTGGGAACACTCATTTCTTCCATTAATCCCTCACCAAATGTGTCCTCCTAATTTGGGGGATCCAAGAACCCCAGGTTCATTTAACCACTCAATCAGATTAACTTTTACGGAGGAATATTTACTTCAAAGGTATAGCAAGAACCAACAAGAAAAAAATCTCCCCACTACCACCCTGGAGGCATAATCCCCCTTTGGTTTCTGGGAATTTGAAAGGGTTCAAAGCATACCTCAGTTTCTAAATAGCATTAATTCCACCACATTCCAAATCCAAAGCCCTCCTTGGGCATGTGTCCCAGAACACTGACTTCTCCAGGTTTTGCTACTGGTCTGGTTGGACATCTGGCCTGGAATCCTGTCTCCAAGGTCCTCATGGCTCCAGGTTCTGGGTCCAGGACTATTGCAACTGGAACTGAAAAGGACAACTGAAACAAGACCAGAATTCTAAGCCACAGGGCCTATGGAAAAGGGGAAAGTAGTCCTTGGCCACCCAGTTTACAGCACTGTACCCTTCTTGTAAAGGAACTAGGTCTTGCCTCCTCCATGAGGCTGGAAAGAGAGTCCTCAATCAGAAAGACTGAGTCAATTCTGGCTACCCAGCCAATAGAAAAGAGGCTGCTTCCACCCATATGGTAGACTAACAAAATATCTTCTCCCACATGGGTACTTCCATCTTAGATGATCTGAGCATGCACGAAAACCTTCTTACACTGACCTGTGAAACAGAAGAACTTGGCAACAGGGATGACTTTTCATGTAAGGAGCACTAAGAGTCTGCCTATGAAATGTGATTTGAGGTCCTTTGAAAGCACTCTATCACTCACCCCCAAATCACATCGACTTGTAAATCCCACTCACTTATTGTGATATAAAGGAAAGGACTCTGGGTTTGACTCTGTAGTCCCCAAGCATGCCTTAGTTTTTCCCTTGGCTCTCTCTCCTTTCTGTGTCTGGGAGGAATCAGTAGCTACCATTTTTTGCAGAGTGGGGGAGAGTATCCACGGCAAAGTTTCTGCAACCTAGCATTGACTTCAGGCAAAAAGTGTCATACTTTCTGTCTTCATCTCTTATTGATCAAGAATCGGTGTCTGTTGCTTATAGGCGTGGGAGTGAAGCACAGTTTGTGCAAAATCTCTGTCAGAATTTTGTCACCTCTGCTGGAGGTGATCCTAACAAGGATCCCAGGGACATGCCTACTAGGCAGTTTGTGTGTCTTTGCTAAGAATGGGGAGATTCCTGAATAGAAGCTGTAAGGAATACTCTGGTGTTCATTTATCCTGATTTTATCTCATCAGGATTGTGTCTTTGTCCTGTTGATTCAAGTATAATTGTTCTAGAAATGGTGTACAAGTCCCCATTTCTGGAGATTAGGGGAATTAATGGAGACTGTAAGAAGATATTGCATCTGACATCCTGTTAGCTCCATGACGCAGAAGTCCTCCTGTTCTTAAATCAGTCTAAAGTGTTTTTTAAAATTCAATTAATTTTTCAGTTTTGAATTCTCTCCCATTGCTTTCCTCCCCCTACTCCCTTTGTTATTTAGACTTCTCTATCTGTTGTTGTTCAGTTATTTTCAGTCCCATCTGACTCTTCATGACTCCATTAGGGATTTTAATGACAAAGACTCTGGGGTGGTTTGCCATTTCCTTCTCCCAGCTTATTTTACAGATAAAGAAACTGAGGCAAACAGGATCATATAGCTGATAAGTGTCTGAGGCCAACTTTGAACTCACCAATATGATTCCTGATATCATACCTAGCACTCCATCTAGGTACCACCTAGCTGCTTCCCCAGACTTATGCACCCCATTTATATGAAATAATTTTCTGCTTCTTTGTCTCCCTTATCCCTTCTCCCAATATATTCCTCTTCCCCATCCTTTCCATTTTCCTTTTAAGATCATCAAAATGGAACAGAATCACTTCCATGTCCTCTGTCACATTACATACCCTCCATAAGCCCTGATGTTGACAAGGTAAGACCTAATCTCTCTAGGTAAAAATATAAAGAGTTTAGTCTGGTCCTTTATCCTGGTTCCTTTATATGCCTCTCTTGACATGTGTATTCTATGTCTGATTTTTTTTTTTGCTCATTTCTGCTTCTACCTAAGAAGATAGTGCCCAACTAACCCACTTTAGCCTCAGAGGCTGACTTTCCATAGCATTTTCCTGTAGAAGCCTCCAATTCCTCAGGAGACTGTGGAATGTGGGATTGGTTTCGGGATCTTTCCCCCAGCATCCCCTTTTCACCTTCCCCTGGATCCCTTCATGGGAATCAGAGCATAATCCACTGTCTGCCCAGCCCCTCTCCCTGACTTTTCCATTCTTTTGTCACTTGGATATCAGTTTTATGAAATATTGGAGATGTATGAGATAAAGGAAAAGCTGGAAATTCTTTCAACTGTGTGGGAGTATTTTGGTGGGCAAGGAGGCTTGATCCTCAAGGTTATTTTCTAGACTTATCTCCAAGGCCAGGAGATGCTGGTTGCGGGGAAGGGCCTCCTGGGAAGCCGGAAATCTGGTTCAAAATTATTTGGTCCTTTCTTGCCCATATCCCTACACTTTTCTTTCTTTTTTTTATGGCATGCAAAAAGGGTTTTGTTTTTTATTTGTTTTTGTTTTATTCTTATTTTTTTAACCTAATGAAACAAACAGAAAATATATTGGGAGTATATATGTGTATGTACAGTGTGTGTGTGTGTGTGTGTGTGTGTGTGTGTGTGTGTGTGTGTGTGTGTGTGTGTGTGTGTGTGTGAAAGATGCAGTGATTGTGGAAATGCACTATTAACTCTGGGGAAAGCACTAAGAGAAGAAGCCCTGAGTCCTGAAGAGAGCTAGAGGATAGGGGGTTAGAGTTGGAATGTCTTGCATCTAGGGAATTTCAAAGAAACCAGTCTGCCTTGAGTGTAGGACATATGAGGGACAGTAATGTGGAATAAACTTGAAAAGAAGGCCTTTAAAGGCAACAAGGAGTTACTGAAATTTCTTGAGGAGAAGAATGATATGCTGAGATTTGCACTGTGGGGCTATCATCAATTTAGCAGCTGTGTGGGAGATTGGATGGGAGGAGAGGGAAGAAGGCCTTTAGAAGAAAGAAGGCCTTTATGTGTAGCCCAGTCCAGGTGTGAGATGTGATGAGGACCTGGCCTAAGCTGCTTCCGCTGAAAGTAGGGAGAATGAATATTGAACAGGTGGAATTGACAAGACTTGGCAACTATTATGTCAAACTATACAAAAGGAGCTACCAGAACATGCCATTTCAATGGAGTTTACAGTGAGATGTAGCTAGGTTGAAGCAGGAGAGCTTGAAAGGTGAACTTAAAGTCAATCAACTGGGGAATGACTCAGCTTCTTAGAATAAACTGGACTGTTTCAACATGAAAGCTCTTCTATGGACATAAATTCAGCACAGTATTTCTTGGGTGCCTAGTTTTACATTTTTGGGAGCAACATGTGTTTTCTAAGCTCCTACCTGAGCTGTTTTTAAAAGGTGAAATGTGGCTTGACTCTGAAGGAGGCAGACTATCTCTTTGAGACTGGGTCTGGAATGATGGCACCCATCAGGCTGCATCTCTAGACATTTCTATTCCTGACACCATGTGAGAGGCTATCCCTTGAAGTCATATGTGGATCTGGAACTCAGTACCATCACTGGAGGGGATGTAACATGGGAGGCTGTGATGTGCATAGACATGGAAGTGAATCTGGTACTGATCAATAAGTCATTTCATTGCCCTGGGCTTACCTTCTTCATCTGTCAGTCCCCTAATAAATATTTATTAAGTGTCTACTATTGGCCAGGCACTGTGCTGAGTGCTAGTGATATAAAGAAAGGCAAAAGACAGTCCCTGTCCTCAAGGAGCTCATGGTCTACGGAAACAAATGTGTACATACAAGCTATAGACAAGACAAGTAGGAAATAGTTAACAGAGGGAAAGCAGTAGAAATATGAGGGGCTGGGGAAAGCTTCTTGTAGAAGGTAAAATTTTATTTGGGACTTAAATGCAACCAGGGAGGTCAGTAGTTGAAGTAGAAGAGGGAGAGTGTTCTAGGCACAGGGGACAGCTAGAGAGAATGCCTGGAGACTAGAGATGGGGGATCTTATTCTTGGAACAGCCAGGAAGCCAGTGTCACTAGATCTAAGACTTATGAACTTAGTCTGTCCCAGATTAAGTCTGGATCTCTATCAGGATCTCACATAAACAGAATCTGTTGAAAGTTCTCCTTGTGCAACAAACACAAGACAAGGAAGATAAAACTGAGAGGCTTGGGGAGAAGGAGAAGTAGGAGGGGGAGCGGGGAGTGAGAATCCCTCTTGTGCATGTACTTCAATGCTTATGAACACACAGCCTTGGAAGACAGTTTATTTACTGAGGATAATTTCCCAACCACCCTCAATAGACTATGACTGTTCTAAGTGTACAGGCATAGACACAAAGAGCAGTTTTCCAAGTTTGTAACTCAGACCAGCTGGAGTCTAAATATTTTGTCTCTGTGCCACAGATAGGAGTAATTAACTTCTAGAAATATTTCCTCTCCAGATATGTAAGGCAAGAGACAAACAGAAAGCGCAAAACCCTTCCAAATACACCCCCAACCTGCAGCTGCTAAAAATATTCCCCTTTGTTAATGAAACAATGTTTCATGCCCTCTTTGATAATGTTTTTGATTTATCTCAAATCTCCTGACATGATTCTTAGCCACCTGACCCTCACTGGGATGGAGAGTGAGTAAAATGTATATTAAAGGTCAAAAACTACCAGTGTGTACAAAAATGGCTTAACTTGAAGTTCATTCCCCACTCCCTTCTCCCAAAAAGGGAAGTGAGGTCAAGTATACTGTCCTCATAAGTCCCTCTTCTTACTCCAGAAAACTGGTGGAATTAAATTTGAAGTCAGCCTTTATGGGTCACTACTTTCCAATCACAGCAGGTCTGTGTGGACAGGGCCAGTAAATAAGTAGGAGTCTGGAGATAAAGGGGAAAAATATACTTAGCTATCTGGGTAGCATTTACAAGAAGTCGAGGGGAGAACATTGTATTTACATATATCTCTTTTAAGTGGCCTCCTGAATCTTTAGCAAGAAGCAGTTACAGTAAAGGTCGGCTATAACATTAACTGAATTCCAAGAAGGGGTTGTCAAAGCTTTTCGCATGGGAATGTTTTCAGAACAAAATAACCTGTCCTTGGATGTGTTCATTTTTCAACTTGTGGAATGTAGAATAACAGATGTTTTTTTTCACAGCTGCAATCTCTAAACCTATCTTTTCCCACAGTATGATGAAAAGAGACTGTTGTAGACTTTGCAGCTTGGATGAATTGGGATTTTAATGTGCAGAATAATTAAGCCATCCCTTCAGATGTACAGGTTGTCAAGCACAGAAGAAAAAAGCCAGGAGTTGTGTCTACCCTCTTTGTCTCCTGGGAAGCAGAGTTGTGTCTTGGATGGACTCAAAGGGAGGGAGGGGGGAGGGAGGAATAATGCCTCTTTCTCACCCTATCAATGCCTCACCCATTTCCAGGGTCAGGAAGAGAGCATTTTGTGATGACTTCAGTTCCATTGCAGAACCCCCAAAAAAGGCACAATCCAGCACTAGGGAAGTGGAGCTTAGAAATTCTATGTGTTTTCCTTTACTATTTAAATACCCCTTCTGCCCAGTTGCTTTATCATGGGCCACATTGGAGACTATAAAACTGTACATGGGAATTGGTGGGGCTGAGATGGCCACAGAGGGATGGGAATTTCTTTCTCTTCCCAGAGATAGCTGTGAATAGCTAGTGTCCTTTCAAGGTACCAAGAGGAGAATCTATCTCAATAAATTAAGATTATTCTTAACTTTTTTGATTCTCTATGGAAACCCCAAACCCCAGCCATTATGGCCTGAAGACAAGTTAGACAAAGTGAAAATAGCCAGTGTTATAATATTTCAGGTTCCTTCCAGTATCCCCAAATAAATCTGTAGTAAAGCAAAGTCATCACTAATTTTACTGCTATAAAACATGCAGAACATATGCCATTTTTTTAGTTTTCCCACAAAAAAAGAAGCCCTAACCAACATGGCCACCTGGAATTTGGAAATCTCAATCTGGCAAAAGATGTCTGTATGCCATGCTTCATGTATATTTATAGTTTTATTTTCTTTAAAATATAGAAATTGGATTACATTTTTGATCTTTTTAAGTGATACAGGCAGTTCTCATCCTGCCTTCTATTCCACTCTCACAATCCAAGCAAAAAATTGTTTTACCTCTCCCCATAAACAAACCACAAATAAATGTTAAGAAATTCTATTGAATGAAATGAAGAGAAATTAACTCTTTTATACATTGTAGTATGTATGCTGTGGCTCCACTGTTTTAGGGCCAGTTCTCTAGTAACCCAAGAGTCCCGGGGCTCTCTTCTCTCTTGCCATTGCTTCATGCACCCACTGACTATGTTCCTGCTATTTGTTAGAAGCATGTTACCAGCACCCTCATTCCATTTATCCACTTAATAGTGAATAGCTTTTACAAAGCGATACTTACCTCAAAGATAAAGCAAGGACAAAGGCATATGCATTTCCACCGAAACACTGAAGGCTTATATTACCTCAGTCCCTGGAAGAGTAGGCTCAAAACCTAGTTCAGTTCATATATAGTTGGTTCCACTAAGTTCATGTGCAGATGTCGCTTGACTGCTGAATGATCCCTTCTACAGTGATGGGGTCTTGAAAGGCATTCCTGAAGCTTTCTCCTTGTTCCTGGGAGCATTGATGTTGGCCTAGCCTCAGCTTTCTGATTCTTGTAGCTCACTCGTCTGTGTTCAGAAATTCTGCTGCCTGCAACTGGAATGGAAAAGAACAAATGAAAAGGAGAAGGAAGCCCTAATTCTTAGGGCCATATGATTAGAGAAGAGAGGAGGTCCAGAACTCTTCTGCTTAATGCATAGTCCAGGAGTGGGGAACCTGTGGCCTCGAGGCCACATGTGGCCCTCTAGGTCTTCAAATGTGGCTCTTTGACTAAATCCAAACTTCACAGAACAAACATTCTTAACAAAAGATTTGTTCTGTAAAACTTGGACTCAGTCAAAAGGTTATATCCAAGGACCTAGAAGGCCATATGTGTCCTTGAGGTTCCTCACCCCTGCTATAGTCAGTCTAGTGCTGGTCATTAAGCTTCCCCTGATGTAAATGAAGCCAAAAGGTGATCCAAGCTGACTTGAGCCTTTTGGAGGATGCTGATGGACAATCAAAAAAGGCTCCTCCCAAGCTCATCATCAGTCAGTCAGAGCCAGTTACAGAATATCCACATATTCTCCATGGTCCTCCAAGGTACTTCTCTTATATATCCTCACGATTCTTCTAAAAGCATGTTCAGCATCCTCCACATAAAGAGATGCCGTCTGAGTAAGGTAATGGGGTCTGAGAAGGCACCAAACCCCTATGCCAGCAAAAAATAGGAAAATATTTTTAGATTCAAGAAAGAGTAAGGAGTCAATGTGGCCATTACATAAAGAAAACAAAACATTGGGTTTGCATTATTTCTTTGAGAAAACACAGTTTGAGTGACAAAGTCCATGGTCCTCTTCTAGAACAATCAAACCCATCATCGCAGCATTGGTATTATTACCAACTCGTTTCATCTTTGCACAAAACAGAGAACTGAGGAATCAAGGAACACTTCACAAAGATCCTTATCTATACCATACATAATGCTTCACTGGGAAGTGGAGGCATTGCTTTTCTTACAACAGTAAATATCTTCAGATTTCAGTGACTTTAAACATCCTCAAAAACACCGAGTAAAGGATGGCAGTCAGTGCACATGGCCAAAGGCCTGAAGACAGTATGTGTAACATGTTGTTGGCTTCCCTATCTTTGCTGGTGATGACTTTAAATGTCAGTCTGGTCTGACACAAAAGCCCAGGGCTGTGAGAGCAGCATCCCAGAACGCAGAGGTATGAAAGAAGAAAAGAGAAGTGGGCAAGGGGAAAGAGGGAGAGGAGGTCAAGTAGTGGGAGCAGCTGGAAGGAGGAGCCCCAATGGTGAGCACCAAGCAGTGGTTCTTCTGAAGGAATGAGAAGTGACAAATGGAGAACAGCTTAGACCAAGAGACAAAAGAAAAACCAAGAGAGCAGTCAGGTCCAGAGCTTAGCGTGACCTTGGCAGCCTCTGAGGGTACTGCCAAAGGCACACCATGTATAGGACACACCTACCATGAATTGTGGAAACATTTGATGCAAGGTTGAGGGAAGCAACACACACTGTGTTCCAGTACAGTAAGATAATGGAGGCTAACAATGATGGTCCTGAGTTATCCAGAAAAAAATATTTTTTTTAGCAAACTCCTTTACTAAGGCAGGGAAGTAGGTCCCCTATTTTTTTTAAAGATGTCCACCAAGAGCAACGAGGTTTAAAAAAGTGCCGATACTTACAGTTAAAATTCTGTTATCTGCAAATTCACATCCAGTATTTGGAAGAATTATTGCCTGACAGTTGGGACAGGCAGGATCAAAATCCTAATTCACACAGTTATAATGCTGTGTGATCCTAGGCAAGTCATTGACCTTCTCTGGGCCTCTGTCTTCATCTGTAAAATGGTCATGTGCTTGGGAGCAGGTATGAGGATCAAAGCTGAAGTCTGTAAAGTGTTTGAAAAAACTGAAAATGCTATACAAATATGAGCAGTGATTCTTCATTATATTATCATTGTTATTATCTCTTAACAGAGTCCTTCCTGACCCATCCATCCCCAAGTTCAGCTAGACCAGATATATTCCTCTCCCACATCTCAGGCACTGATATTCTAACTTCTGTTATACATTTTGCCTCCTTCCCCCAACTCAATTCAAACCCCAATAACTTAGAAAATAATTGAGGGAAGGGACTCTTGTTTATTTTCATTTCTTCTTCTCCAGTGCTGTGAATATAAAAACAAATCAACATTTCATCAGTGTTTGGTGGACTGCATTTGTTGAATTGACCAATCAAAATTTGTTTTACAGTTGCTAAATGAGTCAACATGTAAGCAGGCTGACTTGAATACCACTTTATCTCTGATGAATGGTTCTTTTTCTCATTAAAAGTTAGAACAAGATTTAATTATCCGGTTGGTCTCCATAAGAGAGTTTCTTCCACCACATTGATCACAGTCAAGACTGTGCAGTGATATTTTCCATGGTCCCTCATCTGTTTATTGGACACAGTGGCTGTTCACATGCATTAAGTGAGATAAACATATCTGCTTTGGAGACTTTGGGCATATCTGTGGAACGGAGCAAAGGAAGTGAAGGTAAGGTGAAAACTCCATAAGCCCAAATGGTCTAACTCAGTATTGGGGAATTTGTTATTGACATGTTAATGTGAAATTGACTATTAGGCATTTTAATGTGCAGATCCCAGCTGAGGTTCAAGCTCCTACACAGCTGTTGAGCTGGACCTGTGGGGCAAAACCTCCAAACAGTCTGATGGCAACATGGAGAATTCTCTCTTTTTCAAAACTGATAAAGTTATTGCAGATGCCAGTAAAGCTGTTGTGGATGAAGGTTGGTCCCTTTCCCAGCTCAGTATCCCCCTTTCGTGGCCACTCCCTCCACCACATGTTGGTTTGTTGGTTTTCCTTCATTCTCAAAGAGGATGAAAGTGACATCACTGTCTTGGAGTCAAAGTACAGTGTGTCCAACTGTGGCTGGAGTGGAAATATCTCTAAATTTGTGGCATCTTATGTTGGGTTTTGGGGGGATTTTTTTGAGCTACTGCAATTTTGTTTTGCTCACAGAGCATTGCATACTCTTCAGTGAGGGCATGCCGTCCTAGGCAGTCCTGTGCCAGTGTCTCCCATGTCACACAATCAATTCCAAAGTTCTTAAGAGAGACCTTGAGAGTGTCCTTGTATTGCTTCTTCTGCCCACCATGGGAGCTCTTGCCTTATGTGAGTTCTCCATAAAAAAGGCTTTTAGGCAAGTGTACATTGGGCATTCGAACAATGTGGATAGCCCATTGGAAGCTGGGGGTGGGGATGGCAGGGAAAGGTGAGGCAGGGAGGCCATGTTGCTGCACTCCCTCCTCCCCCAGACCTGCTCATTGACATTGACAGTGGTGGGCAGGGCCAGGTGGGGCAGTGCACCAGGGCAGGGCCACAGCAGGAGTCCAACTCTCCAGTATGTGCCTCTCATATACCCACACTCCGTTCTCACATAGAAATGCTCTCTCTCTCTGTCTCTGTCTCCCTCTTCCCCCCCGACACACACACATTAACAAGCCACAAACACAAACACTTGTCAACCTCACTCCCAAACTCTGCCCCCAACATGTCTATGGGTATACCACATGGTATGAGCTATACCACACACCTCATACCATCCCATCCATACACTAGCACCCATACTATACACAAACACATGCATACACCCACCACTTCACACAAATAGGCACCATACACACACACACAAGCATATATATATATATATTCCTCACCCCCACACAAAACATACCACAGAATACACATGGACACATACACGCAAATACATACACACACAGATACACATATCTGTACATCCTCACACACATACAAAAAGACACATCTCACCCCCACAAATATACACCACACACAAACATACATGAACATATATATACCTTACACCTATCCCCCACAAATACACATGCCATACACAAACACATGCATATTATATAGATATAGATATATAGATATAGATATGTACATACACCTCAATCCCTCCAAATACACAGATATACACGTACATATGTACACTTCACACAAGCCAGACAGATAGACACCACACCCACCCCTTCAACACAAATAAGCCTATTACACAACACAAACACACACCTCACCCCCACTCCCACAACAAATAAAATATCACATACTTACAAACATACATACACCTCATCCCCCAAGTACACATACGTACATTTATATAAACACATATGCCCGTACATACATCTCATCCTTCATTCAAATAGAAATATCATACACATAGAAAAACAAACACCTCACACCCCCACACTAATAGATACACCACACACACACATACAAAAAGACATAACACACACCTCATCCCCACAAATACATACCACACACAAACACACATACACCTATCCTCACATACAAATATATATGCTATACACAAAAATACATAAATTTATATACACCTCAACCCCCCCTCACAAATACACATAGACACGTAAAAATATATGTACACCTCACCCTCCCACAGAAATAGATACACCACACACTTTAAAACACATACCTTTTTACACCTCACTCTACCCCACATACTAATACCCATAATATATACAAACACATATATACACCCACCTTCTCACACAAATGCACATACACACAAACCAACATGTATACCTCCCACCTGCCACATGCACATATACCCACCTCATACCCATATCCCCATACAAATAAATCCTCAAACTATATGGATATCTCACATATAAATAAAATACCATACATGTACAAACACACATACAACTTATCCCCCACAGAAATAGACATGCCACACACTGAAAGACACATACTTAAATTCGACACCACCCCACACACCAATACACACACACATACATATAAACACACATACCCATACATGTATATATATACATGCATGCCTATACACAAGCACACATATACACCTACTACCTCACACCAATATACATCAATATACATATACACACATAGAAACATACATATACCTCACTCCAGTCAGACAAATAGACACCATACACATATACATATACCTCACATCCACTTTCATACAAATAAACATATTACACAGTGCACATATATACACACATACCCACAACAGATAAAATACTACACACATACAAATACACATATACCTCACACCAACCACACACAAGTATACATATACACATATACTCAAAGATATACCTCACCCTCCCACTTAAATAAATATACCACACACATAGAAAAACACATACCTAACACCCCCACAAAAATATACACTACATATATATAAAAAGACAAATACACACCTCACCCCCACAGATACATACCACACACAAACACATATATAAACTTTACACCTACTCACGCACAAATATGCATGCTACATACAAAAAGACATACACACATATATACCTCACAACCACCTCCCCCAAATACACACACACACACACATATATCCATACACTTCACTCTTCCCACAAGAATAGGCACACAACACACTGACACCTCACACTGCCCCCAAACTAATACACATACTATACACAAAATACATGTACATATTCCCACTCCCTCATGCAAATACACATATACACACATACAAACATATACATACGCACCACACAGCTGCCACACAAATAATCACAACACAATCATGATGCAGAAGAAGGATGTGGATATGAAAATGAGAAGAAAAATGATCCAAAGAGGGAGAGAGAGGTTGGAGAGGAATGTTGTGTAAAAAAGGATCAATGAGCATCAGTATTGGTTGATACTTTTTGAATAGGAGGAAGCTAAACAATAAGGAAATGAGACCAATGAGGAGAAAATGGGGGAGTTGCCTTAAGAAACTGAGGAACTATATCTATGAAAGCAAGGAAAAAAATGGTGGAGGAATACAAAAGCATAGCATGGCCCTTCCAGAATAGTATGGGGAATGCTCAAGCTCAGAATGAGTCGAAGCTGACATAACATTTTTAAGTATGATTGGGGAAGGATGAGGATAATATCGGGAGTATATTGTCTGCTAGGAGTGGAAGAAATGATAAAAGGTAATGAACAGGACAGAGAGTGGTTTAATCCTTTTTTTTTTTTTTTTTTGCTTCTGTTCTCACCACCAATGCGAATGATTTTTTAATTGAAATGGGAAGGACAAAAATGTCTAGTAGGAAACAGATACTGGAGATGAGGGAGATAGAAAGAGATTGCATGGTTTCCCTTGATGAGTTCAAGTCAGTAGGCTCAGATGAACTACACCTTCGGTGTTTGTTCGTTTCTAATTTTTATTTATTTATTTTTATTACAGTTTAAGTTCCAAACTGTCTCCCTCCCTCCCTCCTTCCCCATCCCATGCTAGAGAGGGCCATCACTTGGTGTGTGTGTGTGTGTGTGTGTGTGTGTGTGTGTGTGTGTGTGTGTGTGTGTGTGAAATCATACTATGCATACTTCTATCAGTTTTTTCTCTGGAGGTGGATAGGAGTGGATACAAAATACCTCTGGAGGTATTTTGTAGCTGATTTGAACATGTCTTAATTAAAAGAATTGACAGGTGTGGTTGCTGAGTCATTCCTGCCCCCCCTCAGTAATATTTGAAAGGAAATCTGTCCCAATTCTCAAATAGAAAACAATGAAACAATGGGTTTGACATTTGATTCCTGGGGAAAATCTAGAACATATCATAAAAAGTAAAAATGTAGAAAAAAAGCAATGATCATAAAGAATCCACATAAAAAGTGTTATTAACTTATTTCATTTTTTTCATAATTACTAAGCTGGTGACACATCATGATATGGTGAATAAAGAGGTGGCCTTGGAACCAGAAAAAACCTGGGTTTAATTGCTGCCTCTAACACACTTGGTATATGACCCTGGCCAAGTCTCTAAGACTATAAATTGAAGAGAAGGTGCTAATCTGTCTGGTAGAGGGATTTTCCTTATCTGGGAGTTCTCTATGGGTTGTCTCTATTACTACTAGCCTAGTTGATGTCTATGTAGTTGTCCTCGATTTTAGCAAAGGATTTTACAAAATCTCTCATAATATCCTTCTGGAAAAGATAGAGGTAGGATAGATAGCAGTTCAGATAGTGGTCTCAGGGCTGGTCCATTGGCTGAGTACAAGGAGTTAATGGTTTAAAGTCAGATGGAAGGAAGTCTCTAGTTCTGGGCTCCATAGACATCTATGCTTAGCCTAGTGCTGTTAAACATGTCTGCCAGTGACTTAGCATTCTGATCAAATTTGCAAATGACAAAGTGTGGAGGAATAGTTAGTAAAAATCTTGACAGGCCAGATCACTGGCAGAATCTAATAAGATGAAATATAATAAGATAAATCAATCAATAAATATTTGTTCAGTGTCTACTATGTGCCATGCACTGTGCTAAATGCTAGGGATGCAAAAGGAGGCAAAAGACAGCCCCTGTTCTCAAGGAGTTCAAATCTAATGGACATTCTAATGGACATTTTTACATTTCGATTTTAAAAATCAACTTCATGGGCAAAAAATGAGAGAGGCATGGCTAGACAGCAGTTCATCTGAAAAACATCTGAGTCTTTGAGTAGGCAGCAAGTTCAAGGCAAGCCAATGGTTTAATATAGTACCCAGGTGAATGCAATTTTAGACTGCATTTCAGAGGTAAAGTGCCAAGGGCTGGAGATGTCATTGTTTACTCTGATCAGTCAACAGCTGTAGGGTTTTTATTCTACTTCTAGGTGCCACATTTTAGGAAGGAAATTAATAAGCTGAAGAACATCTAGAGGAAGTCACTCAGGAGTGAACACCTTCAGCTAATGCCATATGAGGATCTGGAGATGTTAAACCTGGAGGGAAGAAAAGTTAAAGGGACCTAATTGCTGTCTTCAAGTATTTGACAAGTTAGGGAAAGAAGGATTTAACTTGTTCAGTTCAGCTCAGAAGGTAGAAGTAACAAGTAGAAGGTGGATTCTTTCTCACTGAAGATTCTTAAGAATAGGTTGAAAGATTCCTCCTCCAGTATGTTGTGAATAGGTCTCAAGTCCTATAAATAAATCAAAGCTATGAGTTGAGGAATAAAGTATCTTTAACTGAGATAACAAGGTAGAAAACCTGTCACCCTGGGGGATGTCCAGTGGATTTCCCAACTCCAAAACCTATGCAAAAGCTTCTTATACCTTTAGGAGAAGAGGGGAAGGAGAGAGTGTGAGGTGGCAAGGCCCAGTCATGAGACCCCAGTGGCCCCTGGCAATTGAGGCAAGGAAAGTCATTTTGTTCTGGCTGTTTTGCCCTTCATGCCCTGAATTCCAATGGAAGGGAACAAGGACACTAGGAAGTAGAGATCCAGTTTGAGCGGGGCTCCCTACAAGGTAAAATCTTTGGGTGGGGGGACCTAAGGTGTGGTTCAGCTCAGCCTAATCAACAGTAAATATTTTTAGAGTAGAAATGTAATAACATTACTGAAATTATGATAGTACAAGAATCATTCGAGGGACAGGCAGTCCATATTATATTTGGTATTCATAATTTTCTGTCATTTCTGATTCTGAGAAGATGGAGTCTTCTCAATGAATCACTAACTGGTATGACATTCAATAACATGAGTAAAGGGAGGAGAGATTGATTAGGCACATTGATGCTTGTTGGGGACAGTCCCTAGCAGGCATTACACAGAACAGAGGAACATAGGGAAGAAATAAAAAGGGAAGATTCCATTTCAGCAAAAGCAAAAAAGAAAGGTAACTCACTCCCATTTGTCCATTCATCAGTCTGTATCTTAGCGCTTAGACTTCTTATAAAGTTGTCTGGTTACTGGGAACATCTAATGCATTCCTCTGGTCTCTCTTCTTAGACATTCTAGAATAGGTAGGATTTGGGAAGAGTTTCTAGTGGATTTGATCCAGTTAGGGTCACTTGTAGAGCTTCCCTTTTTCTGTTGATATCTCTTATAAAAATGTCTTAATGCAATTAAAATAGGCTTCATTAATAACCAAGTCAAGTAGTGAGAACTAGCTCAAACCTTATAAAAACATCAAATTAGGAACCAGAGAATATACATTTTTCCATATTCCTTATTGCTTGTTATCTGAACCAGATATTTGGAAACCGCAAAAAAACAGGCTGAAAGGAGAATCTAGAAGAATCTATGAGGATATGATTTCTAGAATGAAGTTTTTTAGTTTTGAATTTGATATCTGCCAATATAAGTATGTAGGCATAAGCTAGAAGGTACCTTTTGAATTGGCATAGACTTCACCATCATTGAACTTCTCGTATTCATCTATTTCATACCTCCCCTGGCACTTGCAGTGCCAGAATGGAAAGGAACTACAGTTTATTTCCTATATTTGCCTCGTAATGGAGGTTAGCAAAATGTCATGTTGATATATTTAGGAAATTCAAATAGAAACTGAAAAATCAGAAAATTCTGAACCCAATTCTTATGTTTGATATAATTATCTGATCTTGTTATTAAATTTTCACCCAAACAAAAATCTAGTTATTTATTTATTTCCCCCTCAGGAAGATAAGACTTTGCGAAGGAACTAATAACAGAATATTTTTGATTAGAAGATGTCCTCTAATGCAAAAAAGAATTCATTTAAAAGATGCCATAATAACTTCAATTGTAACAAAAGATTTTGGGATGGGATGTATAAATACATTAAGTAATCAGTTTCAAAATAGTGCATATCAAGTAAGTAATTTAAAATAAAACATGTTTACACTTTAAGGCATGCTCAATACTCAGGTGGTAATTTCAAATTAAAAAATAAACCTAAATAAAATTGATTTTTCCCATTTAGGTAACACAAGATAGTCTACAAATTACTCTCCTCTAAGAAAATTGGTTGCACTAAAATTCTTTCCTCTAGACAAAATTGAAGATGTTTCTGATCTAATCTTAATAATTAATAGAATACAACTTGATCCCATAAACTGTTGCATTAATACTCAATCATTCTTCCATTGTTCTGGAACGTTAAGGACCTTATCTTATACACAAATATATACCTAGTAACAGATAGATGACAAGATCAAATTCTCATCTGCTTTGTTGTTTAGAACATAGAAATGATTAAATTCTATGCTAAATAGCTCAAATCATATACCTGCATCTGTAGCTCAGACATGCTCCAGTTTTAGACAATGAGATAAAGATCTAATATTGTATTCATACTGATCACATTACATGATTAGGGAAATTTGCCATAAAAAGAATAGGGATAAAGCTATAGAGTAAGGAAGTAATACTTCCCTAACTTCATGTCAATCTCAGGCAAGAGTCATATAGGTAGCATAGCCAGGCTTAAAGTCAGCCAGGTGGGATATTTTCCCTTCAAGAGACAAGGTCATATTGGGGCAATTGAGTCAGGAGAATCCTATCTCAGCCATGCCAAAAGTCATTTTCCTAGCCTAGCCTTTCCCATGAGAACTGCACCAGCAGTTCATGAATGTCAACCCCAGGTAAACTCTCCTTCCCCTTCACCTTCCCCCTCCCTCTCCCCCTCCCCTTCCCCTCCCCTCCCCTCCTCTTCCCTCCCCTCCTCTCCTCTCTCTACTCTCCACATGTGGTATCATATCCTCCCCTCCCCTCCCCTCCCCTCCTCTCCCCTCCCTTCCCTTACCCTCCCCTCCCCTCCTCTCACTTCCTCTCCTCTCCTCTCCTTTCTTCTCCTCTCTTCTCCTCTCTTCTCTATCCACTCTCCACATGGGGTATCATGCCCTTACCTGAAGGTACTCTGCCCAAAGAACGGTGAATTTTGAAGACTGAAACCTACCTAGATATGTTGCAGTTTGCAGGCTAGATTTCTTTCTTAAAGGCCATGCCTTAAACCCAACTCACTGTCATGCTTATTGATTGATGAACTACAGTCCTGATCCAAGCACCACTTAATGATGATTGTTTGAGCCTGTGATGGCTCAGAGTGAATGTAAGTAGTAATTGTTTCTCTTTTGGCCAGAAAACCTGAGGGTCTTCCCTTCCCAGTTTGATTTATTTTTTATTAAAGGTGCTTGGCTCATTTCTTAAATAGCTCTAATCACGGAACGGACATTGCCTCAGTCAAACTGAGACCTGGGAAAGACCTTAGCTTAAAAAGGCCAAGGCCTCCCATAGCATCCTGGATCATCTCCAGTTGTCCTGATCTACATCTTGCCACTGGACACAGTTGGCACCAGAGGAGAAAGTGAGGCTGGTAACTTTGCATGTTCTCCCCAACTTAAATCCATTTCACTTGCAAGTCATGGCATCATTTTCCTGATGTCATGGTCCTCTTTGAGAAGGAAGAACAAACAAACAGAAGACAAAAAACTTATTTTGCAGTTTTAAACACATTGCCCTGAGGCCAGATATACTGGGTGGGCAAAAACAGTTCCCCAGATTTAAATGGAATATAAACTAGACATTTTAGCTTTGCGATCAAATTAAACTTGAAACTTTTAGTGTTCAAGATCATTTTCCAATTAAGGTTTTAGCCTAAAGAGCAGGAAGAGATCTTACCCTATAGAGGTTTCTGAGTTAAACCAAAATTCATTCTCAGGCTCAGTTTCAATTAGTCAGTTAGCAATTGTCAAGTTTCTACTGAATACCTTATCACAGAAAGAGTAGTTCTTTAAATTCTGTTGGATACCTTATGGATAAAAAGATTAGCTATTCCACTGAAGAGCTCACCTGAAGAAAGGATGGGACTGGGTTCTAATCTTTCTCCAATTCCTGCCCCTCCTTTCCTCTCTCTTGTCTCCATAGATTTACCATACCAACCAGGTCATCTGCTATAGGAATGTTTTTAACAAATATAGTTTAGCACTTTAGCTTAGCCCATTGTAAAAATGATTCTTGAGGGGGCGGAGCCAAGATGGCGGAGTAGAAAGATACACATACACTAGCTCTGAACCCACAGCCCATAAAATATCTGTAAAAAAAGAACTCCCAAAAAATTCTGGAGCAGCAGAAGCCACAGAACAACAAAGCGGACGAGATTTCTGTCCCAGAGAGCCTGAAAACCTCTCGCAAAAGGTCCATCACACCCCAGACCCAGAGCAGAGCCCAGCCCTGCATTGGCAGAGCAGCACTGGCAGGAGCGGATCTGAGCTGGCTTCAGGGATGGGATCTCCAGCAGCCGCGCAGGTCCCTCCACTCACAGGTGACAAGGGTCGATGAGAGGGTCTCTTTGGCAAGTCGAGAGGGGAGTGGAGTGCCCCCATAACTCAGACCCCCTCGGGAGGCAGCAGCTGAGGTGGGAGCAGACCAGGGCTCCCCAAACAGGCAGGAGCCCGGATCCATTATTGAAGGTCTCTGCATAAACCCCCTGAGGGAACTAAGCCTGTGAGGTGGCCCTGCCCCCACCTGAGCACCTGAATTTAATCTCACACTGAATAGCAGCCCTGCTCCCGCCAAAAGCCCTAAGGCTGGGAAGGAGCATTTGAATCTCAGACCCCAAGCACTGGCTGGGAGGATCTGGAAGCTAAGTGGGTGTGAACAGAATATTCAGAAGGCAAGTCACTGGCTGGGAAAATGCCCACAAAAGGGAAAAGAAATAAGACTATAGAAGGTTACTTTCTTGGTGAACAGGCATTTCCTCCCTTCCTTTCTGATGAGGAAGAACAATCCTTACCATCAGGGAAAGACACAGAAGTCAAGGCTTCTGTATCCCAGCCCACTCAATGGGCTTAGGCCATGGAAGAGCTCAAAAAGGATTTTGAAAAGCAAGTTAGAGAGGTGGAGGAAAAACTGGGAAGAGCAATGAGAGACATGCAAGCAAAGCATGAAAAAGAAGTAAACACTCTGCTAAAGGAGATCCAAAAAAATGCTGAAGAAAACAACACCTTGAAAAATAGGCTAACTCAATTGGCAAAAGAGGTTCAAAAAGCCAATGAGGAGAAGAATGCTTTCAAAAGCAGAATTAGCCAAATGGAAAAGGAGGTTCAAAAGCTCACTGAAGAAAATAGTTCTTTCAAAGTTAGAATGGAACAGATGGAGGCTAATGACTTTATGAGAAACCAAGAAATCACAAAACAAAACCAAAAGAATGAAAAAATGGAAGATAATGTGAAATATCTCATTGGAAAAACAACTGACCTGGAAAAGAGATCCAGGAGAGACAATTTAAAAATTATGGGACTACCTGAAAGCCATGATCAAAAAAAGAGCCTAGATATCATCTTTCATGAAATTATCAAGGAAAACTGCCCTGAGATTCTAGAACCAGAGGGCAAAATAAATATTCAGGGAATCCACAGAACACTGCCTGAAAGAGATCCAAAAAGAGAAACTCCTAGGAACATTGTGGCCAAATTCCAGAGTTCCCAGGTCAAGGAGAAAATATTGCAAGCAGCTAGAAAGAAACAATTCAAGTATTGTGGAAATACAATCAGGATAACACAAGATCTAGCAGCTTCTACATTAAGGGATCGAAGGGCGTGGAATAGGATATTCCAGAAGTCAAAGGAACTAGGACTAAAACCAAGAATCACCTACCCAGCAAAACTGAGTATAATACTTCAGGGGAAAAATTGGTCTTTCAATGAAATAGAGGACTTTCAAGCATTCTTGATGAAAAGACCAGAGCTGAAAAGAAAATTTGACTTTCAAACACAAGAATGAAGAGAAGCATGAAAAGGTAAACAGCAAAGAGAAGTCATAAGGGACTTACTAAAGTTGAACTGTTTAAATTCCTACATGGAAAGACAATATTTGTAACTCTTGAAACTATTCAGTGTCTGGGTACTGGGTGGGATTACACACACACACACATGCACTCGCACACGCACACACACACATAGAGACAGAGTGCACAGAGTGAATTGAAGAGGATGGGCTCATATCTTAAAAAAATGAAATCAAGCAGTGAGAGAGAAATATATTGGGAGGAGAAAGGGAGAAATTGAATGGGGCAAATTATCTCTCATAAAAGAGGCAAGCAAAAGACTGATTAGTGGAGGGATAAAGAGGGGTGGTGAGAAAAAAACATGAAGTTTACTCTCATCACATTCCACTAAAGGAAGGAATAAAATGCACGCTTATTTTGGTATGAAAACCTGTCTTACAAGACAGGAAAGTGGAGGATAAGGGGATAAGCAGGGTGGGGGGGATGATGGAAGGGAGGGCATGCGGAGGAGGGAGCAATTTGAGGTCGACACTCATGGGGAGGGACAGGATCAAAAGAGAGAATAGAAGTAATTGGAAGCAGAACAGGATGGAAGGAAATATAGTCAGTCTTATACAACACGACTATTATGGAAGCCATTTGCAAAACTACACAGATTTGGCCTATATTGAATTGCTTGCCTTCCAAAGGGAAGGGGTGGGGAGGGAGGGAGGAAGAGAAGTTGGAATTCAAAGTGTTAGGAACAACTGTCGAGTACTGTTCTTGCCACTAGGAAACAAGAAATACAGGTAAAGGGGTATAGAAAGTTATCTGGCCCTACAGGACAAAAGAGAAGATGGAGACAAGGGCAGAGAGGGATGATAGAAGAGAGGGCAGACTGGTGATAGGGGCAATTAGAATGCTTGGTGTTTTGGGGTGGGGGGAGGGGACAAAAGGGGAGAAAATTTGGAACCCAAAATTTTGTTAAAATGAATGTTAAAAGTTAAATAAATAAATGAATGAATGATTGAATGAATGAATAAATAAATAAATAAATAAATGAATGAATGAATGAATGAATGAATAAATAAATAAATAAATAAATAAATAAATAAATAAATAAATAAATAAATAAATAAATAAATAAATAAATAAATAAATAGAATGATTCTTGCTCTCCTGTTGCATTATTTCCTGGAACTTTTTTATGTCTCCAGGTAGAGAGATCAAGAGGTGAGAAAGGTTTGTATAGTCTAATAAAAATCACGTTAGCCTGGTTAAACATGGGGAAAATGTTCTATGTTAAAAACATACTTGACACAGAAAGAAGTATCCAGGAAATTTATGAGAGAGAGAGAGAGAGAAAGAGAGAGAGAGAGAGAGAAAGGAAGGAGTTTTTGGTTCAATTTTCTTTGAAATGTAGCTGAAATTCCCTCTTGAAGGGCCACACGGCTTAGGACAGGTAGGGGGCTATCAATTATTTCAAATTAAAACAAAAAATTAAAGGTACAGGACACAAGAACAGGGACATCTGGAGGTCTCCTTTTTTCTTATCCATGAAATGATAAAACTGAATCTGTTATAAAAATGAATAGTAATCTCATATAATTTACAACAAAATTTCTAAGTTCAAAAGTTATTCCTAAATTGATTCCTACTTCACCTTAATTTGCAAAACTCTCAAGTATACAATTAATTTCGAATATTTCCTTACAAGCTTATTTTTTTCTTCTTGTTGTAAAACCAGGAACCTGTTTTCCTGGAGAGAGTTTGATTCCCTTGATTTTAAGTGTTAATCTAATCCTAACCATCCCCAACTGTACCGGTCTGGGAAGTAAAGGGGAAATCTTTTTGAAAGCTCAGAGCTTCCCAGAGTGATTAACAAGGGTGTGTACAATTACATTGACATAAGCTTTTGAGAGCCACATAAGCCCAGAGACTAACAGACTACAAACATACTAACAGGTTAATGGACAAACAAACAGAAAATATTCAAAGCTCTACTCTCAGGATTAGTTGTCTCCAGTCATATATACATAAATACAAATACCACACCTATCACACCACAAAGACTGGCAAAAGGGCTGCCTGCAACTTCTTTAAAAAATTTAGTGTAGGCAAGAAAGTCTTTTTTAAAATTTTTTTTAATAAAAAATGTATTTACATAAATCTACATATGGTCAGTGTTGCAACAGTTAAGACCATGTTTTCTTCAAAATAGTCTGATGACTTTCCATTTTTAAATGTTTCTTTAGTTTGGGGAAGAACGTATCCGCTGAGGTGAGAGGGCAGACTCTATTTTCCAAAGGGTGGTTTCACTTTGATCTTTAATTTTCTCTTGTCAGGATTGTATATAACAGCATGTCTTGTAAGACTTTGTTCCATGGCAAATGATTTTCCACAGCCAGCATGCTCACAAATAAATGGGTGCTGCTCCTGATGAAAAGAAAGAATATGGCTTTGAAGATTGAATACAGTTGTGTACCATCTGCCACAGCTTTCTCTTGAGCATTGGTACACCTCTTGCTCTGGGGCATAAATTTTCTTATGCTGTTTAAGGTAGTCTCTGCATTTAAACGTTTTCCACATAGATCACACGTTCTCTCCTCTTATGAGTTTCCTTCATATGTTTCTGTAGCTCTGTCCTTGTTTTTGCCATAAAGGAACAACCACTTTTGGCACATATATCCTTTATGTCATTTTAGATGGCTGGGGAAGAAAAATATTTTCCATGATCTTTGTTGTTACACTTGAACAGTGGCTCATCAGTATGTTGGCACTGATTGACTTTCAGCTGTTGATGGTTTTTTCTTTGTTTCTTTGTTTCTTTCTGTTTCTTTCTTTGTTTCTTTCTTTTAATTTTAGATTCAAACAACAGAACTCAAATACAGAATAAAGAAAAAAATCTGAAACTTAAATATTGAAACTTAAATACAAAGTAAGAAAAGAAAAGTATGTCATGTGCATAGCAGAATATGAGAGGATTCAAAATATGTACCAATAAATTTTCATTTCAAGAAAGCCTGTATGATAAATACTACACATTATGTTCAGCTGTCCCTCTTTTCTTTGCTTCCTTGTAAATGTTCTTTTGTTCTCTGCTGTGCACTTTTTACTTTGTTCTCCCCCCCCACCCCAAGCTACAGTTAGGTGTGGGTACATTTAGATATAGATATATACATACACATACACATATATACACATATAGACATATAGACATATATTTTCCCTAACAAATTCTACTCCTGATCTTTGTTTTTACGTTTGTGTGTATCTCTTATTTCCTATCCCTATTGACTCCTCTTCTTTACTTCTACCTGCTCTTTTGCACTCCTATTACCTAACCTACCCCCCCACAAGGATCCCTCCCTTATCTTCCCATTCTCACAAATCTAAACACCCTTCTATAACCCCCTTTGACCTATTCCCTCCCCCTCCCCTCTACAGATCCCTCCCTTATCCTTTCCCCCCTTCCTATGCCCTTACTATTTTATTTCTTCTGAATTTAGAAAACTTTTATACTGTTCTAGATGTATATGAATTGTTCCCTCTTGAACTCATTTCTGATGAAAGTAGGTTACCAGAACTACCAGCCCTCCTCCCTCATCTAATTCCTCTGTGTTGGTTCTTCCTCTTGCATCTCATTTAAGTAAGATAATTACTCTTTTTCGCTGCTCCTAAATTGTTTTACTTTTCAAAGTCATATCATACTCAGATCTACCCCAATCTTTCTTATGAACTACCCAGTTACTAGTGACAATCTTAGATATATGTTTTACACTTTACATACGTAAAAGGTAAATGGTCTGTCCTTATTGTATCCCTTGTAATCAATCTTTGGTTTGTACCTTATGTTTCTCTTAGCTCTTGTATATCAAATCTTCTATTAAGTTCATTTTTTAAAATAAAGTCCTGAAAGTCTGACAGTTGATCAAATGTCCATTTTTTTCATTCATGATTATGCTTAACTTTGCTTTAACTTTTATTTTCAGCCAAAACCCCAGTTCTTTGCCAAGAACTTTGATATATGGTATAACCAGACCTGAGGTCTTTTAGTGTGACTGCTGGTAGGTCTTGTGTGATTCTACTTATGGCACTCTCATATTTAAATTTTTTTCTTTTTCTTAATATTTTATCTTTGAGCTGGGGGTTTCAGGATTTGAGTATAATATTTCTATGAGTTTTCCTCATAGGATCTCTTTCAAGTGGTGATCGGTGGATTTTTTCTATTTTTACTTTCCCCCCTTGTTCTAATACTTCAGGACAATTTTCCTTAATTATTTCTTATATTATTGTATCAATATTCTTTTTCTTTGATAGCTTTTACATGGTCCAATTATTCTTATATTTTCTCTTCTTGATCTGGTCTCCAAACTAGTTGTATTTCTTATGAAATATTTCACTTTCTCTTCTATTTTTTTCATTCTTTGTATATTGTTTTATTATTTCTTGATCTCTTATAATTTTGCTGGCTTCCCTTTGCCCAATTCTCATTTTCAAGGAGTCATTTTCTTCCTTAAGATTCTAGAACTTCTTTTCCAATTGGTTGACTTTCTTTTCATAATCTTTTAGTTTTTCTTAGATTGTTCTTTTTTTCTTTAGTTTTTCCTCAGTCTCTCTCATTTGAATTTTAGTCTTTTAAAAGTTCCTCTATAAATTCTTTTTGAGCAGATGACCATTTGACATTACTCTATGGAGTAAAAGAAGATTTCTTTGCTTCAGTATCCTCCTCTGAAGATGAACCCTGGTCTTCTCTATTCCCATGATAACTTGCTGTAATTGGATTCTTTCTCTTTTGCCTGTGCTTTTTTTTTAAAGTAATGACTTAATTTTTGTATTCACCTCTAGTCCTGGAGCATGGGGGATGGTGCTTCTGATCTCAGATCTTCAGTTCTCCCCTCTAGTCTGGAACCAAAGCCAAACCTCCAGCCTCCTGTAAGTGCCCACAGTCAGATGCATTCTTCCCCACTGCTTCTGCACTCACCAGGTGAGTGCTGGTTTCTTCTCGCCTCTACCCTCGGCAGCACAGCTAGTTCTGGTGTTCCTTGTCAGCAGAGGTTCCCTCAATCTTCCCTGGCTCAGATGCCCAACTCCCCTCACTTTCTGGGAGTAACAGTTCTAGTGGCTGGGGGGTGAGGCAGTCTTCCAACCCAGTTAACCCCAGGGCTTGACACTTGTTGTTTAAGTGGCTTGCCCCTTGTTAATTCTTACCCAGTGTTTATTGTGCAGGAACCCAACCTTGTCCTGGGACTTTTCTTCTGATCTTCTCAGACTGTCCCAAGAGATTCACACCCAAATCCTAAAGCCAGACACTGACTTGCTGGCTTGTAACTCCCTTTTGGGACACTTCTAAAGGGAAGAGTTTTGTCTAAGTTGAAATTATCCACAAGGAGAAATTGCCATTTGAGATCATCTTGGGTCTAACTATTTCACTCAGAGTTCAGATCTGCGGACTCTATTTGGGATAGCTCAGATAAGTTGGTGTACCTTTCACCTTGGGCTTTCTGTTTTATCTGGGTCCCACATCTCCAGTCCACTTAATATCCATAGAACTCCTTTGATTCCCAGTTAGTATTAATTTGAAATATAGGCCAAACTTCCAGGACTGTCTCAAGTCCTAAACTTAGATCCTGCTTGAATTACAAGGACTGCACGAAGGCCTGAAGGTAGGAGATTCTTTCTTCTTGGTCAGTCAGGGTTCTAGTACCTATTCATCTGAGATGATTTAGCTGTGTGGGAAAAAGGATATGCAGTCCAGACTTAGAGCACTAAGTTAATAGTGCCAATATTGTTTGGTGAGAACCAGTCTGGGTATTCACCTAATGGCTGCCAATTACCAAAGACAAAAAAAGTCGATATTCACCCAACCACAGAGACACTAGGTGGTGGTGTTGAGGGATCAGAATTGGGAGAGGTGGTTCAGATTTGAAAAAGTTTCTCTTTAGCCATTAGGAGCTTTACTGACTCAAAAGCCGTGAACCTGAGATTTAGCAAGGAGCTAAACAAAGGCACTGATTTAGGAAAAGAACCAGGCTTATATAAGGACACAGGATGAGGATGATAAATGACACAAGATAAGGGAGACAAGGGAATCCCATGATCCAGGATGAGAAGGGGGGTGGAGACAAGGAATTTTATGGTCCAGGATAAGGGGAAGTTTTATGGTATTTCAAGATAAGGGGAAGAGACTCCAGGATGTCCTCAAGCTCAAGAGGGGCCTCACATGGTACTGAAAAAGCAACCCTTAAGATTAACCCTTAGGGCACCTTTGTATGCACATCATTTCCCCACTCAATCATTAGGCAGGAGAAATCTTTCAGGAAAGAGGGGTGAAGGTCATTGTCTTCATTAGCTGCTTCCTGCTGAACAAGGGCAAAGAGTCCACTTCAGGGGCCAAGAACAGGTTGAGAAATCATCGTAGGGGTGGGGAATGTGATGCCAGTTGAGTTCAGGGTGGAGAGAGGCAAAACACTTGGGATCACCAAGGGAAGGGGTTGACATCCTAACAGTTGAAGGTGAAATTTCTGTGGGTGAGAAGACACAAAGCCAACTAGGAGATTAAACAATCATGTACCAAATATAAGAGCAGTAAAATGATTAATAATAATGGGGTCAGAATTGGGGAAAGAAGGGAGAGAAACCATGACTCCCAAGAGGAGGTAGAGGGAGATATCAGGCTGGCATGGATGTCTTACATCCAAGAAGCTGCCTGTAATACCCTTTGAGTGCTCAAAGGATAAATTCCATGCAGTGTCTTCAGGGAATGGGGGAAGAGCTATGGGGAGTTGGCTAGTATACTGGGAATGATGGTAACACACCCAGCAATCATGTACTCTGTCTTGCCCCACAGAGTTCCCTATTTGAATTGACATTAGATTTCCAGTCCTGAGGAAGCAGACCTAATCTTTGGCACAGAGTAGGAATCAGGAATCAGGGGGCTAGAAACAGAAGTGGTCCAAGGTGGAGCCCAGAACACAGCTATAAAGCACACAGGTAAGTCCCCATGGTGAAGGGCTTCAAAATCTTCTTTGATCACTTTCCTGGCTAGTCACACTCTACATCTTATCTCACATCTCACCTCCTGCCTCCTGCTTGTTTCTCTGCCTCAGCACTCCTGTCTGTCTCACCACCTACCCAAATGCTTTTGGGAGAGGGACAAAGGAATTGTCCCTGTCTGAGTCAGAGTGGGGAAGGGAGCAAAATGAGGCTGAAGGAACGTCCAGGGAATGAGGAGAGTGTGGAACAGGTGTCCTTCTTGCATGACCATCTGCAAGTGGACAGCATAATCTAGGAGACACAAATCTGACAAGCAAGTGCAATAGGCAAGCCCCAAATAGAAGGAGCATTAAAAGTGATGTCAGAAAAGAAGAAAAACAAAGAAAGAAACCAAGAGCCCTATGATATTATTTGCTTTACATACAGGGTTTTCTGATCTTATTATTTTCTCAAAAGTTTCCACTCTGATTCCAATTCCTTTTAGAGGCTCAGATGCTATGGAGGATCCAACTCTATACATGTAAATAGAAGTAACAACACTTTGTACATAGAAGCTTTCTACCCTTGAGTTCAATAGTTACACAGATAAATTTACTTATAAGAGACTGACTTTTTCCAGTTATCATAAAATATTTAGGAGGATCCATAAGTAATTAATTCCAAAACAGTGCATATCACTAAGTTGTTTATAATAAAACATGTTTGTACCACAGAACACAGAACACGCAGTATAAAGAGGTATTATTTCCACAATACTACAAACTTTGAATGAAGTTTGACTTTTTCATTAATACAAAACATGTTACCTCTAAGAAAATTGCACTGAAATTCTTTTCCTCAAATTGAAGATGTTTCTGATCTAGTTTCAGTAATTAATAAAATAACATCGAGGTCCCTCAATCGGTTGCCCCAATACTCAATTATTCTAACATTATTTTAAGACATTTAAGGATCTTATTCCATACAGACGTATATATAGTAACAGACAGATGACTAGGCCAAATATCCATTTATGTGCGTGTTCATCCTTCGTTGCCAAAGAAGACCATGCCATGAGAGAAATGATGACATGATTTGCACTTGACTTTGTTTTGAGTGAGAGAGGGCTGTGCAGGTCACCAGCCTCATTTCTCCTCCAGAGCCATCTGGATCCAGTGACCAGATATTCATCAGGATAACTGGAGATGACTCAGGATGAGGCAATTGGGGTTAAGTGACTTGCCAAAGGTCACACAGCTAGTGAGTGTCAAGTGTCTGAGGTGAGATTTGAACTCAGGTCCTCCTGACTCCTGCTCTGGTGCTCTACCCACTGCACCACCTAGCTGCCCCAACCTCCTGAAGTAGCCCCTTTCACTTATACATGGTCCTGATCATTCCTTATGTGTGAGCCGCCATCATCCTCCTTCTAACTTATCACTAGAGTGTGAGAACCTTGAGGGCAGGGACTTGGAATCCCTGATATTTAGCACAGCACCTGGCACACAGTAGCCACTTAACAAATGCTTACTGATTTGTCACAAGAATCCATTTATCATAAGATTTGAGAATCAAAAGGGATGTAGAGATCATCTATTAAAACCTCCTTACTTTAAAGGTGAAGAAAGTGAAGCCCAAAGAGATTAGTGACTTGTCCAGGGTCACATGATTCAAATCAGGATTTGAACCCATGTCTCCTGCCTTCAAATCTAGTGTTCTTTCTACTCCCATATGTAGTCTCATCCCTTGGAATAGAGGACAAAAGAAAGAATAAGCATTTATACAGTATCAACTATATGCTAGGCATTGGGTTAAAGCACTTTACAAATATTATTTCATGTAAACTTCATAGAAAGCTCGTCAAAGTTATTATTATCCTCATTTTACAGTTGAGTAAACTGAGGCAGCAGAGGTTAAGTGACCTGCCCAGGATTACACAGCTAGTAAGTGTCTGAGGTCAAATTTGAACTCATCTTCTCAACTCTAAACCCATCCCTCTATACACTGCGGCACCACCTAGCTGCTTCCTTGGTCCTATATTTGCCCATAGACCCAACCATGAATAATTTCATTCCCTATTCCATAACTGCTCAGATATGTAGAGATAATTATTATCCTTCCATCCAGGGCTTTAATTCTTTAATCTAAACACCCAGTTTCTTTAGCACATCATTACTTGGCATCTTGACTATTAAGCTCAAAAAGGGGTTACAGGAAAGGGGGTGAGGAAGTATTGAGGACATCATAGGCTAGATGAGTTTTGATCAAAAATTTGAAGAACATCATGTGTTAGGATGCACTAGAGCAAGTGGAGTGAAAAGGGGACTGATGGGACCCATAAGGTTCTAGGTTGCCTAGGGAATAATGCCTAGACCATCTGATGAGGGCTGTTAAAGAACAAGTTGATAGAATTATGGGGGAGGTGGAGGGATCCTTCAACACCTCCCACCAGCCAAATACACCAGAAATGATGGCTGGAAGGATGGACACTGGAGAAAGCAACAGCACCTTCATGAACTACCTGTTGAAAGGGGAGAAGACCAGCAAAGGGCATCCTCCAGAGACCTTCCAGCCTAGATTTACCTCTATGGGATACACATCTGATTCCATCCTCTGAGCTGCTTTCTCCCAAGTCAGTCTTTCTCCCTCCTAAAGAAGACATCTGATAGCTCAAGTAGAAGAGGTTCCTTTGTTGATATCCATTTACTAAGTTGTTTAAGATGTAAAAAGGAATATAATCTTAGGCTGAATAGCTCAGATCATAAACACACACTTTAATGTAGTAGTTCAGATGTAAAGTAGCCTTAGTCTATGGGATAATGATTCAACATTGTGTTTGTACATTAATTCACAAACTTCTTTTCATTTTGTCTAATTATTTCCATATCATTCATAAAGAATGTTCTATTCCAGGGATTTAATCTTTCACATGGCTATGCAAGAGAACTAAGTTACCCATCTGGGGTCCAGAATAACTATCCATTCAGATTAACCACTTGCCTTGATTACAGAAATTTGCCATAAAAAGGAAAAACAAGGACATGACTAGATAAAACATCACGGGTTTGCAAACAAATATTATTAATTCCATCTCATAGTCAGACTCAGGAATATTCAGATGAGAAACATTCCTTTTCAAAGGAACACAATGGAGAAACTGAACCAGGAGGATCCTATCCTAGGCAGAGGTTAGGATTGTTCTCTCAGCTTTTCTAGAGGAAGATCTCCACCTGTTACAGTCATATTTTCTCTGAGTAGCTTGTGGCATTTCTCTCAGATGGTGGTTTATTGACTATTGACTACTGATGGATTTTTCTATGATCCATCAGATAACTCAAAACATAGTTCGATATAGTCCCAAGAGCTTTTACCTCAGATGGCAAGTTTCATTAAGCAAAAATTTTACCAGGACTTTCATCTCCAATTTAAACTTGTCCTCAAGCAAAAGTCAATCACTAGAGATCATTTCTATATATTTGTAAATTCTGACCAAAACAAGCTCCTTCTTTAGGAACTCCATTACTCAAACAAACTCCTCAGAGCTGCTGGGGGCTGGACTTTTTGACTAGCCTGATGACTGCTCTGAATGGGCAGAATCCTCCTTTCCATATAAAACACATAGCAATCAATTACCAGTTTTAGGTTTTAGCATTAAAACTATAACAAGCAAACTTACAATTTTCATAAATGATAACCAAATTGTTTTAGCTGTAACACAAACAATAAACTTCAGATGACATCAATTGCAATTACAGATCATATAAAAATTATTGACAGAAGGATAGGATGTCTTACCAAGTGCAGACAGCGACTGCCTAGCTTCTTTATCTTGACCCCTCCCTCTTCACTCTTTCCCCAGGGCTGTGGCTGTGTGCTGGATACTTCCAGGCTGTAACAGCTGCCCCTCCTCCTCCTTCCTTTTGCCAGATGGGGAAAGATGAAACTCTTCCTAATCTGATCTGGGATGAGAGAGTTAACGGAAAAAAAAAAAACCTCTACCGAAATACCTTCTTGACTCAAAGGGAGGGAGTGGGGGATGGGAGTGACCAGGGTTGAGAGGAGGTATTTCAAAACTCCTTAAAGATCAATCACAAAACTTTCAGACTCTGACAAGATGATTTTAGCTGTTTTGACTTTTCACTTCTATGTCCATCCCTTAAAAATTTACAGTGGAACATTGAACTTTTCAGACATGATGGGGTACAAGCCCAAGGCAAGATCTTTTCCCTTTGGGTCAGGAGAGCTTTTGTCCCAGTAGTCTGAAGGGCCCCTGGAAAGTCTGGCCTTTGGGGAGTGGGGGGCTCCTTGGATTCCCCTTCCATTTCTCCCAGGCCAGATACTCCCTACCTTCTATTTAGCATTCTTTTGATATTCCTCCCTTTGATCCTATTACCAGCCACTCCCATCAGGATCCTCCCTGGGTTTGATCTATAGAGACCATCCCTGGGACCCCAGACTACCTGGTGACATCTGCTTTTGGCCCAGGCCCTCCATTGTCCAATATCTCCTGATTACCTCCGGCTGTTTCCAGCACTTGAACCCCCTCCTTGGACTTCTCCTCAAGATCCTTCCTAAACCCTTCCTCCCATCACCCTAGACTACCAGACCACCCCCAGATCCCTCCTACAGTCATTTCTGTATTTAAGTTACATCTTGCCTCCATGAAGGTGCTCAGATTCAATCCAGCTCAGTCTCTG
Organism: Notamacropus eugenii; assembly: GCF_028372415.1. Classification (NCBI taxonomy): domain Eukaryota; kingdom Metazoa; phylum Chordata; class Mammalia; order Diprotodontia; family Macropodidae; genus Notamacropus; species Notamacropus eugenii. The sequence goes on along the minus strand of NC_092879.1, from coordinate 12,258,744 downwards.
TCTAGCTGGGATTCTATCTGGCCCGCTTGTGAATACAAGCATTACAAATTCTTAGGCTCCTTAAAAGTCAACCCAGTTTGGTGAATCTTTAATAAACTTTGTTTTTCTTTGGCTTTAGGAAGACTTGAATCGAATTCATTCGAGCAGGACCCAGCATGTCAGTATTTTGGGATCCCCAGCACCCCTGAAACTCAATAAGACAGATAAGATTGGTGCCCTTTCTTAGAATACCTGAAGGATGAACCAATGAAAGCTCCTATTTAAGACCATCCAAGGACACAACAAACCTAAGAGTGAAACTTAGAAAATTCACAGTAGGTTTGGATATAATTTTTATCAGTATCAAATTATTGCAACAAATTAGCTTGCAAATGGAAATTTAGTAAACCTTTAAAAATCACACAAAAAAAATTTGCAAAGCATTTCTTTGTAAAAAAAAGTATTTCCCTTTCTAAAAAAAGTCTTGCAATTTATCCTGATGTTAGAAATTCTTAATAATCATAAATTCCTAAGAAGTACCAAAAGGTGTTTTACCTTGGGGAGGAAGTTTGGGTTTTTTCTAAGGCAAGATAATACTCAGTTGAACTAGCCTTATCATGAGAAGTTTACCAGGCCTTTAAAAATTTACTCAGTAGGAATGCTGCTACATAGAAGGCTTCACACAGGCTTGATAAGAATTTATGACTAGCCTTCCACATCCAGAGAAAGAGGTATGGAATTGGATCACAGAATGAAGCAGACCATTTACTTTGTATTGTGTTTTGTGTACATGTGTGGTCAGACCTGGGCTTTAGGAAGATCACCATAGTGGCTGAATGGGGGATGGACTGCAGTGGGAAGAGACCTGAGTCAGGTGGACCTACCAGCAGCTACCCCAATAGTTCAGGTGATGAGGGCCTGCCCTAGGGCAGGCACAGGGGCAGGGGAGAGTAGAGGGCATGTTTGGGAGATGTTACAAAGGTAGAACGTACGGGACTTCACAGCAGATTGAGTATGAGGGGTGAGAAAGAAGAAGAAGACTGGGTGACACCTTGGCTGAAAGCCTACAGGACTGGGAGGATGGTGATATCCTCAACAAGGATAGGAAAATGAGGATTAGAGGTGAGAGTTTAGGGGAAAAGATAATAAGGTCAGTTGCTAATGACTACCTCCTTTTCTGTCCTTCAACTAGGACCCAATGGGACTGGGATGCATCAAACTCACCTGTTCACTAGGATTGCCTCCACACCCTGATGTGCCCATCCTGAGATAAGAGCTTGCTTGCCCAAGATCTGAAAACAAGAGATGTAGATGAGTCAGCCCAAACCCAGGCTCAGGCCTGCTTAGGCAGGGCATGTGATCCAGAGACTCCATGTAATCAGGACCATCCTGCGATGATATTGGAGTGGAGAAAGGGTGTGCCTTCCCTACCCTTCACTGAAACATTTGGCATTTCATGATGCCACCCGGAGAGAGCCTGAGGCCTTAACAGGTGCAGCCCCCTGGCTCCCTCACAGGATGGGGAAAGACCAAGAGACCACTCAGTTTGTACCACCTCACGCCAGCCCAGAATCCACACATTCATGGTAACCTGTGTCTCTGCTTGGCTGGTTCTACCCTAATCTCCATGGAAGGTGGTTGCCCAGGGGAGCCATGCCTCATCGCTTTGAGGCCTCACTCCAGATTTCCTCTACCATGCCCCCCAGCTGGGTACCCTGCATCTTCCTCAACGCATTTTAGCTCTGTCTTAGGTGCATCTCTTCCCATTAGAATTTAAGCTCCTTGAGGACAGGGACTGTTTTTATTTTGACTTATTGACTGACTGACATGCAGAGTCCTTTCAGCCTTGGTCATCACGTGGCCAAAACCAGGTCCCAAAGCTTCCATATGGTTGGACAGAACCAAGAGTGGTAATTGAATGAGCTGAGCAGAATGTCCCGTTCAGCCTTTCTACAGAAAGAAGAATTCCCTAAAAATGAGAGCTCCTGAAGGCAGAATTGCCTGCCTTGAGAAATAGTAGGTGTCCCCCAAGCAGAGGGCTGAGTAGAAGCTGGTCCAACCCCTTCCTGCATATGTTAAGAAGAGAGCACATGTTGGAGTAGACTTGACCTTTAAGGCTCTGTCCAGCTCTGAGATTCTCTCCCTTCACCATCTCCATGCTTGGCTTTGGAAGGGCCATGAGCTCACTGTGGGGCCATCCCAACATCAGCCTCCAATTGAGAAGATCCACTCCAACTCTGACTTAATCCTGCCTGAGCCTCAGTTTCCCCATCTGGGGTACAGGGCAATAACAATAATTCACACCACACACCTCACAGCCTTGTGGTGAAGGAAGTGCTTCATCAACCTTAAGGAGACCTAGAAAGCTTGCAATCCATCTGACCATGATGCTAAGCTGACGGCCACTAGATGGAGGAAGAAAACCACAGATCGAAATAGCATCTAGTCTTTGTTACTTGAAGAGAACGTTGAAACATCTGACTGAAATTCAACAAATTTGTATTTCTTAAGCACCTGCCATAGGCAGGGAATGTGCTGAGAGGGATATGATGAGGGCAAGTGATATACAACTTGTCCTCAAGGAGCTTATGACCAGGTACCTAGTAGATAGACAAGCACCAGTATGTGGCACACCGCAAGAGCTTCCTGAGTGCTTGGTGACTGACTGTTGGACAAGATAACTATGATATGAATTGGACTCTCTTAAGTACCTAGGACACATGTAGCAGGGAAGGACCATTTTTAATTTGGAGGCTTGGAGAACACTTCATGGAAAAACTGGCCCCTACCTTGAGAGGGGTTTCAGCAGGTGACTTTATTCAAGGGGTGTGGAGGCCAGGATCAGATATAGACAGGGAAAGATTAGAAAATGAAATGCTCAGTCGATTTTATTTGGTAAAGCAAATGCTTTTCACTTAGTCAACAAAATGACAAAATACTAGATTTTAGAATAAATATTAATGCCTGATAAGGTCCTATGTACATGTATATATGTTCTGCCCTGAGAACCACATTTTTAGGAAACATAATGTTATACTAGAGAACATACAGAGGAAGGTAACCAGGAATAATGAGGGGACTGGAAAAGATTCCGTATGTGGAGTATCTAACCACTTCCATTAAATAAAAAAGAAAGCATAGATCAACTACATGGGCATGCAACTAAAAAATCTTAGAAGCACCCTGCTTCTCCGGCATAACTTTTTTCTTAATTTTGCTTTCACTGATTATTCCTCTTCCCCTCTACTTCCCTTCTTCTCTGGAGATCAAGACATAATAGAACAAATCCCAGATCTGCTGTATAATTAGACTCTTTCTATTACCTCTGATGATGATAGAGTTCTGAGGTGACCCATGTATCATCTCCTTACATTAGAACATTTTTATCTTTCTTTAGTCTTTTACGATTGTTTGCTGAAGTTTACTTTTGTATGTCTCTCTTGATTACTACATTTTGTATTTCAAAGTTTCTGTGCAAGTCTGGTGTTTTCAGAACAGGGGATTTCAGAAATGCTTTTAAATTCTCTATTTCATTAAAGTTCTATTTCTCTCCTTTAGGATCATATTCAGTTACATTGTGACCTTTTCATCAGGAATGCATAGAAGTCCTCTATTTCATTAAAGATCCATCCCCCCTCCCCTCCCTCTTCCCCAAACCCCATAGGATTATACTTAGTTTTGTGGGGCAAGTTATTCTTGGTTGCAAGCCAAGATCCTTTGGCTTCTGGAGCACCATATTCCAAGGTCTCTACTCCTTTATACTAGTGAATGATAAATTGTATGTGATCCTGACTGTGACTCCTTGGTACTTGAATACTTTTTTCTGGCTATTTTTAATAGATATTTTTCTTTGACTTGGAAGCTCTGAGTTTGGGCTGTGATATTCCTGGGACTGTTCATTTTGGGGTTTCTTTCAGGAGATGATTGGTGGATTCTTTTCTATTTTACTTTGCCTTCTGGTTCTAAGACATCCAAGGAGTGTTTGTTTTCTATGATTTCTTGAAAGAGAATGTCTAGGCTCCTTTTTTGATCATAAATATCAGATGACCCAATGATTCTTAATTATTTTCTCCTTGATCTTTTTTTCCCAGGGCACTTGTTTTTGCTATGAGATACCTTATAGTTTCTTTTATTTTTTCAATCTTTTGGTTTTGTTTTAATATTTTTTATTGTCTCATAGAGTCATTGGCTTTCTCTTGGTCCATTCTAACTTTCAAATAACTTGTCACCTGTGCAAGATTTTATCTTGTTGTATCAAATTGTAACCTTTCAATTCTTTCCTCCACAGCTATCATTTATTTTCCTTTATTCCTTAAGTGTTCTCGTTTCATTTATAAAAAAATTTAAAGTCTTAAAAAAAACCTCTTATTTCATCTCTTCCAGGAATTCTCATTCAGTTTGTGCCTAAGTTGTACAAACTTTTCCTCTAAACTTTTGCTTGCAGATGTTTTGGTGTCATTGTCTTCTGGGTCTAGATCTTAAGCATTTGTGCCACCATAATAGCTTTTTATGGTGGGGTTCTTTTTTGTTTCCTCATTCTTTGAACCCACCTCCTGACTTTGGATTTTATATTGAGGCTGGGCTCTGCTTACTTTTGGGGTGGATGTCTGGGCTTACTTTTTATCTTCTTGAACTCTTCTGCTGTTTTCTTGGGGTGTTGGATATTGTGTTATTCTAGGACTTCAGGAACAGCTCAGGCTCAGGACATTCATTGGCTCACTTCTCTCAAAGTTATGTGCTCAAAGGAAAAGTCTGTTCATTCCCCTCTTGGGTGGAGGTCTGAAAGTTTCTAACTCAGGTTTGGGTATGAGCAACTCCTGGCTGGCAGTTCTGGTAGAGGGTGCTAGACGTAGCCACTATCAGTCAGCTAGGAAACTCTGGGGATTGATGACGAAACTGCAGACTCCTTTTTGGTCTGGGCTTCCTGCCTTGGTTGTTCCAAAGCAGGTTTCAGGTTAGACTGGAGGCTGGAACTGGGTCCCTGCTCTGTCTGCCTTGTATCTTTGACCTATACTTGGCTAGTGAATGATAGAACTGCCAGATGGTATGATTCCCACATCCTGTACTAATTCAGGGATCTCTTCCTGCCACAGTGCCTCTTACCCAAGTGCTTAGCCTCAGTCCTGTTTCAGTCCTTGCTCTCCACTGTGTGTTCCTGGCCAGATCCTATTCCCAGTGTGCTAAGTCTATCTCCCTGTGCTGACTTGAACTTGAAAAATGATTCACTATAAGTTTTAGTGAAGTTCCTGATCAGGATTCAGGTGAATACATTTTCTATTTTGTTTGTGGTATTGGAGAAACTGGGTGATATTTCTTCTTACTCCTCTGCCATATTGATTCTGTCCTGCCAATCAGATGCAACTACAAGCAAATTCTAAGAAACATTTGTATCAAATTTAATTTCAATATTGCAAAATCTATTTTAAAAATAAAAAAGAAGGGGCCCTATCAAATTCCTTCTATGTTACAAATATGGTCTTGATACCTAAACCTAAACCAAAGAGAGTTTAATAAGAGGATGAAAATTGCACCTTAATAGGTCAAATAGAATATACTTAAAACCAAGAGTTAACTTTATATGTAATAGGAATACAGTAGAGGTCAAGGATACATAAAAGCCAAGGCTCCCCTCCAAGCCCAGTGAGATACACCTTTCCTACTACACTGGTAAGTTGCTTCCTTGCTCCTAGATCAGTTCTGAGGCACTTTTCAGTAGAAGGGGAACTTGGGAGGGCTTCAGAGGGTTCCTTCCTCACTCTGCCATCTTGCCACTGGAAATTGTCTCACTTTTTTTGTGATTTTCTTGCATGAATCTCTTGCATCACCTTTCTTGTATTATTCTTGCATAACTTTTCTTACATTATTCTTTTCCCAATTTTTCTTCTACCTCTCATTTGATTTTTCAAATCTTTTTTAAGTTCTTTCAGGAATCCTTTTTTTGGCCTGAGGCCAATTAACATTTTTCTTTGAGGCTTTGGATGTAACAGTTTTGACTGTAGTCTTCTGAGTTTGTGTTTTGATCTTCCCTGTCACCATGGTAACTTTCTAGGGTCAGGTTCTCTTTGTTGTTGTTGTTGTTGTTGTTTATTCATTTTTCCAGCCTATTTTTTGACTTTGAACTCTGTGTTAAAGTTGGACTCTGCTCCCCGGTTGGAGGGAGCAGTGTCCTAAGGTTCAGATTTATTGTGCTGCTGTTTTCAGAGATAGTGCTGAGGTGTTTGTAAGTTTTCAGTTCTTCCAAGGTGGTATTATGTAGGGAGAGGTGTGGTCAGTTACTGCTCTCCTGGCTTGTACTCTTGTCTGTGAGTGACCACAAGCTTTCTTTTCTACCCTGGAACTATGCCCAAGGTCTCTGTTTCCCTGTGACTTCAAGCTGGGTGGTGCTAGTTCTCTTTCTCACCCTGTGACTGGGACCTAGATCCATGGGCAATGCAACCAAGACCTACAGCCAGTGCCAGCAAAGGGACCTCTCTAATCTCTTTATGAACAATTTCCAACCACTTTAACATCTTCAGGCTGAGAACTCAGGAAGCTGCAGCCACAGATTTGATCTTTCACTCTAGTCTAACATACCTTTCCTCCTTACCTAAGTTGCCTTGGGCTGAAAAATTATTTTACCTCATCCTTTTGTGGGTTTAGCTGTTCTAGAATTCATTTTGAAGCATTATTTGAAGTTGCTTGGAGGGAATTTGAGAGAGCTCTTTTCTGCACTGTCTTGGCTCCACCACACAATTTTATTACTGTTTTTAAAGAACCTTCTTTTAATTTTATGATTTCTTTAAGGATTTTTTTTGTTTCCAGATTATTTATTTCTTCCCTGTTATCTAACATCTCTTCTGTGTTTATTTTAAGTTTGTTCATTTTTGGATTTCTAATTTTATAAATGTGTATTAGGTTTATTTATCCTCTCTTTTTCTATTTTCTTAGTTTATCTTTTTATAGATATGATCCCCCCCAAATTTTTCCTTAGCTGCATCAATCCCAGATATTTTGATACTATGTTTCATCATTATTATCCTTTTTTGTATAACTATTAATTATTTCTCTGATTTGTTCTTTGACGCATTCATTATTTAGGATTTTGTTGTTAAGTCCCCATTTGAATTGGTGCCTTTTGCTTAGGCTCCCTGAACTGACTACTATTTTCATTGCATTATGGTCTGTAAAAGGATGTACTTACTATTTTTGCCTCTTAAAATTTGTTCGCAATATCTGCAATATTGGCTTTTAATAAATGGCCAATTTTTATAAAAATTTCACGTGGTGCTGAAAATCTTAATTCTTTAGCAATTCCATTTAGAAGATGCCAAAAGACTTTTGCCTCATGTTTTTTTGTTTTGTTTTGTGTTTTTAGCAATTTGCTCAGTTTTGTTCATAATTCTTGTAAGCTTATCCAGACCTGAGAGAGGGTCATGAATATTTTCTGTTAACATTGTGTTATGTCTTCTTGTAGCTCTGTTTTTTTTTTTTCTCATGAGGCAGCCAGGTGGCACAGTGAATTGCATCTGGAATCAGGAAGATTGGACAAATCCTAGGACACTTACTAGCTGTGAGACCCTGGGCAACAGACAAACAATATAGTTTCCTCAACTGTAAAATGTGTATAATATAGCACCTACCTTGCTAGGTTATTGTGAATATCAAATGAGATAGTTATATGAATTAGATGCTAAAGCAATTGAAGTTTATAAATTTAATACTGATATTGATCTGTTGTCTAGGGTTCCTTTCAACATAATATCAATTCCTTGTTTATCCTTTTAAATTTTGAATGTTTTTGTTTTGTCTGATAGTAGATTACAACTCCTGCTTTTTGGATTGACTTGATAGATGGTAAATCTTGTAAGGAACAATCTTGCAAGATTGTGAGGTTTTGTTTTTGTAGTCCATCTATCACTTTTTCATTTTATTGGATTGGTTAATTGATTTACCTTTAAAGTTTATAAGAACTAAATTTCTATTTTCCTCCATTTTTCTCTAATATTGTTTTGTTTTCCAAATGAATGTTTTCCCCTTCTTCCTCAGTATGGTGTTCCTTCAGTTATATTAATCAATTTTAAGGCAACACTATTTCCACCTTTACCCTTACTTTCATCCCCCTTCCTTACTTTTCATCTCTTTTCCTAATTTTTGAGTTTTGCGTGTTAGTTTCTTTTTGCTTGCTTTCATATGTCTTTATATACTTTTATATGTCCTTTCCTTCCTTTCTTCTCTCATATGTTATGCTTGCTTTTATATGTTATTTAATTCTTTCCTTCCTTTCCCTTTCCCAGTTCAGTAGTCAAGTAGGATCCCTTCCTCTTAGGCATAGTGGAGTGCCATGCAAATGCATGACCTTCCCCACACAACTTCATCTATTCTTTAGTTCTCTGTTCAAGCTATGCTGAAGCTGTTGTTGTTGCTGTTGTGTTCATTCTTCATTGCCAAAGACGACCAGGCCATCAGAGAAATGATGACATGACTTGCACTTGACTTTGTTTTGAGTGAGGGAGGACTGTGCAGGCTACCAGCCTCACTTCTCCTCCAGAGCCATCTGAATCCAGTGACCAGATATTCATCAGAATGACTGGAGACTGCCCAGGATGCAATGGGAGACCTTGGCCCCTTTAGGCCAAGGCCTATTCAGGAACTCACTTAAGGTGAAGTAATGCCCATTCAGTGAATAGGCCTGTTTAAGAAGTAATCAGGGGATATCCTTGCTGTGGCCATGCTTTTCATGCTCTTTCAGCCTGAGTAAATTTCTGACATTTACTTAGCTGAGGTACTACAGAAAAGGTGGGTTTGGAGTATAGAGTTGAGTTCTTTTGCAAGATTGTGAGTCAGCTTGTGCAGTACTGTAACTGGGAACATGATGTGTGTATGTGTGTGTGTGTGTGGCGGGGTGTTGAGAGATTTCATTAGGCATTAGAACTTGCCTTCTCTGCTATTTCTTCATCAGGTCTGTACCTACTTTGAGTTCTTGGCACACCCTCAGTCTGAGGTCTTCTCACTTGAGGAGTCTGGCTATCCGGAAGCAAAAGGAAGGGGTAGACTCCCCATGCAGATGGATGATGCCTAGTCTGGCCCCTATTACCCTTTCCTCAGGGGACATGCCAGGCCCTTGTGCACCCACAGTTGGAGGTTCAGGTAAAGAAATATTTAGCTTTGGGAAAGAGTAAACTTAAAGGGAACATGAAACGTATTTTCAAGTATTTTAAGCTATCTTTGAAGCATGGAGATGAATAGATATCATGTATTAGAGGGCAAACTGGTTCTGCAGTTTTCTCTGTCTGGAGGAAAATGTCAGGAGGACAAGGATGAGGTGGAGTACATTCGTATTGGGAAAGAAGTAGGAATAGTATTTCTGAACAATTCATGGACAGATGATGCCCAGGGATTGGAATATGATAGATCTGATGGACAAAGATGGGAGGAGGAGAAGCATAATGGATATTTTTAATATAGAGATGCCCTTTGAAGCATCTCTTCTTCATATTCTATCACATGGAAAGAATCTGATATCTGAAGAGTTATTGGAACAGGTTATGACAGAGAAGTCACAGGAATTATTTTCGAAATTGAAATACTTGTGGTATAAATCTGTGAGAAGCCACCAAGCTGTTGCAAGGGATATCTAGCGGCATGAAATTTGAGAATGATCTTTAGGAAAAGTTTGGTGGCAATATATAACCTTAATACCTAGAAGAGATGAAGTAAAAAATGGGAATCTGTGAGTTTTAAACATTAAATCATAGTTTGAAGATAAAAGCTGAATTAAAGTTCTAAGAGACAAAATAAAAGGGTAGCTGCAATTCTAATAAATTTTGATTTGAAAAATTTTAATTTTTTAAAAAAATAGAATTTATTAATTGTACACTTTCAGTTGTCAGAATAAAGAATGAACCTTTTGTTTTTAAAAAGGGGAAAAGATTATTACTATTTGTCCAGGTACAGATGACTCCTGTATACCCGTGGAACAGGTCACTTGTGCATAAGGACAATCTGTAGATAATGAAACATGGAGCACACACACTGACCATTTGTGTGGCCACAGTTTCTAGACCAAATCCCACTGGACGTGACTCCCCTGGATTTGATTCTTTCGTTCAGCTCCTAGTTTCCTACTCTCTAGATTCTCCTGACTGATGCTCTGATTCCTACTCTGAATGGCTCTTCCATTGGTGGAATTCTTCGACCTTGTTTTTCATTCATGACTTCTGGCTCTCATGCCTTTCATACTTCAAGAATCTATGCTTTCCTGGATGAGGAACCTTTCTCATATGAGATAGAGTATAGCCCTTTCCATGTAAGTCTTTTTGTTTGGCTGGTGATCCACCTTTTGATGATGAGATAAACAACACTAAGAAATAGAAAATGCTTGTAGAAGGATTTTAACTTTTCAAAATAGTTTCACATGCATTATCTCTTTTAATTCTCATAATTGTGATGGGATGAAAGAATAAATTGTGGAAAGCATTGGAGATTCAAATGGAAAAGTAAGCCAGTTCCTGCTCTCCACAGACACTAAAGACCCAAAAAGAAAAGTTCTTGCCACCAGAATCCTTGGCCCAGTCAAATTGTTGGACATCTGAAACTGATGTGATTTTTGTCCATGTAAAGACATTAAAGATGTGAGAAATGAATATTTCTCTCATATTTAATAACTATTATATTTAGGTCAAGATTTTTCCCTTTTTCTACTTCCTTATCCAGAAATCATCCTGTGTGGGCAATCTCTCTTAAAGTTTTACCTAGACTAAGCTCAAAACAGACAGTAAAAGAAATTCTAAGTTTGGATTAATGGGTCTATTCTTGCTCATTGTGCTTTTCCAGACATATCTGGGGAAACGTTGATCCTCTCTTTTGCCTTAAAAAGTGATGTGGAAATTGATGTCTCTTTGATCAAGATTTGAGTGACCTAAGTCATGTACCCCAAGATAACCCACCTCCCATTGTGTTAATCAATCTAATCAATCAGAGGTGATTACACATCCCTTAGGAATACCTTCTCTTCAAAGGGCATATAAACTGCCACCCCATTGCCATTAGCAGTCTTTGGTCTGAAAGAGAAGGCCAAATGACTATCCTTTTATTAATAACCTGTTGGCCTTATTAATAAAATTGTTAAATTGCTCAGAAACTACATCTCTCAACCCTTTTTAATTGTCACAAGGAAGAGAAATGGCCATTTGATTTGTCACTACAACCTAAGGAGCATGGGACTTTTCCATCTGTTTCCCAGGAGGATGGCTGTGAACCCTGGGTTGGAAGCATTGCTCTTCCATTTCTCAAGACATTTGTGTTAAAGTTCCATCAAGGTCTGAGAGGAGGTAGTAGTTAAGGTGATGGTGAGTGTGGTTTGACTTGCTTAGTTCATTCTGTCTTCTAATTCTTCTCTAAGGTACCTGGCTACTTCAGCAAGGCTAGCTTGCTTGCCCTGTGAGTAGCAGGTGATTGGCATTTGATGGGGATGGCTAGCAGCCCCTTCACCAAAGGAGTTACTTCCCCAGATGATGAATGTGAGTGTTAGGATGGAAGAAAGACTGGTAGGGTGTAGGTGTGGTGCTGTCACTCCCAGAACTCCTAGGCCTAGCTGCCTGGTGGTGGTGGTAGTGCTGTAAAGGAAAATGGGCCCTCTCTCCTTGAATTCCCCCCTCAATGGTGGCTGCAGGGGCTCATCCCTAGGAAAAGGTGGGTCCAAATCAAGCTTCTGACCTTTACCAGCCTCTCTGAGCCTCAAGTTCCACACTTGTAAAATGAGGATGATAATTAATACCTGTGGGCCCTTCCTTCCAGGCTTAAGAGGCTTCAATTAGTATGGAAGGCACTTTGCCAACTTCTAAGTATCCTGGAAATGTTGAGTATTGCCCCTGGCCTGTGCAGTTCACTAATATTCACCTTGAGTCCCTCCATTCCTACCCAGGATGTCAGAATTTCCCCAAACTCGAAGAGCAATTCTGGCTCTAGTTAGAGTATGTGTAAGTGAGCACAGACCATAGCTCTGAAGTTCACCTTTGGGTCAGTCTTGTTGCTGGTCCCACTCTAACTCTGTACTCTAGCTTCAGGACATGGGCTCTTGACTTACCTCTCTCTTCCAGTAACTTCATCTTGTGCCCCTATGCTCCAAGTACTTGTGTTTGGTTCTTCTGGGCCTGGGGGTCTTGTCTTCCCCCTCTTCCCTCAGTCCTTCCCCAAAGTACCAATCTCCTGGCATGGTTGCCATTATTTGCTTCCAGACCTCCGTGATATTTCTGATCTACTTGTACTTCAACCTCTACCAGTGATAGAACTTTCCCACACATTTCCCTCATTCTGTACTCTGCTCAGATGCAACATTCTCTCCCCACCTCTTTGATGTCCTTTCACATGCTATCTCTCCTTTATCAACTTTTATGAGCCTTTGACTAATCAACCATCCCCTGTTCCTGGCTGGTCCTGTAACTGCCTGAGCCACTGAGCAATTTTCATCATTTGATAGAAGGAATTGTTTCATAGGGATTAGGTACTTTGTGTAAGGTTACACAGATTCTTGGGGGCAGAAACAGACAGAAGCTGATTCTCCAAATTCATAAACTTTCCACTAGGCCATGTGCTTTTCCTCAGCTAGGGGGAGCCACAGTATATAGAGTTCTGGGCTTGAACTCAGAATGACTTGAGTTCATATGTGGCCTCAGACACTTACTGGCTGTGTAAACCTGGGCAAGTCACTTCACCTCTGCTTGCCTCAGTTTCCTCATCTGAAAAATGGGCATAATAATGGCACCTACCTCAAAAGGATGTTTCAGAGGATCAAATGGGAGATTCATAATTACAAAGAGATTAGCCCAGCACCTGGCCCAAAGTACTATAGAAATGTTAGCTATTATGATCATTTTTTTGCCTTCAGTGGTGCTCTATGAATTCTTCAGGACTCACAGGACTCACTTAGAAGGCTAGATCACCAGAGACATTCTGCTGCACCATATTGTTTCCTTTCATCAAATCAAACCCATTTGGAATTCAATTTTTAGATTCCTGGAGATCTGCATTCTCACTTAGCCTGCTTCCATATGCAAACTTAATGCATCAAATGTTCACATGACTTTACGGACTTTCAGGTAGTTTTGGTACATTGTGTAGGGACAATTAATCAAATACCTGATATTATTAATAGTGCTGCATAAAATCTCAAGAAATAAGCAGTACATAGGTAAAATTCAGTCATTATATTACTAAGCAGTCACCAAGTAAATTCAATTAGTCTATTTGATTTGAAAATAGACCAAGTAGTAGCAACTATAATGTGAATTCAGCCTCCGCCTCTGCCTCTGGGCTCCCATGCTGCAGCAGCTAATGGGAGCCCAATGCAGCTAATTGCAGCCATGTGGTGAGGGATTTTAGAGGCCCATAGCTTTGTGCTGGATCCCTGTGAGTCATCTTTCTCTTCTGCCAGGCTTGCTGTAACTTGGCTCTGCCACTCCTTAATCTCAGAGGCTGCCCCAAAACATTCTGTTCTTCCTGAACCAGTTCGACTGAACTTTTCCCATTGCCTCCCACTTCCCCCATTCCCACCCAACCAGGGGAGTGTTTAACCTAGGTGTCACCATTCACCTTCAGGCTCCTTCTCTCACTTCCTTCACCCTTTTCTGAGATGTCCAAAGACTGCCTTACCAAAACATGTATAGTTCAGTCTTTGCCCTCTTGGTTAAGAGACTTTGTAAGAAAAGACAAAAACAAGAGATGGGGAAAAAGCGTAGGAAAGTAAATTGTTCTTCATATTTTGTTCTCAAAGAGGGCCAGTGACATCACAAGGGTAATGTCTTGCCTTGTGAGTGAATTGAATTTAAGCAAGACAGAGTTGTGTGAGAAGGGGCAGTCTGAAGGGAAGACAAGGAGAAGGGAAGCTGTCCTACCGGAGGAAAACAATCCCACTTGCCACACAAATAGTGATCAAGCACTGCTCCTCTGCACTAAATGCAATACTCCACTGCATTGTGGTACTTTCATTCTTTGTGAAAATCTGTCAAAATCATGGAGTTCTTGGTTTCCTTCTTTGTTTTCCTCTTTTCTGACATCATTTTCAATGCTCCTTCTATTTGGGGCCTGCATATTGAACTTGTTTGGCAGATTTGCGTCTCCTAGCCTATGCTGGCAACAAGGACATCTGTTCCACACTCATCCCCTCATTTTACTCCCCTTCCCACCCCTACTCAAGCAGGGACAACTCTATGCCCCCTCCCAGCAGGAAGTAGCTCTCTCCCTCTCCCAAAAGCATTTGAGTGGATATTTCTTAAGGGGGAGACAGGGATAATGATAGGTAGAAAAGAGTGCTCAAGGGAGATTGAGCAAGTGGGATGCAAAATATGAGATATGAGATAAGATGCAGGGTGGGACCAGTCTAATGAAAATGATAAAAGAAGACTGCATTGAAGCCCCCATTGTAGACTTCCTCAACTATGGGACATCCCATAGTCCTATTTTCCTTGTTTATCTGTTTGACCAAGACACCTCTGGACTACCTGTTATCCCAGGCATTCCAGAGCCATCCTTGCCCCATCTCCCTTCTCCTACTCCTCTTCCCCCATCCCATCAGATTGTATATAGACAATTGCTCTGCCTCCTATGGGAGCAGGCATGCTGGGTCCGTTAATGCCTTTCTTTAACTTGGAGATTGTGTGAGTGAATTCTTTCAGGACAGACACTGGGACTCTCCCATCTCTTCTTCCACTGCAAACCCTCTGCTTCACTTGTGAGTTTTGGAGGGTCTGGGAGCTGCTAGTTCTTCAGTTTACTGTAGCCTCCTCTTCGTACATGCAGAAAAGGGGATTTGAGAGCTGTCTCTGGTGAAAAAAATTTCTGTTCAACCAGTCTACAATTTAGCAGTTGACAAGAAGTTACTTGTGTGTGTTCATAATGCCAAGGTCAGAATGTTCTCCACTGTACCAAACTGTCTCCTAATAGATGAGGAGAGATGAAGGTGTGGGAAGAAAAATGATGTTGTATTAATCATGGAGGAGATACAATCTGGATATGAAATAGAAATCTAACTATTTGTAGAACAACACCAAATCTCCATCCTGCCAAAACTATCTGTGGCTACCTTAAAAATGCTGTTCCAGCTCCTTAACCACAAAAAAATGGAATGCTAGTGGATGGCCTTCATGAATTTGCCTTTTGAAGATGATTTTCACAAGTACCATTGTAGAGTTCAGAAAAGGGAGGAAAAAGGCAGAGCTTAGAAACTAAGCTGTATGAAAGTATATGCAAAATAACCCCTGCCTTTTGGGGGTATCAATCCCAGTGAAGTAATAGCATAGATGTAGCCTAGATGAGATAATCCAAAATTGCCTGGATTCTTTTCAGCTGTGTTTGCACAATGCTGATTAACAATGAAGCAGAAATGGTAAACTCTCTAGGGTTATCCCTAATTATGCATCACAACAAAATGTTCAGAGCAGAAGCCTGGGTCACCCATTGTGCAATAGAAATGTGTACCAAGCAGGGCCCACTTTTGGCCAATCACATCCCTGCCCAAAGGTACAATTCCCAGGATGTGGATCTCAAAATCACTTTCGGTAGCCCTTACTGGAAACTGACCATTTACATGAGATATTAAACTGTACAACTCCTTAACTGACTCTTTGTTTAACTGTGGATGGCTTCTGATTTTTTTTAAGTTTTGTGGATTGTGTCTAAACAATTCAAGACTGTGCTCCCTGATTTTGAGATGCCTAAGTGATGGTATTGCACAATCACCACTCTACTGAATGTGTACAACAGCCCCACAAAGTTGATGAAGTAAAGTATATGCCCTTGTACAGCTTTGGGTGCTAGAATTAAAGAGAATCTGTTATGACAAGGAAAAGAAAAAAGAAATGTGTACCAAGTATCTGTTTTGGAAGACATGATCAAAGATATGGAGTAGAGCTATCTAATCTAACCCCCTCATTTTACATAGGAGAAAACCAAAGCTCAGAAATATAATTATTTGCTAGTAAAGGACAATGGTTGGGAATCAAACCCAGGTCCTCTGACTCAAAAGCCAGTATCCACTTCAATATGACCTAGCATGACACAGCTAAGTGGATAGAGTGCTGGACCCAAAGACAGGAAGGCCAGAGTTGAAATCTGGCCTCAGACACTTACTAGGCATTTGACTCTGGCCAAATCACTTAATATCTGTATGCCTCAGTTTCCTCATCTGTAAAATGAGTTGAAGAAGGAAATAGCAAACCACTCGAGTAACTGCCAAGAAAACCCCAACATGGTCTCGAAGAATGGACATTGCTGTTCAGTTGTTTCAGTCATGTCCATCTCTTTGAAATCGCATGGACCATAGCAACCAACCCCTTCTATTCTCCACTATCTCTTGAAGTCTGTCCAAGTTCATGTTCATTGTTTCCATGGCACTATCTATCCATCTCATCCTCTTCTGTATTCTTTTCCTTCCCTGGTATAATACAGCTACCTCCCTATATGACAAATGAGGAATGGTACTGATGTTCAAGGGCAGAAGATATACTGTAGGTTACCTATTATGGACCATGTAGCAAGAATGAAAGAAAAGAGACCATCTGCTCAACTAATGAATGTATTCCAAATGACCACAAATGCTGACCAGGAAGCAAAAAACTTAATGGGATGCAGCAATAATCCAGCCATTTGGACAGTGAGAATGGAGTCAACAATTCTGGTGTTCCACAATTAGTCTTGGCATCTCGAAGATTGCCAAGGAATGCATATATACTTGTAGCTCTCAAGAATTCGTTTTTTATTGAATGGAAGAGTCAGAAGGGACCCTAAAGCTCATTTTGTCTAATTCTATCAGCATGGGCTAGTGGGATGAGGGTTGAATTTGGAGTTAAGAAGAGACCTGGGTTTGATTCCCACTTCAGACACTCACTAGCTCTGAGATCATGAGTTCTCTGAGCCTCAGTTTTCTCATCTGTCAAATAGGAATAATAAATGCTTTCATGTCCACCTCACAGGGCTGTAGTTAGGAGCAAATGAGGTAATATATGTAAAGTGCTTTGTAAATCTTAAAGTTCTGCAGAAATCTCAGCTTTTATTATTCAAAAGAGGAAGAAAGTAGAGTCAGTAGTGAAACCCCAAATACTAGCTATTGTGAGGATGTAGGCTAGAAAAGGAGTAAGAACATTCATGAATTTTATTTAAGTTTACCCTTCTTTTCCAAGAGGTCACTGTTTAACCAAAGTCTTCTCTCAAAGTGATTGCCTTTCTTTTAAATGAAAGTGTTGGCAAAACTTTGTTCGGACATGACTTGCAAATTTCACCTTCACTATGAGGAAATACAAGCACATTTCAATTAACTAATCCATAATAAAAACCAGAGGAAATATGCTGTAATGGGCACTGGGCTGTCCTCAGGACTGAGGGTTCAAGCCCAACTCAAGCTGACTTTAAGATCCAGGCAAATCATTTAACCTCTAAATGCCTTAGACCACTTGGTAAAACTCAGAATGGCATCGATAGAGGAAGCTTCCTCAATGGGAATTCCCAAAACTAATGAAATCACAGATCAAACCCCTATCTTTATTAAATAGTTAACTTTTGGGAAGAGAGATATAACTTTAAGTACAATTCATTAGACTACTAATTCCTTGACATATACCAGTAATTGACTTGTAACCAGAAGTTCACTGGCCACATGTTCGTTGATTAACTGAACATAGATACAGCAGAACTGCACAATAAACTCAAGAAGTTTAATAAATAAGTCACTTCTCCTATTTCATAGCTGAAAAAATGTCACCAAAGAGACAACCAAAAAATCTAAACTAAGGTTATGCCTAAGGAGTCCTCCATGCTAATCGAGAAACTCCAACTTCAAAGCAATGCTCTTAAATCAGACCCATGAATCAATTTAAAGTCTGATTTTAACTGACTGCCCACATACCCAGAACTCTGTTAGACAGTGTGTGTGTGTGTGTGTGTGTGTGTGCATTTGTGTGGGAGCACATATGTGCATGTGTATGCATGCATACACACATGTATATGTTTGTATGTGTTTGAGGTGGGAGGATAGACATAAGAGGAGAAGACATGGTCCCTCTCTTTAAGAAGCTTATAGTATAATTCAGGATACAAAAGGAGAATCATGGAATTTAAGAGTTTGAAGGATCTGACTGGCTGTCTAGTCCAACCCTTAAGTGAACACGTCTGCCAAGTGATCATCCAGCCTCTGTTTGAAGACCTTCAGGGAGAAGGAAACTACCACCTCCTCCACCTTGGGCCAGTTTGAATTCCTAGGGTTCTTTTCCTGACCTCAAGTCTAAATTTTCCTCTTGGTAACTATCACTCCTTGCTCATGCTTCTGCCTTCTAGGGTCAACAGAATAAGAAGCCATTAGCTTCCTCACATAAAGACTGTTCTCATGTCTCCACTGAATCTTCTCTTCTCCAGGCTAAATTACTTTGGTTCCTTCAACCAATTCTCATAAACACACATTCCAGACTCTTCACCATCCTGGTCATCCACCCCTAGACCTTCTCTGGCTTATCAGTGTCTCTAAAGGTTGCTTCCCAGAACTTAACTCAATACTCCCATCAAGGTCTAATGAGGGGTATAGAGAGATTACCACCTCCTTATTCCTTCTTATTTATTCTCCTTATTCTTTCTTAATGCAGTCTAAAATAAAATTATCCTTTTTGGCTATCATATCTAACTCATAGTGAGCTTATAGTTCATTAAAACCCTCAGATCTTTTTCAGATAAACCACTATCCAACCAGGTCTCCCTAGTTTTATGTTTGTGAAGTTGATTTCTTTTTTGCTCCCAAATGTAAGACTTTATATTTGTCTCTGCTAAATTTAATTCTTATTTAATTCAGCCCACTCTTCTAGTCTATCAAGATCTTTTTGACTTCAAACTCTCAGTAGGAACCTGAACAAGGGCTTCAGAGACCACAGGGTGACTCCATGGCTAGGGCTCCTCACTCCTCAGCCCAATCAAGAGAGAACCCTTCACTTCCTCCATTGGCTGCCCTTAGATTTCACTGCACTTTAAGTTGAGATCTCTTCCTCTAGTTACTAAATGTGCATCCAGTTCAGACTTTCCTTTTATGTTGGCAGTCCAACGTATGCAATAAAGTCAAGTATGTCAATAAAGTCCAAAGTGCCAAACCTAGGGCTTTCTTTTCCATCCTGGGTTGCCTTCTCCAGCAGCCATGGAGCAAGAGTCTGCTCCTTGACCCATAGAGAGAACCCCTAATTCATGTTTAGAGAGGGAGGAAGCAAGGAAAAAGCATTTAAAGAGTACCTATGGTGTCCCAGGCACTGTGATAAATGCTTTTTGAAAATTTTTTTACAAATACGACCTCATTTGATCCTCACAACAACCCTGAAAGGTAGGTGCTATTAGTATGGTCCCCATTTTATAGATGAGGAAACAGAGGCAGACAGCAGTGAAGTAACTTGCTCAGGATCACACATCTAGTGAGTATCTGAGGCTAGATTTGGGCCTTGTTTCAGGCTCAGCACTCTATCCCTGGGCTACCAGATGCCTTGGGAATTTGCAACCAAGAGCTATTCATTTGAGTGGCTGGGAATCCAGGTGTACTAAGTAAGGAATCTAATCTGGACAATAAGATAGCATCAAGGGTTGGAAACAGCTGGAGGCAATCTGGAGATAATGGAGGGCTTCAGTGGGAAGCAGGTGGCACCATTCAGAACTAACTGACAATGGAGAACCAGACTAGGTTAAGTATGACAGATTTGAGTATGAAAGGTCAGATTCAAGGGGAAGATTCTAGGAGAGTTAGTTCAAAGAGGTTCCCAGAGTCTACACCCCATCAACCCCACTCTCACCACCACCCTCCTATCCAATCAGTCATCAAGTCCTGTCTTTTCTTCTTTTGTTGCAGCTTTACACCTTTTGAAAGTGTCCCCTCCTCTCCGCTGATATGGGTCCTCAACCCTTGTGTCTGAACTATTTCAATAGCCTGCTGGTGGGGCTGCCTGTCTCAAGTTTCTCCCCACTCCAGCCCATTTTCCACTCGACTTCCTAAAGTGAAAATCTGACTCCCTTTTGCCTCCAGGATGCAATAGAAAATCCTCTATTTGATATTCAAAGCCTTTTACAACGTGGGAGGACTGTCTTTTGCCTTTCTTTTATCTTAAGTGCTTAGTACAGTGCCTAGCACATAGTAAGTACTTAAGAAAAGTTTATTTACTGAAGGACAGTCTGAGGAGGCTTTACTAGGGGTCTATGACCCAAAGAAGGTTAAAAATCCCCGATCTTGGCAATTGTCTTATTGTACAAGGAGACCTGAGGCCCTGAGAAGTCTAGTGACTAGTCCAAAGTTAGTCCTATAATTAGCTACTGGATGATTAGGTGGGAAAGTTCCCAGAATTCTTCCAGTCTGGAAGAGAGGACAAGTCATCCATGTCTTTAAAGGGGTCTTGATGTCAACTTCCTGCTTCAAGGCAAATAATTGATCCATCCCATCTCAGAAAGCAGGATCAAGAGCAGTGAATTTTCTTTCTAATGTTTTAACTTGTAGGAAGAACACTATTGTTACATGAACAATGAATTATGAAGACAACACAATTGAAGAGAATTTTGGACTGGCTTTAAGTGAATGTGCAGTAAAATCAATCTGGCACACCTAAAAATAAATATCCTCGGTATTATGCTGTGTCATAACTGGGTAGACATGGTAAACAATTCGTGTAAGTGATTGTAACATTATCTTTCATTCAGTCAAACCAAATATTCCTGGGGTTAGATAAGGAAAAGGGAAGAGAGAATACATCTATCTAGCTGTAAGGTTATTTTGGATCATAGGGTCCCTAATTTGGACTTTGTTGAATAACTTTTGGGTTCATATAGAAGAATAATGATGAATTTTCTGCATTGGGGCACAAGACAAACCTTTACCTTTCAAGATGTAATATTCCTAGAAGGTCGAGATATGTAATTCAGAGAAACCAGCTTGCCAAAGCCACGTGAACCTATGGAACTTCCTTTTGATAGATTGTCTGTTTCATGACTTAGCATTGTACTTGTACCTTGATGTACCCTAACCCACCTTATATTCCTGAGACACTTCCTATTGGGGCATGCACAACTCAGGGGCTCTTTTCCCCCTCCCTTCACCCTCAACTCTAATTAGATGATCTGTCTGGCATGGTTGGCTAGGTTTTAATATTCACCCCTGACTAGACATGCTGCATTGAGCTATTCCTCAATGTTGTAAACTGATTGGCATAAGATTTGTGATTTTTTCCCTTTGACTACTGTTGTTTGAACCTATATTAGAAAGTCTAGTCACTCTCTTAAGTCATCTTACACGAACAGGTTTTTTTAAAGTTATTTTTATTTATATCTTTTCCTCCTATATCCCTCTCCCTTTTCCCTCCCAGAGAATCATCCTTTATAACAAAGAATTCTCAGGTGAACAGTTGATCCCACAGTATTGACTGTAAATCTCCTACTTGTTGTGTGCTCTTATGACATCTGAAGGGTTGTGTATCCCAGAGGTGGTTAATCCTGCCAAGCCAAGGTCTGAGGATTACTGCCTAATATCTTTCATCTGAGAAATAAATGGAGCTGAGTTGCTATAGTCCAGGCTTGAAGCCCTGCTACGATGGCCCCCACATCCCTAGTATCATCTGGGGGACCTTTTATTTTGTTCTAGCTCCTTCAGGGGAAAGATCATGCCTCCTGATTCCCCTGCTTTTCCCCACTGCACCCAGCACATGCTAGTGGGAATAGTAGATATTTAGTAAACATTTGTTAAGAGCTGACCTGAAACATCTGCTTCTTTCCACTCCTGGCTCAGCAGCAGCATTCTCAGCCAGTAGCAAATAGAGCCTGATTTCTCCTGGCAGAGGTTAAAACAGAGTTTTCTTAAAAGAGAAATTGCCAGGTCCGTAGCCAGAATAGGCAGCCACCACTGTGATACAATATGAGTAGTATCAAGTCCATTTCTGACCTCAAGTATATTCTTATTTACCTATCACTGCTGTCTAAAATTCTACCAGTAGAGAGTGATTACAGAGTCTTAAGACATTTCAATCTTGACTCTATTGGGTACCAGGGGCACACAAATGACTGGATCTCTCAAACAGTAGGTGATCCCAGACTAAATTTCCTCTTCTGTATGTAATCTGAGCCCCCAAACCCACCGATAGGGGACCCTTGCCTCATTGATGAAGATCAGTGTCCCTTTTCTGAACGAAAGGTGGAGTAGAGTTAGTGAGAGTGGGAGAGAAGAGAGATCGAGGCACTTCTCTCTCTTTGGGTTGTTTCTGAATTCCAGTTTCAAGAGAAAAGATGACCCATCTCAACTTCTCTTCAGGAAAATGATGAGAGAAAAAGACTGAGAAGCAATTTGTAAAACTATACTAGAAACCCTGAGAAATATTCTTTTGGATGAGATCTGGGACTCTTCCTCTTAGCTAAGCTGAGTGAGTTACTTCACTCCTAATGGGAGAACTTCTTCAGTCTGCTTTGTCTGGTATGTATTTTCATGTGTATACTTTATCTGATATCCGTTTTTCTACTGACTTGGAAAAATGGGCTTCTTTGGTATTGTGGAACTGGTATTTTATGGGAAAGGAGTAGACCCTTAGATATAAAATATGGAGTCTCCTTTTTCCCATTAATAAGTAATGATCAGAAGTTTAGTTTGAACCTAAAAATTATATCCCCTAAACTGATAATATTTAAGGGAGAACATATAATTCTAGCCTGCAACCCCTTCTCTCTGAGGAGAGCTGAGTAGTGTACAGACTCTGGTCTCAACTTCCTGTTTCCTCTCCTGGCAGAAATGGAAGTCTCCCTTGGAGAATGGCGAAGATAGGAGATGTTAGAAATTTATCTATTGCTGCCTTTCTGTGAGCCACACACCCCACCTAACTACATTAAAACTTAAAGTCAGTGAGTTAGGCAAGCATTTATTAAGCACTTATGACTTGTAAGACACTGGGCTAAATATTGGGAATGCAAACACAAGTGAAAAATAAAAAGACAGTCCCTGCTCTCAAGGAGCTTATATTCTAATGGGGGAAGTTAATACATAATAAGAAGCTGAAAAGCCAGGAGTAGTGAGGGTGAACAGGGCAAGGTACAAGGCTCAGGGGCATGATGAAGGCCACAGTATGGCTTGTGAAAATGGAAGAGATGGTTGGTCTGGGCATCTTCCTGGGTTCTAGGAAGAACCATTAAGGAGGAGCTGCAGGCTACATCTGAGGTATGGGTTTCAGGTTGAAGTTTCTTTCCAGGATGACGAGTTTTCTGTGTCATGATAGAGAAGAAACTTAAGGATTGGACTAGATGACCTCTAAATCCCTTCCAATTCTAAGTTCTGTGAACTCATTCCTTTTTTAAAATTATCATTAGAATTTTCTTTAATGCAAATAAATATTTTAATATATGCTTGTTTCGTGTGAGTTCTCCACAAAATAGTCTTTTTGGCAAGCATAACTTTGACATTCAAACAACGTGGTCAGCCCATTGGAGTTGCACTGTCTGAGGCATAGTTTGAATGCTTGGCAGTTCAGCTCAAGCAAGGACTGGTACCCTATCCTGCCAGGTGACCTGCAGAATCTTCCTAAGACAATTCAAATGGAAGAAATTCCGTTTCCTGGCATGGCGCTGGTAGATTATCCAAACTTCACAGGCATGCAACAATGAAGTCAGCACAACAGCTCTGTAGGCCTTCAGTTTGGCAGTCAGTCTAGTACCTCTTCTCTCCCAAACTTTTCTTTGGAGCCTCCCAAACACTGAGCTACTTCTGGCAATGCATGTGTCAATCTCATTATCAATGTGTACATCCCTGGAAAGTATACTACCAAGGTAAGTGAACTTATCCACAGCATTCAAAACTTCTCCATTTGCTGTAAACATGGTGGACAGAAGAAGTGATAAAAGGACACTCTCAAGGTCTCTCTTAAGAACCTTGGAATTGAGTGACATGGGAGACACAGGCACAGGACCACTCAGCATGGTATGTCCACATCAGAGAATGTGCTGTGCTCTATGAGCAGGGCAGAATTGAACCAGCTCAAGGGGCATGCAAGATGAGCAAATTTAAAGTATTCACCCCAAATATTCATACGGACTATCTGTGCATGACCTGTGGTAGAGCATTCCAAGCTCTTGTTGGTCTGATCAGCCACAGCAGAACCGAGTGAGTGAGAGCCATGGAGCCCCAGGTATCTGCAGTGGCTGCTCCTGAGACTATCAGCCCGCAGATTAAATGTTTGTAAGTCACCTACTTGAAGTTCCAGGAGCCAAAATGGCAGAGTGATTGGCAAATGTTCTCTTCCTCTCCCCTTGTTGGCCTTGAAAGAACCATAAAATATTTTCCCAGAAAGATCCTGGATCAGTGGGATCAGCAGAAGGAGCAAACAGTCTCATAGCCCATGAGGCTAGGAAAATCGCTGAAGAGGATTCCTCTTGCTATTGTGGAAGGGGAAGAGTGAAGGACTGGAGCTGTCCCAGACAGCCCCACCTCAGTGAATGGGGAAGAGATCCAGAGCCCCAGGAGGTGGAGCCTCGCAACCACCAATACCAGGACTCCAGGCATGCCTCATCACCCTAGGGGAAAAGGGAAGACACTAGGGCAGCTGGGATCACCAACCACTGAGCCTGCCTTTGCTCTAGCTCAGATGAGGAGACCTCCTCTGGCCAGACTACCCCTCCCCCACACTTAACAAGCTATCTCCAGAGCAAATCTGGAGAAACACAAAAAGACTTAACCTGGCTTCTGTTTTCTCAAACCAGCCAGCTCAGCACCAGATTCTTTAGCTTCTAGTTGAAAGAACTGGAGGCCACAACACACAAATCCTCATCATCATGAGTAAGAAGCAAAGCAGGAAAGAAAAGATCATGGAATCTTTCTATGAGGGTAAGGAACAAAACATGAATACCAAAGAGGCCAGCATTGAGACTGTACTCTCATCTGAAACTTCAGAAGGGATTGTGAACTGGTCACAAGCACAAAGAGCACCTTTGGAAGAGCTGAAGAATGATTTTAAAAGCCAAATTACAGAAATAGAAGAAAAACTGGCCAATGATTTTTAAAGTATGAAAAAAGAATTCACTGAAGAGAACAGCTCCTTAAAAAGGAAAATTGGACAAATGGAAAAGGAAGCACAAAACCTAACTGGGAAAATTAGACACATGGAAAAGGAAGTACAAAAATTAACTAGATAAAATAATTTCTTAAAAGGAATAATTAGACAGATGGCAAAGGAGATGCAAAAGTAAACTGAAGAAAACCACTTGATAAAAATTAGAATTGGTCAAGGAGAAGCTAATGAGTCTATGAGACATCAAGAATCAGTCCAACAAAATCTAAAGAATGAAAAGATAGAAGAAAATGTAAAATATCTAATTGAGAAAACAACTGACATGGGAAACAGATCCAGGAGAGAAAAATCTAAGAATTATTGACCTATTAGAAAGCCATGATGAAAGAAAGAGCCTGGACAATGTCTTCCAAGAAATCATCAAGAAAAACTTCCCAGAAGTCCTAGATTTAGAGGACAAAATAGTCATGAAAAGAACCCACCATTCACATCCTGTAAGGGATCTCAAACTAAAAACACCAAGAAATATTGTTGCCAAATTCCAGAACTATCAAGTGAAGGAGAAAATACTACAGGCAGCCAGAAAGAAACAATTCAAATAATGAAGAGCTACAGTCAGAATCACACAGGACCTTGCAGCTTCTACATTAAAAGATCAAAGGAATTAGAATATAATATTCCATAAGGCAAAGGAGCTGGGACTACAACCAAGGATCAATTACCCAGCAAAGTTGAGCATAATATTTCAGGCAAGGAGATGGACATTCAATGAAATAAGGGATTTCCAGACCTTCCTGATAAAAAGGCCAGAAAAAAAGAGAAATAAAACTCTGGATAAGATAGGTATGATAGCTCTCTGGAGAAAAATGAATGGAGATAGAAAGGAATATACCTTTTTCTCAGTGGTACATGGCACATATACAAAAATTGACCATGTTCTAGGGCATAAAAACCTCACAATCCAGTGCAGAAAGGCAGAGATAGTCAATCCATCCTTCTCAGATCATAATGCAATAAAAATTATATGTAATAAAAGTCCATGGAAAAACAGAACAAAAATTACTTGGAAACTAAATAATCTAATCCTAAAAAATGAGTGGGTTAAACAACAAATCATAGAAACAGTCAACAACTTTATTCAAGAGAATGACAATAATGAGACAACCTAACAAATCTTATGGGATGCTGCAAAAGCAGTTCTTAGGGGAAGTTTTATATCTTTCAATGCCTACATGAATAAAATAGAGAAAGAGGAGATCAATGAATTGGGCATCCAGCTGGAAAGGCTAGAAAAAGAACAAATTGAAAATCCCCATTAGAAATTACAAATACTGAAAACCAAAGGAGAGATTAATAAAGTTGAAATTAAGAAAACTATTGAACTAATAAATAAAACAAAGGGTTGGCTTTATGAAAGAACCACTAAAATTGATAAACCTTTGGTCAATTTGATTAAAATAAAGAAAGAAGAAAACCAAATTGCCAATATCAAAAATTAAAAGGGTGAACTCACCTCCAATGAGGAGGAAATTAAAACAATAATTAGAAATTACTTTGCCCAACTCTATACCCATAAATTAGACAATCTAAATGAGATGGATGATTATTTTAAAAGATATAAATTGCCCAGATTAACAGAAGAGGAAGTTGAATACTTAAATAACATCATCTCAGAAAAAGAAATGAACAAGCCATCAATGAACTCTCCAGGGCTGGGTGGATTCACAAGTGAATTCTATCAAACATTTAAAGAACAGTTAATTCCAATACTATACAGACTCCTTGGGACAATTGAGGAAGAAGGAGTCCTCCCAAATTCTTTTTATGATACAAATATGGTTTTGATATCTAAACCATGAAGAGCCAAAACAGAGAAAGAAAATGATAGACCAATTTCTCTAATGAATATAGATGCAAAAATTTTCAATAAGATTTTAGCAGAAAGAATATAGCACCTTATCATGAGAGTAATACATTATGATTAGGTAAGATTTACACCAGGAATGCAGGACTGGTTCAATATTAGGAAAACTATTAGCGTTATTGATCATATCAACAACAAAACTAACAGAAACCACATGATTATCTCAATAGATGAAGAAAATATTTTACTTTGCCACCATTGTTTTTGTTTTCTGAGGCAATTGAGACTTGCCTGGGGTCACACACCTAATAAATGGTCTGAGGTCAGATTTAAAATCAGATCCTCCTGATTCCAGGGCAAGTACTCTATCCACTGCACCAGCTAGCTGCTCCCACTGTATTTTTTGTGAAAGATTTTATGGAATTTCATTGCCTAGGTAAATTATAAGCAAAAAAACCTAGAAGGAATTACAATACATTGCATTTGCAAGATCTTAATCAGGACAGTTTCACCTGGCAAAATGAGAAACTTGACATTTCAAGATGAGGGAAAAGTAAAGGTTTTGCAATTGAATGGTTTTCAAGTTTGTGCTAATTTGCAAAGGAAAGATTTAGTGGAATAAAGAAAACTAGTTCTGTAGTTGGACTGGAATATGATTGGGAAATCAAAATATGAGTGATTGAGAAAGGAGTGAAGGTTCAAATCAGGGTGTAGAAAGAAAGGGGCTTTTGTAATAGTCTATAGGAAGAAAGAGAAAGAAAGTGAAATGAGAATTAGAGTCCATGTGCAGGTAAAACTAAATCTAAAGGCAATTTCAAATAAGAGCTTAGGTTTCCTGAAGAGCAAGAATGTAGAACTGGTGATCGATTTTGACCCAAACTGGAATAATACAAGGCATTCATGTCTGACAGCTATCAAAATGTCCAGCATATATCAAAAGAAAAGCTCAGGATTTAGTCAAGTATTGCTAAGAATTGTAAGTCATCATATGTCACTTGGGTAAGAGAAGACGAAGATTTCCAGGCGTATCAAACTGTGGACTTTATTTGGAGAAGTGTTTCTTTCCTCATCAGGCAGTTAAAATTAATTTTGATATCTCTCATGAGTTCACCTATTTTGATGTTCTTGATGTAGAAAATTAGCTGGAACTATGTTGCAAACTTTAAAATTGAGCAATTCAAGGATTGGCTTTATATTGTGTTTTGATCAAGTAATTAGGGAAAATTATTATTCATAGCATGATTGATCTGTGCCCTGAACCATAACTGTGAGTGCTACCTTTGTAACTATAAGAAGCAACTCAATTCTAATGACTCCATCCTGGCCTCCCAATGCTACTTTGTATGGAATGCCAAAATTCATTGATGACTAAGATGATTTTTCTATGTAAAATTCTTTAAAAAATATATTCAATTGGACTATTAGATTGGTGAGAATTTTCTTGTTCTAAGTCTATAATACTGTTTTATGTTAATAATATGCTTTTTTTTTTTTGCATTGTGATTTGGAGAAACCGTTGTGTAAGAAAAACTATTCATTTGAGAAATGATACCTAAAGTACACTGGATTTGTATCATTAGATTAACTCCTCCTTTGATATGAATGCTGTGAAATTAAGAATTTAAGCTATCACTTATTAGAGACTTTTGGCCTTTTGTTTAAAAAAATTCTTAAGTATTTAATTGATTTACTTTGCTTTAACATGAATAATAATGATAATTACCTAATGTCTGGGTGAAATCCAAAAGAACTTATAAATTTTCATTATCTATGAAGTTCTTTAGGGACTTGCCAGGTCCTCTGGGTATTCGACCTTGACCAGGCCATGAAATCTGAACAGTTCTGTGAGAGAAGGAGCTGTAAAAATGTTGTTGTTTGTACTTTGTTTTTAATGAGGACCAATGACATAGCAAGGTGATGTCTTGACTTGTGGGTGTTTAAGTGATTTAAGTGAGGCAAGCTTGCACAAATTTATCAACCTCCCTCCCTCCCCAAGAAATCACCAAAGTCCAGGGGCAAGACAAAAGTCAAGATAACTGGCAATGGTGTTTTTAATGTCTGACCAAGCACCTGTTTCATCTGCCTTCATGGCGGTTGGAACAAATTGTTCTCATCCACTCATTTCACTGGGAGAAGTCTTGGTGAGTCTTAACTAACTCCATTTTGCTCTGTATGATTCATTTTGCTGTGTATGACCCCTGCCTGAACTGCAGAACCAGATGTACCAGCTAGTTCCTTTCACTGTCTTCTTTGCTCCCTCAGTTGGTACAAAAAGACTTAATTTCTTAAAAAAAAAAAAAAAAAAAAAGGAACACTTGAACAGCCTAAAGAGTGTTCCCCTCCTTTACCTAGTCTGACAGGTGAGGTATATTTCCTTTAGACTTAATGCAACTAGATGTACTAATAAGGACATATCCCTTCTCAATATCTTATAGCTAACAATAGCCATTTTCCAAATCAGCTGCACTATAGTGAGTGGCCATCTTCGTTTTTTTCCCTCATGTAACATACAAATGCTACTAACCAAATTGTGATCAACACATATTTCCACCAACTGCTGGTGGAAGGTATCATGCTCCGAGTGAATAAACTGCATAATATCTGTCTCTGATTCATGTTGGCTTATTGGCAGCGGCTAGCTAACTTATGACCTAAAGAAAATTCACACAACAAATTCTATTTGTAATTTTTAAAGATTCATTTCCTTCTCCTGCAATTTTATCTTGAAGTTCTCTTAACCCATATTATGTCTTCATTATATTAGGAATTCTGGTTATTCATGTCTTCAGCCTTGATTCTTTGATTGAAACATTTTGCCAGGACAAGGGTATATCCTATGTCACAATCTTGGATGGAGTGATTAAGCCTGGTTCCTATAGACTTGGAGTAGGACAATGCTGTGAGGGGGCTAAATTCTTGCCTCTGCAGAAGTCTGCATGCTTTTGCTCAGCTATGACTTGGGATGAGGTAGATGTGTACTAGTTCCATCTTCCGTCCATGATTAGGAAGCTATTTGGGGGCAAGCTCCTATTACTTTCTGCAGTCCTATTCTGAAACTGGGAACTGGGATAAACCTCTGCTCATTTCCACAGTCAGGAGCTTTAGCTGTCTTCTAGCATGGCCGGCAGCCAGGAGATCATGTTAGCTTCACTCTGTCTTATGGTCAGCTGGGACTAAAAGCTCAGACTGATTTTTAGCCTAATCCTTATGACTGGATTTAAAAGCTCACTGGTGGTTTTGTTAAATATTTTGTTCGTCATTCCTTAGGTGTTTCTCACAGAAGTTTGAGTTGGATAGAACCTTGAACACTATCATTTTGGACAGAAGTCCTGAACTGATTCTTTTTAAAATGTAAATACTCTCTAGGAGAGGTAATGCCATAAGCCTTAACTATTGAGCTCATGTGAATTTGATTCTCAGAGCTGTTCAGACATGACAGCTGGCTAAGAGCTTCTCCTTGAGAGAATGAGATATATTCAGTGGGGGAAAGGAAAGAGAAGCACTCACTATCTGGGGAAGACAGGACTGGCTTAGAAAGTCTGGGCCACAGGAGGACATTAGAGGAGTAAGGGAGAGGAAATCTGTAAAAAAAAAAAATTGACCTTATAGTGGAAGATGACTGTAAGCTCGGCACTCTATCCACTGAGGTGCCATCTACCTGCCCAACTGCTCCAACTGCCTATCATAATCAAGATGTCTCTCATAAACATCTTTAACTCAAAATATCTAAAACTTAACTCATTATTATTCCCCCAAACCTTCCCCTTTTCCTCCTAACTTGAGGAGAGCCAATGAAAAGGCATGGAGTCAGAAATGGATAGTTGTGTTTGAGCAATAACCAGAAGGCTAGTGCAATTAGAACTGTAGAGTTTGTGGAGGGGAGTCAAGTATGGAGTGGGGGTACAAGATTGGAAAGGCAGAAAGAGGTGAGGTTGTGAAAGGGCACAGCATTTTATATTTGATCCTAGAAATGAAAGGGAACCACTGGAGTTTACTGAGTAGGGAATGACATGGTCAGACTTTAGGAAAACCACTTTGGTGGCTAGTAAGGGGACTAGTAAGGGAAACAATCAGAGTAGAGCAGGATCTAAGAAAAGGAGACCAATCAGGAGATGTTGCAGGAGTCCCAGTGTGAGAGGATAATCACCTGTGAATGGAGAGAAAGGGATGTATACCAGAAATGTTGCCAAGTTAGAAATGACAAGTTTTGGAAATTGATTGGTTATGTTGGATGAGTATGAATAGTCAAATATGACACTGAGATTATGAATCTGAGTGACTGGGAGAATGCTAGTGCTCTCACCAGTTTAGAAGGGAGAGAGTTTAAGGAAAATTATAATGAATTCTAATTTTGGATATATTAAGTTTAAGACATTCCATATTAAGTTTAAGGGACATTTCAGATGTCTGATAGGCATTTGGAAAAGTGAGATTGGAAGTCAGCAGAGAGGGTAAAACTTGATAAATAAATTTGAGAATCTTCAGCATAGAAGATGCCATTAAATCCACAGGAGCTGATGAGATCACCAAGTGAAGTCAACTAGAGGGAGAAGAGAACAGGGCCCAGAACTGAACCCTGGGAGATATCTCTGGGTGAGGATCTAACAAAAGAGAGTGAGAAGTAGCATGGAAGGAGAAGAGAATGATCCACAGGGTCCAAGGTTGCAGACAGCTCAAGGAGAATGAGGAAAGAGCCACTGGATTTGGCAACTAAGAGATCACTAGAAACTTTGAAGACAATAGTTTCCATGGAATGATCAGATCAGAAGCCATTCTGAAGAAGTTTTAGAACTGAGTGAAAAATAAAGTAAATGCATTTGTAATTTTTAAAGATTCATTTCCTTCTCCTGCAATTTTATCTTGAAGTTTTCTTAACCTATAATATGTCTTCATTATATTAGGACTTCTGATTATTCATGTCTTCAACCTTAATTCTTTGATTGAAACATTTTGCCAGGATGAAGGTATGATCTCTGTCACAATCTTGGATGAAGTGATTAGGCCATGAATGTAGATGGTGTTTTCTCAAAGAGTTTAATTAGGAAAAGGAGGTTATAGGATAATAGCTACCAGGGGTGGTCAGATCAAGTAGAGGTGTTTTAAGTATAGGAGACACATGGTTATGTTTTTAGGCAGCAGAGAAAGTGGCAGTGGAGAGGGAGGGATTATAGATTAGAGAGTGAAGCAAGCTAACAGAGAAGATTGGATAGGATCACAGATGCATGTAAAGGGGTTTGACTTGGCAAGGGATAAGGACTACCTCTTTATGTGAGACAGGGGTAAAGAAAAAGATATCTTAAACTTTATGTGCCCCAAACTGAAATCCTTGAACCTTCTCTCACCACCCTCATATCCAAGCTGTTGCCAAATCTTGTCTATTTTTAACTTTATGACATCTCCTGAATATGCTCCCTTCTTTCCTCTGACACTGGCACCCCCCTGGTGCAAGCCCTCATCACCTAATAGCTGGACTTTCACAATAGGTGCTGGGGGAATCTGCCTGCCTCAAGTCTGTCCCCACTCCTGTCCATTCTCCATTCTAAATAATCTTCCTAAAAAACAATTATATTACCCTCATTCAATAAACTCCAGTGAATCTCTTTAACTTGAAATCCTCTGCTTAGTGGTGTAAGTCTTTCATACCCTGCCTCTCCTTTCAGGTCTTCTAATACCTTACTCTACCCCATGTACTCTGCAGTTCAGTGATACTGGCCTCCTGGATGTTCCTCTCTTACAATACTCCATCTCCCAATCATGGAGGCATTTTCCCTGGTTGTTCCTCATGCCTGGAAACTCTCTCCCTCCTCAGCTCTATCTCCTGGCTTCTCTAGCTTCCCTCAAGTCCCAGCAAAAATTCTGCTGTCTACAGAAAGCCTTTCTCCATCCCCTTCAATGCAAGTGTGTGCCCTCTGTTGATTATTTTCAATATATCCTGTACATAGCCTATTTGTACATAGCTGTTTTCATGCTGTCTCCCTAATTAGGCTGTTTTGCCTTTGTGTCCCCAGCACTTAGCACAGTGCTTAACACTTCGTAGGTGTTAAATAAAAATGAGCCCTCTTGGCAAATGGCCTCCACTTTTTCAGTGAAATCTGAGGCAAGAGTTCAAGCTGAAAGGGGCAGTTGTGGAAGGTTTGAGGAGGGATGCAAAGGTTTGGAAATGGTGCTGAGGTGAGTAGGGTGATGCGTCACTTAGGAAAATGTTTCTTGCTGCAGTGAGGATCTAATTGAGGGAAAGAAAAATAAGCATTTATATGTGTGCCAGATGCTGTGCTAAACCCTTCATAATTATGATCATATTTGAGTCTCACAATAACCCTGGGAGGTGAGTGGTGTTATGTTCCCTATTTTACAGCTGAAGAAACTGAGGCAGGTAGAAGTTAAAGTGACTTGCTCAGGGTCATACAGCTAGGGATAATTTGAGCTCAAGACTTCCTAATTTTAGGTCCAGCACTCTCCTTTGTACCACCTAGTTGCCTTGAGACTATGTAACATTAATTTATAGTAGATCCAGTAAGATCAGCATTGTGACTTTCTGCAGCTCCATTCAATATGTGAACAGCTGAGAGGGTGTCAGATGGTGGAAGAAATTCAAGGTTGTGGTTTGGGAAGGCATGACTGATGTTAGAATAAGTTGGCAAGAGATTAAAGTGTAGAGCTAAATGGATTCACTAAGCAGTTGGGATAAGAGAGAAGAATATAGTCCATGGGGGAGGGAGGGATATGGTCTGGGATAGAACTGAGGGATGGAGGGATTGGAGGTCATAGTAAGGACAAAGCACAAAGTTAGGGATTATGAGGCCAAGGGAGATGGAATGACAGAAGATTATGGTCAGATGAAAGGAAATTCACTATTCATGAACACAGAAGTGGAAAACTTATGGATGATGGCATAATAAATGGCATGACCATTTCTGTGTGTAGCTGAAGTGTAGTGGAAGGGTGGACCATGAGAAGTAAACATATTGAAGAAATGAGGAGTTTGGATATTTAAGGGAGTTTTCATTATGCACATCAAAGTCCCCAAGTATGAGAGCAGGAGGGAGGGGAGATAAAGGCCTTAATCTAAGCACTGAACTCTTTGAAGAAGGAAAGAAAACATCCTGGAGGTCACTAGACAGCAGTTATCAGAATCTTGAATGGATGATAAATTTATATTGAATGAATCTCAACAGAGAAGTTACTGAGTCATGGTGATAGAGAGTGTCTGGAAGTGACTGTAAGGAGACCCATCATGGGCCAATGAACTGTGAGGAATGAGTTAAAATGGAACCAAAGGGGAGCTAGGGATGTAGGGTCATCAGGAGGTAGCCAGGTCTCCGAGAAAATGCAGAACCATGAAGAAAATAGTTGTGTTTGGGACAGAAAGCAAAAGTAAAGAGGTTAACCTCAGAAAGACACAAGAATATCACATTCTCTAACTTTGTTTCATCTCCATAAGAAAGCTGGATCCACCAGGTAAAGGGGGGGTATGACCACTCAAATATTGGGAAATTAAAGAGCAAATGGACCCAATGTGTCCAAAATGCATCCCTCAAATTCTCTGCTATGGCAGGGTTATGAATTTTCTCTTCTTTGTGTTTAATTCTGATGGCTCCTTCTGAATACATTTGAAAACTAGACCTCAGCAACAACGGTTGTTATCCTTCACATTTGAAGAGGATCAAAATGACATCACCATGTCAGGATCAAGATACAGTTTGTGCGCAACTGTGACTGATCAGATCAAAATAAGCTTAGAAGGCTCTACCACGAGTCAGGCACAAAAGTCCGTATGAACATTTGGAGTAGAGATGTCTCTAGGGAGAGGATTCTCAGCAAATGGTAGAGTAGATGAGAAAATT
This sequence comes from Notamacropus eugenii, assembly GCF_028372415.1. Taxonomy (NCBI): domain Eukaryota; kingdom Metazoa; phylum Chordata; class Mammalia; order Diprotodontia; family Macropodidae; genus Notamacropus; species Notamacropus eugenii. The sequence goes on along the minus strand of NC_092879.1, from coordinate 12,224,041 downwards.
CCAATCTCTCAAGATTTGCCCCCACAAGAGACAAAATAGCACCTCAGGGTGAATCTTCAGCAGTAATCTATAAAAATAATCATTATAAATAATCAATAAATAAAGATAAGTAATGACAATGCTAATAAATAAATAAGATTAGAGGCAGAACTGGGGTCCTGTGTACAGGCTTGTGACTACAGCTCCCAGTGTATCTGCACCTGCTGCTTCATCACCACAGGACTTTGAGGTAGGTAAAAATGGTAAAATGATATAGGTGATGTCTTTTGACTCATGCCTAAATTATATTTAAGTGAGACAGAGTTGCACAAAGTCTTCAGCCTCACCCTCTCTTCCAGAGTCATTGAAGTCCACTGGCAAGACAAAAGTCAAGATGACTGGTGATGGCTCAGGACACAATGGCTGACCTTGGCATCTTCAATGTCTCACTATGCTCTAAGCATTCCATAGTGCCTGTTTTCACTGTCTTCATGGTTCATTGGAACAGACCATAGACGTCCACTTATTCCACTGGAGAAGTCTTCATATACTTGGGGTAGACAGCCCCCTAATTCACCAGTTACTCTCAACCTGGTTTGGCCCATCTGCTGAAATGTTTTACCAGGGTGTCAACACTACCTTTGCACAGCTTCTTGGAGCCAGAAGTGAGTTAGGTGGCAGGTGAGCACTAAAGATGGAAACCAGCACTCATACCAGAGGTACTAGTCTTTCCTGAACACCTATACACCCAACTCAGCAACGATATGGGAAGGATGAAAGAATGGGGGGGGGGGGGGCGTTATATCAGATAACCTTGACCTTAGCAAATCAGAGGCAAAGTCACCTACTGAGTAGAGATAAATGAGGCTTCTTAATTAACTGGCATTTGAAAGTTAATAAATCTTCAAGAATCAGAATTGTGTGCCTTTTACTTTGTGCTAAACAGCTTCCTCTCTAATTATATATTTAATGGCATTTGCCAGCTTTGGGGGGAAATTGCTGATCTGAGATTAAGAAAATTTTTTTCTTTTTCTATTCTGTTTTTTTCTTTTTATGATGCAGCACACAATGACTGTATGCTTGTCATCCAAGTATTACTCTAGCCAAATTTGGAGAGGCCTATCATCACAGGTTAACCACATAGTAGTGACTGTTTTTTATGACCATTCATGATACTGTCCATTAAGATGATGACGAGACACAATCACAGACCCTGGAAACACTGAAGTATTAAAATAATCTAGTCCACATTGGTGACATCATGGGACCAGTGAAGCACAGGCTACAGCATCCTCATAGTTCCTTGGGGTCCTGCCTGATCTGAAAAATCATAGGAATCACAGCCCAGGAGAGTGGGACCATTTGAAAAGACATTCGCAAATCTGGAACAAAGAGGTGTGATTTTTTTTTCTTTTTAGTCTTGCATGCATCAGATATCAATAGAGATCAGTATGATTATTTCTGAGTCCTAGTTTTCAATCTTTTTCAGAAGGAGCAACCCAGAAGTAGACCCAAGGAAGAGAAAATTTGTAACACCACCAGAGCAGAGAATTTTCAGGCATGCATTTTGGGGGACATCTGGATCCCTTTCCTCTTCAATTTTCCAATATTTGGGTGGCCTCCTCTCACCAGTCTTTTACCTGGTGGATAAGATTTGTTATGGAGGTGAAATTAAGTTTTCTCCTAACAGTGCATCACTATTTATGTAACTGACCCTCAATCACCTTTTTTCTTTCCCCACTATACTGTGAAAAGATGAGATTACTTCTTAGTGTGTGTGCGTGTGTGTGATAGAGAGAGAGAGAGATAATTTAATCTTTTCATATGTGTGTGTATTTATATATTTATCTCTCATAGGAATTTAGCTGTTTGCTTGTCTCCTCATTAGAATGTGAGTTCCTGGAGGACTTTTCCCTTTCATTATATCCCCAAGGCTAAGCATGGAGCCTGGTACATAGCATGTGCTTACTAAATGCTTGCTGCAGCTGATTTGGCCCTAGCATTCTGAAATCCAGTATCTTCTTTCATAGTAAGGCTGATTTGCTTGTTTTGTATTTAAACTAGCCCACAGATAGCCAATTTAGCTACAGTACAAAGGTTCCTCGGCCCAAGAAGTGAAAATCCAGGACAGCAGAATAGAATTTGGCTTCTGATGGCATTTAACAGGGCCTTTGGACAGATCCTTAACTACACTGCGGTGGCCAGAGCTTTGTTTTAGGATGGAAAATTTAGAGGAAGTCAGGAGTACTATGCTAGGACACATACTATTTTCTCCTCTTCTCCAGATTGCCCTAGGTACCAAAAAGACTAGTTTTAAACTGTCAAGTTTAAAGGTTACAGTTTTTTAGTAAAAGTCAAATGACTCAGAACAAGTAAAGATTAGGTTGCCTGGCTTTACATCAAAACAACGAAGAGGAAGAGGAAACAGAATTGCCCAAGTTTTATGTTGCCATGTAGCTTTTACTTGGATCATTTGTTTTCCAAATCCATCAATTAGGACCTAGAGTTAGAAACTCTTATTTTAGCTAAAAGAGAGTTGCAATTAAGTGTCTGCACCAAACATGACCCTACTGCAGGTAAGATCTGACAAGCAGGAACAAGAGCTCCATGGGAGAAAAGATCGAAGCATTTACTAGGGTTTGAACAACAGCAGTAAGGCCAATCTGAGAGAACTGAGAAAAAAGTTGGGTGTGAAACAAAGGAACAAGGTGAGAAGACAGTCTGGTCCCAGGAAGTGCATGGAAATTGGTGCTCAAGACAATTTGGTGGGTATGAATTAAAATTTGAAATACACGAGCTTTACAACTCCATGTGCAATCTTCTTTTTCTGTTCTTTGTGTAGGAAAATGTTCATGTTGGGGGCATTTGTCAAGTTCATGATAATAGGAAGGAAATCTTTTTTTTTTAAGTGAAAAGCAGCAAATGCATTGACTTCAGCCCTCTTCAGAGAGGGTGTGAGGTAGCCCTGGGTGGAGAAGGTATGGGGACAGGTATGACAAGAAAGCAGAAGGCCACAAGTCCAATTTCTAGCTTGGCCTTGCCTTCTGGGACACGGCCTTTTAAGCTAGAAAGAATAGAAGACGTCATGTAGTCCAATCCCCTCATCTTATAGATGAAAAAACCAAGACACAGGTGACTTGTCCAATGTTACCTTGGTTTCCACATTCATAAGATAGAAGAATTGGAAAATGCACACTGAACCAAGGAGTGCTGAAACTCTGGAAAGAACTACTTTATTAGACTGGGAGCTTTGCACGGGCTTCAATTGCCAGAAGCATCCGGTGATCAGCTCTGAAATCGAATTCATTCAGTTCTAAAAGAATCTTGCCGTAGAATAGCTTTTTATATACAGCAGAACTTGGTAAACCCAAATCACCACTCAGGAAAAAAAAAGAGATGCATGATGATGTGGTTTAAGCTGAAATACTTTGACCACACAATGAGAAGATGGGACTCGTTGGAAAAGACCCTGATGAAGGGAAAGATTGAAAGCAAAAGGTGATGGGGACAGCAGAGGATGGGATGGATAGAATGCGTCATGGAAACAACAAACATCACCTTGGACAGGCTTTAAGAGATAGTGGAAGATAGAAGAGCCTGGTGTACTATGGTCCATGGGATCACAAAGAGTCAGACACGACTGAACAAAAACTATGTAGTCATCATTTTCCCTTTTTTCTTCACCATCTGGACATGGCCACGACGAACATTTGTTGGCAAGTACTTAATCAGTCTTTGTGGGCCACCAATCATCTGCCATCTTTTCCTAAGCCCTCTTAATTAATCTCTCATGTTACCTTTCGGCAACTCATTATGGATCGTCTTAGTCACCACAAGCTTCAGCAACAGATAAACATCAAAAGAGGATTCACATATAATACCCTAGAGAGACAGAACTTCTGTGCAATTTGGAGTCTTGAGGTATATGTATGGAATATGAGGAAGACGGGAGAAGCACATTAACTCTCCTACCCCCTAAGAATTCAAACCAGCATAATAAAACTTAGAGAAAGAAGGCATTGCTAGACCACATCCCTAGATTGACATTGAAACTTTGTTGTGAACAGGAAAAGAACTTATTGATTCAAACTAGAACAATCTCTTAGAAAAGGGAGACACATCAAAATGAAGTTGGTTGCCATAACATATATAACAGCTTGGGGTACACAGGATAAAGTTTTGCCTTCAAATCCCAGGGAATAGTTTAGGGAGATGCCAAAGAGGTAATGGGCAATTTTTGTCAGACTAGCTTCCAGGTGTCCAGGAGGAGCAGGAAGGATACTATAAGGAAGGCTCCTGCAGCATGCTAGGCACATAGTAGGTACTTAATAACTGCTTGCTAACTTAACCATCTCTGTGGGGCACTGCTTAGCTTCTCTCTCTCTCTCTCTCTCTCTCTCTCTCTCTCTCTCTCTCTCTCTCTCTCTCTCTCTCTCTCTCTCACACACACACACACACACACACACACACACACACACACACACACACACATCATGCTTGTCAAGCCAGAGGATGGAAACATCAGGAACTCTTTGTTCCTCTCCTCTGTGCAAAGAGCTGTCCTTAATCATCTTCCTCCTCTTTCCCCTCATTGGATCTGCAGTGCAAATCCCTCTATGTTCATTGACCTTGAAGGCTTGCTAAATCTCCATTTTCTTTCTGTTCTTTTCTCTCCATTTTTCAAAGACCTTACTTTGCCTTTACAAGCTATAAAGCTGTGGGATCTTGGGTCTAATGAAAAAAGCCCCACCAGGAAGGAGGAGAGCACTGATTTATAGATATAGATATAGATAGCACCGACTGCTATCTTCTCTACAGGAATGTGCATATGAATGTTAAAGGTTAGTTTTGAAAATGAATGTTCAGTTTCTGGAAATTATTTTCAATAGATTTAGCCATTTGTACTGTTCCAGGAGTTTCCCTTAGAAGGTGCTTTGCTTGGTAATCCTCGTGAATTATCCCTCTCCTTTCAACAGCCATTTTTTTTTTACTGAGACCTTTTGGCCAAATGTGGAAGATGCAAAGGAAGGGAAGTTTAAATGAACCCCAATCCCTCCTAGTAGCCTCCACTATAGCACTAGCAATAGAATTCTTCCAGTCAATGGAACTATAGCCCAGTCAAAAGAGGTGGGGGAGTGATTTTCTAAGGAAAGGAACATTGAGAACCCCCTGCTCCAACTGCTGATTATATTTCTAGCTCCTGCCTCCTAACAGCCTTAGAATGAATGACAGAATCATAGATGCTATGCTTAAAGGCTAAATGTTCCCAGTATGATATGGTTTCTACTTCTTTGCACCCCAAACTTAGGCTTATTTGCATCTTGCTGGAAATATGGTGCCAAAAATGGAACAAAATACTCTGGATGACTTAATCAAGACAGAGTCCAAAAGAAATATGATGTCTCCCCAAGCTCCATGATTCAATGCAACCTAAGATTGTCTGCACTTTGTGGGCTGTTGTGGTCTTGTGGAGTTTACAGTCCAATAAAGTCCCCAATTCTTCTTCACATGAATGGTTGTTTAGTGAGGTTTCCCCCATTGTCTTGTTCTTGAATCCAGAACTTTATCCATTGTTAAATTTCATTCTTCTGTTAGATTTGATCTGTAAAAGCTTATCAAGATCTTTTTTGAATTGAATGTTAGGTATCCCTCTTAGCTTTGTTACCCACAAATTGGATAAATCTGAATTGTGGAAAGGTTATTCTAGGATTTTCCAGGACAGACCCAGCCACCAAAACTCTTCTCCAGGTACTGAGCCACAGCCAAAGTCAGGTGATCATTGAAGGGGCCAGCTACCACCTGGATACCTAGAGGAAGCCCCTTGCTGTTCAGGCCAAGTGGGCACTGGGTCACAGGCAAGCCCAGGGCATTGAAGATACCTAAAAGAGACCAAAGAATAAAATTCTGAAAATCACACTTGTTTTCTAAGATTCAACTATTCTACTTTCTTACAGAAAACGGTAGCATTTCACTTGCTTTCTCTAAGTGCAGGGGAGGGTGAGGGTGCCAGCACAAAAGGAAGGGTCATAATTAACTGTATGCAAATTATCTTATTTTGGCACTGCGGCTGTGTGACTCTTTCCAAAACTACAAATGGATGGTGGTGCAAAGATTACTGTACAATGAGGACAAGGTGAATAGACCAATTAAACAAAACCATACTTGGCACAAGAGAAGCAAGGAGATGAGATAGGGGACTGTGGGTGTTGTCAGGCAGAGGCAGGGTTTCCTGACAAGGGAAGGTTTGCTGGTTAAGGGACTGGAGAGAGAGGTATGCTCAGAAACAAACAGGTCTCAATCCATTGAGAACCATGTGGTCAGTACCTACTGAGAATGAAGAAAGGACCTTAATATGGCCACTCCAGCAAACTGGTGCAGGGGAGGGCTAAAAGTAGAGGAATCTTGATATTTTTCTGGAAATTTACTACATTAAGAAGGCAGGAATGTGTGGTTCTGTAAAATCACAGAATTTGAGAACAGGAAACGACTTTGGTGGCCACGTAGTCCAACTCATACACAAAAAGAAATTCCTATGCTTACACATCCATGGAGTGCTTATCCAGTCTCTTCCTGAAGACCTCCAAAGAGGAGGAGCCCACCACCTTTTAAGGCAGTGGAAAGTTGCCACCTTAGGATGGCTCTAGTTTTTAGGAAGTTTTTCCTGACATTGGGAATAGATCTACCTCTTTGCTACTTCCACCCCTCATTCTTAGTTCTGTCCTCTAGAGCTATCCCCCTCAAATCTCACTTCCACCTAACAGTTCTTCAAATACCAACACAACATCCCCACTGAATCAGTTCTCCAGACTACACATGCCCAAGGTCTTCAAGGGCCTCACTGTTGTATTAGAATTCAGACGGAATGGTTATGAATAGAGGGGCCCAACAGGTAAGCTGGCAGACTTTGGCTTTGTAGGACAGCCACAGTGTGTGCCTATGAATGCTCTGAAGATGAGCTGAGGACAACCTCATCTCTTTCTAAGCTGGAACCTACCTGTGTAAGCAAAGTTGAAAGGCCTTGTCAGAGGGAAGTGGTGCTTGGGAGCCACTAGAGGATGGGAGGGGTATAAGAAGACTCCATCATTTCCCAGCATGCCTACAAGCTCTGACCAAAGGTTTTGCCTTAATTCTTCAAATCTGGCATTGGTTTCAGAGTCATATTTCAGAACTGATTCCAACAGGCTCAGACCTATGGGTGACAATAAAAATCGATATGAAATTAGAAAGATTACTCACATGTAATGGCCCTTGATTGGGACAGTATCTCCACATATGGTCTCTGTTCCTCATACTTTAGTCCACGGGAATAATTCAGGCCTTCCAAAGACACTTGATGCCTAAGGAAGGAGAGTGTGCTCCCTTTCCTTGGCTTTTAGCACCTTTTCCTGCTCTACCCATGGCACAACCCAGGAGGTCATTCATCATTCATCACTAGGAAGGATAGAGTCCAGATACTTTCTCACCAAAAGTTTTCATAGATTTTTCATAGATTTCATCATTTTCATAGCTTAGGGTACAAGTTTGGTTAAACTACTGCCTCTTCCTAGTGGCTAAAGAGTCCTATAACTGAGCAGAAGCTGCCTGATCCAATCAGGGGCTACATTTTCATGCCCAAATCCTCTGGAACACAATATATCTAACATCCATGGCTTCTCTGCAGACTAATTTACTATAGTCACTAAAGAAAACAATAAAAATAAACTTAGCTACTCCCCTAGCCCCCAAACTGAAGCCCTCCCAGTAATGAGGCTCTAGACTGGGATAGTGCTAGTGGTGATGGGCAAGAAATGTATTTTTCAATATTTGGAAGGAAAAACTGTCCAGACTTGCTGGTTAACTGGATATGGGGAAGGGAAGGAAGAAAAGGAGACCATGAAACCATGGTTTCAGTAATGGGTGACCAAGTGACACTTGGGTGTGTGATTTTCTTCAATTCATGATCTTAAGTGGTTTAGCATTAACAATAGAATTCAGGTGCCCTAATAACCCTACTCTAAGAACTAGAAAATATGGTCTACCAATAGCTTATGGCTAAACAAAAATCTGGCCAATCATTGCCCCTACCCAGTATTAGAGGGGATAAGCAAAGCAATGCTCCAGATTCATGAGATTCTAAAGGCTTCCATTAGAAATACAGTACACTAAACCCACTTTCTGTTTCTTCCAGGGCAGTACAAATTGTAACATTTCGGCAATACTACCCAGATGGAGAGCTATCTTTCTGACAGGTTAACCACACCCACAATTCACAGATATGTCCATAAAAGGAACTGTCCTGTGCATAATGAAGTTTTTACGGATTTCAGGACTAAAAATTTGCTCAGGCTTCTTGCATGCTGCCTTTTCCCCATAAGAGAAGATGGATGAATATACCAATAGAAGGGATGGTGTGTGCTGACATCCCAAGGACCCACTTCACCAGTTCCCAGAAGGACCACACAGGCTTTCCATGATCTCCTAGCAGTTCCTGGAACGTCACCATTTCCTGGAATTTGTCAAACAAAACACACATAGTTGTACACTTGTTTGAATGATGTTTTGATACAAAAGGGTCAGGGAAATCTCCTCAGCTGCTCTTCTGAAGGCTCATAATGAAAAGTCTATAGAGAGAGATACAATTTAAGAAATTAACTCTTTCCCCCTCCCAAACATCCCTTTTTCCTGAGACATGACCAGGCCATCATTGTGTCTATAGGAAAAAAATAATACCTGTGGCTTCCTTTACCCAGCTTCCTACTGACCTGCATCCAGCCCTGCAATTCTGAGACTCTGGGGTACAACAGAAAACCATACAACGAGGAATATTAGAAAATTTGCTGTCTTTTCATGTTGGTATAAAGTTTGCCAAGAGAGGTAAAAACAGAATTTTAGAAAGAAAAAAATGTGATCATGGAAGAAGCAGGCTTCCTTCAAAGTTCTTGTCACTATAAACATGAGTTGCAGGAATAAAAATCAGTATTTCTATCACCTAGTGCATGAAATGGGCTGTATTTTCAGGCACAGCAAATCCACAGTCCTCAAAGTATATTTTGATACCACAATCCCATGACACCATACCGTGCCATCATGGTTCTTGGTCGACATCATGGTGACCCAGATCTGGTAAGAGTATTTCATTTGGCTAAATTTTACATGTTGAACTGAGGCACCTAGCACAGTCTCCAGATGTCTCACCACCTAAAACCAAAGAAAAATAAAAACAAAAAAAAATCCATCAATTGAAACCTCTGGCTACATCAAAGTGAGCAAAGTATCCTATAGATCAAAAACAAGGACTCTGGAGACATGAGTCCACTTTTATCCTTGAGCCTACTAAAAGGAACCAATGACTGTCATTGGATAATGAATGGCTAACACCATTCTGGATGCAAGCTAAAGAGACAATGATAGAAGTGCTGCCACGCTAAGGATGTTGAGGAAGACCTGGTTATGCCCACGTGCCCTTTCTTCAGTCCTTCATGGCCCATAGTAATTGCAAGGACCCCGCTGGGCTATGCACAGAATCAAGGGTTTGTTTGAGAGGAAGCTTCAGATTCACACTTTTCAGTCTGTGGATTCACAATTCACAAACTGGGTTTCCAGTCTGGTAGAAAACTGTACCATGTTTCTATATATTTCAAGCAAAACTTTATCTTTTATTTATTGTTTATAGCAGAACACAAAAAGAAGATTTCATGGAAAACCATGAATCTCCACTTCATACATGTTGTTTCAAACAGTTGCAAAACTATCCATTGATCTATGCTCCCTTCTGAATTTCTTTCAATTCTCTTCTGTGCATTTTATTTTAAAAAATGTTTTCTTTTTTTCCAATTACATGTAAAAACAATTTTTAACATTCGCTTTTTAACAAAATTTTGAGTTCCAAATTCTTTCCCTCCCTTCCCCTCCTCCCCCCTCATTGAAAAGGCAAGAAATTTGATATAAGCTAAACATTTGCAGTTTTACAAAAAAAAAATATTTCCATGAAAGAAAACACAGACAAAAAAAAATCAAGAAAAATAAAGAAAGTAAAAAGTAATATGCTTTGATCTACATTCAGACTCCATCAGTTTTTTTCTCTGAAGGTGGCATGAATTTTTCATTTTAAGTCCTTCAGAAATGTCTTGGATCATTATTGCCAAGAATAACTAAGTCATTCACAGTTGATCATTGTATAATATTGCTGTTAGTGCATATAATGTTCCCTTGGATCTGCTCACTTCACTTTGAATCAGTTCATGTAAGCCCTTCCATGTGTTTCTGAAGTCATCTTGCTCACCATTTCTTATATTTTTTTAAAAGATACATTTCATATTTCATTTTTCCAATTACATGTAAAAACAAATTTTAGTATTTGGCTTTTTAAATTTTGATTTCCAAATTTTCTCCCTTCAACACCTCACCTCTCATTGAGAAGGCAAGCAATTTGATATAGGTAATACATGTGCAGACATGCAAAACATAATTTCCTATTAATCATTTTGTGAAAGAAAACAGACCAAAAAAAAATTCCCAAGAAGAAAAGTGTGTTTCAATCTGCATTCAGAATCTATTAATTCTTTCTCTGGAGATGGATAGCATTTTTTCATCGTAAGTCCTTCAGAATTGTCTTGGATCATTGTATAGCTGAGAAGAAGTCATTCATAGTTGATCATCGTACGATATTGCTGTTACTATGTACAATGCCTCCTGGCTCTTCTCATCTTACTTTGCATCAGTTCTTGTAAGTCTTTCCAGGTTTTTCTAAGACCATCCTGCTTGTCATTTCTTATAACACAATAGTATTTCATCACAATCATATACCACAACTTGTTCAATCATTACCAATTGATGGAGATTCCCTCAATTTACAATTCTTTGTCACCATAATAAAAGAGCTGCTATAAATGTTTTTGTACATATAGGTCCTTTTCCCTTTTTGTTTTTTAATCTCTTTGGGATACAGACCTAGTAGTGATATTACTGAGTCAAAGGGTAGGCATGGTTTCATCGTCCTTTGGGCATAGTTCTGAATTGCTCTCCAGAACGGTTGGGTCAGTTCACAATTCTACCAACAGTGCATGAGTGTCCTCTCCAATGTCTTCTCCAACATTTGTCATTTTCCTTTTCTGTCACATTAGTCAATCTGATAGGTGTGAGGTGTGTGAACCTTAAAGGTCTTTTAATTTGCATTTCTCTAATCAATAGTGATTAGCATTTTTTTAATATGACCATTGATTGATTTAATATCTTCATCTGAAGCTGCATGTTCATATCCTTTGACTATCAATTTAGGAATGACTTGAATGCTTATAAATTTGACTCCATTCTCTATATATCTGAGAAATGAGGCCTTTATCAGGAAACTTGCTGCAATTTTTTTCAAGTTATACTTGCTGTATATTTCCCTCCTATTTTCCCTGTTTATCCTTCCCTCTCTGCCTCTCTGCTTCTCTCTCTCTCCATCCCTCCCTCTCTCTCCTTCCTTCTCCCTCTTCCTCTCCCCCCCTCCTTTGACCCTGTCCCTCCTCAAAAATATTTTGCTTCTGACCACTGCCTCCCTCACTTCTATCAGCTACACCCTCCCTTCTCTTATCCCCTTCACCTACTACTTCCCTCTACGGTAAGATAGATTTCATCTTTGATCCAACTCCAATGAAAATAAGGTTCAAGTGTTGTCTGCCCCCCCCCCCATTTTCCCCTGCACTATAAAAGCTCTTTTGTACTTCTTTTGTGTGAGGTAATTTTCTACCTCTCATTCTACCTCTCCCTTTTCCCTTTTCCCAGGTCATTCCTCTTTCTAACATCTTAATTTAATTTTTTAAGATAACATCCCATCACTTTCATTCCTCTTTCTTGCCCTTTACTTTTATTTTATTGTTTTGGATATCATTCCACCATAGTCAACTCACACCCATGCCCTCTGCCTAAGTTGATGTTCTTGTTTGTCCTTCATTCTTGAAGAGGACCATGACATCAGGGAGGTGATGCCATGACATGCAAGTAAATTGGATTTAAGTGAGGGAGGACTGGGCATAGTCACCAGTCTTTCTTTCTCCTCCGGAGCCATCTGTGTCTCTGATTGATTCAGCGTGAATATAAATAGGAATTCTTTAAGTTTTGTCAAGAAACCCTGAAGGTCTAACTGCCCTAATAATGAGAAAGCACTTCAGAGTTACAAGTATCATCTTCCCATGTAGGAATGTAAACAGGTTAATTTTATTGAATTCTTTATGATTTCTTTTTCGTGTTTACCTTTTTATGCTTCTCCTGAGTCTTGTAGTTTTGAATGTCAAATTTTCTATTCAGCTGTGGGTCTTTTTTATCAGGAATGCTTGAAAGTCCTCTATTTCATTGAATGTTATTTCCCCCAGAAGGATTATACCCAGTTTTGCTGGGTAGGTGATTCTTGGCTGTAATCCTTGCTCCTTTGCCATCTTCTGGAATATCATATTCCAAGATCTCCAATCCTTTAATAATAATCCTTTAATCCAAGCTGCTCAATCTTGTATTATCCTGACTGTGACTCCATGATATTGGAAGTGTTTCTTTCTGGCTGCTTGTAACATTTTCTTCTTTGACCTGTGAGCTCTGGAATTTGGTTATAATATTCCTGGGAGTTTTCATTTTGGGACCCCTTTCAGGAGATGATCAATGGATTCTTTCAATTACTATTTTACCCTCTGGCTTTAGGATATCAGGGAAGTTCTTTTCTTGATAATTTCCTGAAATATAATGCCAGGTTCTTTTTTTTTTTTTAAATCATGGCTTTCAAGTAGCTCAATAATTCTTAAATTATCTCTTTTATATCTCTTTTCCAGGTCAGTTGTTTTTCCAATGAGATATTTCCTATTTTCTTCTATTTTTCATTATTTTGCTTTTGTTTATTGTTTCTTGGCATCTCATGAAGTCATTGGCTTCTACTTGCCCAATTCTCATTTTTAAGGAATGATTTTCTTGAGTGAGCTTTTGCATTTCCCTTTCTACTTGGCCAATTCTGCTTTTTAAGGCATTCTCCTCTTCAGTGTGCTTTTTAAAAGATATTTTTCTATTTGGCTGATTTTGCTTTTTAAGGAGTTTTTCTCTTCAGTGGATTTTTGTTCCTCTTTCACAATTTCACTTAATTTGTTTTTAAGGTATTATTTTCTTCAGTATTTTTGTGGCTCCTTTACCAAACTGTTGACGCTTTTTGAATGATTTTCTTGAATCACTCTCATTTCTTTTCCCAATTTTTCCTCTACTCTCTTATTTGAGTTTTCAAATAATTTTTGAAATCCTTTCAATCTTTCCTTCTTCCAGGAATTCTTTTTGGGCCTGAGGCCAATTCACATTTTCCTTTGAGGCTTTGAATGTAACAGTTTTGTCTTTGTTTTCATCTTCCGAGTTTGTGTTTTGATCTTACCTGTCTCCATAGTAACTTTCTATGGTCAGGTTTTTTTTGTTCATTAGTTCATTTTTCAATCTATATCTTGACGTGGAATTTTGTGTTAAAGTTGGGCTCTGCTCCTGGAGTGGAAGGAGCACTGTCCCAAGCTTCAAGTTTTTTTGTGCTGCTTTTTTCAGAGCTAGTTCTTAGGGTCTGTAAGTTTTCAGTTCTTCCAAGGTAGTATGATGTAAGAAGAGGTGTGGTCACTGTTCTTCTATCCTGTGCTCTGGTCTATGAGTGACCAGAAACACTCTTTTCCACCTTGGAGCTATGAAGAAGGTCGCTGTTCCACTGTATTTGCAGGCACTAATGTTTTAGTGCTCCTCCTCTCACTGGAATTTGACCAAGAACTGTGTAATGGGCAATGCAACACAGTTCCAATACCACTGTCAGCAAAAGGCCCCCATAATCTCCCTCTAATCAGTTATCTGACCCCTTTACAGTCTGTGAGTTGAGAGCTCAGAAAGCCACAGCCATGGACATAGTCACCTCCAAAGTTTGCTGATGGTTTGCTAGGGTGGGGCCTGCACTAGAATGTCCTCCACTCTCATCCCAGTGAGAAGACCTTTCCTGCCAACCTAATTTATTTTGTATTTTGTATTTTTTAATTTTTTTATTTATTTTTTAAAATTTATTTATTTAACTTTTAACATTCATTTTCACAAAATTTTGGATTCCAAATTTTCTCCCCATTTGTCCCCTCCCCCCCACCCCAAAACACTGAGCATTCTCTTTGCCCCTATCACCAATCTGCCCTCTCTTCTATCATCCCTCCCTTCCCTTGTCCCCATCTTCTCTTTTGTCCTGTAGGGCCAATGGGAGGAGGGAGCAATTTGAAGTCAACACTCTTGGGGAGGTTCAGGATCAAAAGAGAGAATAGAAGCAATGGGGGGCAGGATAGGATGGAGGGAAATATAGTTAGTCTTACGCAACACGACTATTATGGAAGTCATTTGCAAAACTACACAGATATGGCCTATATTGAATTGCTTGCCTTTCAAAGGGGATGGGTGGGGAGGGAGGGATGAAGAGAAGTTGGAACTCAAAGTTTTAGGAGCAACTGTCAAGTACTGTTCTTGCTACTAGGAAATAAGAAATACAGGTAAAGGGGTATAGAAAGTTATCTGGCCCTACAGGACAAAAGAGAAGATGGGGACAAGGGCAGGGAGGGATGATAGAAGAGAAGGCAGATTGGTGATAGGGGCAATGAGAATGCTCAGTGTTTTGGGGTGGGGGAGGGGACAAATGGGGAGAAAATTTGGAACCCAAAATTTTGTGAAAATGAATTTTAAATGTTAAATAAATTAATTTTAAAAAAATAAATGTTTACCAACTGACTGACTAAAGCTCTCATTTTGTAATACAAGAATTAGTTCCAAATGAGCAGACTACTTAAAACTGGGGACTCTAATCCTCTAACCTCAGGATTTATCTAGATCCCACTCTGTCCAAGAGCATCTAGTGAAGCCAGCAGAACAAATTCTTCTTGATACTTTGGTTGCTTCCTAGAGAGCACCACCCAATCAGATGCTGCAGACAGCAATAATGCTTACAACAGGGATACTTAAATGTTTACCTGCTTATCAGAGACAGTTAAGTTTCCATTAAAAAAACATATGACATATACATACATAGGTATTCATACAATATACCTGTATTGACCCATGATTCTATTGATACAGGACCTTCTGGTTTAGAAACCAATGTAGATCACCAACTCAATTGTAACTTGGAGTCTTGGAGAATTGCTTGGAGAAGGGTCAAATGCTGGATTTGACTGAGATAAGACTCTTCTTCTTGCCCAAAGGACTCACAGCTGGATCCCAGATCAATTAATCTAAGGGCAAAGCTAACCCAAATTGCCTCAGATTGGCACCACAACTTCCTTTACTGCTATAGTCCCAGCTAGTGTTCCACTAATATCCTGGCCCATAACATCACTTAAATTAATTTACAGATTTAGCGCTAAACCAATCAAATTACCTGCAAGATACTTTTTAGAACTAGACAAAGTCATAACAAAATTCATTGGAGAAATAAAAGGTCTGAAATATCAAAGGAAACAATAAGAGAAAAAAGTATGAACAAAGGAGACAGTATTACCAAGCTTCAAGCGGTATTATAAAGCAATAGTTAGCAAAGCAAAGTGATATTAAGAAAAAAAAGGAGAGAAGTAGATTAATGGAACTAAATAAACAAGAAACAGTAGAACAACATTTGATGAACTCAAGAATGTAAATTAGTGGGAGACAGAAACAGCTAGGCAAACTGAAAATCAGTTTGGCAGAAATCAAGATTAGATCATTTTACACCATTTATTACCACATACTCAAAATGCATAAACAACCTAAATATAAGAACTCTCAGCATAAAAAACATAACCTAAAGTGAGATCTGGCAATTCTCACAACTAGGAGGAGAATTCCTAACCAAACAAAGAAAAGAAAATTTTGACTACATAAAATTGAAATCTTTTGCACAGATAAAATTAATAAAATTAATAAATAATTAGAAGCAGTACAGTAGAGTGGGAAAATATTTGCATAAAACATTACCAATGAAAGCCTGATATCCAAACTATCTAGGGGCAGCTAGGTGGTACAGTGGATAGCATGCCAGACCTGAAGTCAGGAAGACTCATTTTTCTGAGTTCAAATCTAGTCTCAGATGCATTAGCTTTGTGACCCTGGGCAAGTCACTTAACCCTGTTTGCCTCAGTTCCTCATCTATAAAATGAGTTAGAGAAGGAAACGGCAATCCACTCCAGTATCTCTGCCAAGAAAACCTCAGATGGAGTCATGGAGAATTGAACTGAAAAGCGACTAAACAACAACATCCAAACTATGTAGAGAACTGTCACAAATATATAACATCAAGTCATTCCCCAAAGGATGTGGTCAAAGAATATGAATTGTTTTCAAAATAAAACTTACAACCACAGAAAACCATGCTTCAAATGCAAATAAAAGCAATCTGAATTTGCACATCAGGCTATACAATCTGCTAAGGATAAAAAAAAAAAGAATATTGGAAGGGCTGTGGAAAATAAACACACTGATGCACTTTGAATGAAGCTATGAAATGAGTGGTCTAACTGTTTTGAATTCAATTTGTAATTATTAAAGAAAAATGACTGGGGGCAGAGCCAAGATGGCAGAGTAGAAAGACGCATATACACTAGCTCCCAACCCACAGCCCATAGATGATCTGTGAAAAAGAACTCCCGGCGAATTCTGGAGCAGCAGAGGACACAGAATGGTGGAGCGGAGGAGATTTCTGTTCCAGAGAGCCCTGCAAACCTCTCGCAAAAGGTCTATCACACTGTGGACCCGGAGCCAGCCGAGCCCAGACCTGCTTCGGCGTGTGGCGCCGAGAGGAGCAGATCCGAGGGGGCTTTGGGGACAGAATCTCCAGCGGCCATGCAGGTCCCTCCACCCACAGGTGACAGGTGTTGGTGAGAGGGTCTCTTTGACAGGTCGAGAGGGGAGTGGGGTGCCCCCATAACTCAGGCCCCCTCGGGAGGCAGCAGCAGAGGTGGGAGCAGACCAGGGCTCCCCAAACAGGCAGGAGCCCGGATCCATTGTTGAAGGTCTCTGCATAAACCCCCTGAGGGAACTGAGCCCCATGAGGTGGCCCTGCCCCCACCTGAGCACCTGAACTTGATCTCACACTGAATAGCAGCCCTGCCCCCGCCAAAGCCCTGAGGCTGGGAAGCAGCATTTGAATCTCAGACCCCAAGTGCTGGCTGGGAGGATCTGGAGGCCAAGTGGGTGTGAAGAGAATATTCAGAAGGCAAGTCACTTGCTGGGAAAATGCCCACAAAAGGGAAAAGAAATAAGACTATAGAAGGTTACTTTCTTGGTGAACAGGCATTTCTTCCCTTCCTTTCTGATGAGGAAGAACAATGCTTACCATCAGGGAAAGACACAGAAGTCAAGGCTTCTGTATCCCAGCCCACTCAATGGGCTCAGGCCATGGAAGAGCTCAAAAAGGATTTTGAAAATCATGTTAGAGAGGTGGAGGAAAAACTGGGAAGAGCAATGAGAGACATGCAAGCAAAGCATGAAAAACAAGTAAACACCCTGCTAAAGGAGACCCAAAAAAATGCTGAAGAAAATAACACCGTGAAAAATAGGCTAACTCAATTGGCAAAAGAGGTTCAAAAAGCCAATGAGGAGAAGAATGCTTTCAAAAGCAGAATTAGCCAAATGGAAAAGGAGGTTCAAAAGCTCACTGAAGAAAATAGTTCTTTCAAAATTAGAATGGAACAGATGGAGGCTAATGACTTTATGAGAAACCAAGAAATCACAAAACAAAACCAAAAGAATGAAACAATGGAAGATAACGTGAAATATCTCATTGGAAAAACAACTGACCTGGAAAAGAGATCCAGGAGAGACAATTTAAAAATTATGGGACTACCTGAAAGCCATGATCAAAAAAAGAGCCTAGACATCATCTTTCATGAAATTATCAAGGAAAACTGCCCTGAGATTCTAGAACCAGAGGGCAAAATAAATATTCAGGGAATCCACAGAACACCACCTGAAAGAGATCCAAAAAGAGAAACTCCTAGGAACATTGTGGCCAAATTCCAGAGTTCCCAGGTCAAGGAGAAAATATTGCAAGCAGCTAGAAAGAAACAATTCAAGTATTGTGGAAATACAATCAGGATAACACAACATCTAGCAGCTTCTACATTAAGGGATCGAAGGGCGTGGAATAGGATATTCCAGAAGTCAAAGGAACTAGGACTAAAACCAAGAATCACCTACCCAGCAAAACTGAGTATAATACTTCAGGGGAAAAATTGGTCTTTCAATGAAATAGAGGACTTTCAAGCATTCTTGATGAAAAGACCAGAGCTGAAAAGAAAATTTGACTTTCAAACACAAGAATGAAGAGAAGCATGAAAAGGTGAACAGCAAAGAGAAGTCATAAGGGACTTACTGAAGTTGAACTGTTTACATTCCTACATGGAAAGACAATATTTGTAACTCTTGAAACTTTTCAGTATCTGGGTACCGGCTGGGATTACACACACACACATGCAGTCGCACATGCACACACACACATAGAGACAGAGTGCACAGAGTGAATTGAACAGGATGGGAACATATCTTTAAAAAATGTAATCAAGCAGTGAGAGAGAAATATATTGGGAGGAGAAAGGGAGAAATGGAATGGGGCAAATTATCTCTCATAAAAGAGGCAAGCCAAAGACTTATTAGTGGAGCGATAAAGAGGGGAGGTGAGAGAAAAACATGAAGTTTACTCTCATCACATTCCACTAAAGGAAGGAATAAAATGCACACTTATTTTGGTATGAAAACCTATCTTACAATACAGGAAAGTAGGGGAGAAGGGGATATGCAGGGTGGGGGGGATGATGGAAGGGAGGGCATGGGGAGGACAGAGCAATTTGAGGTCGACACTCATGGGGAGGGACAGGATCAAAAGAGAGAATAGAAGTAATGGGGGACAGGATAGGATGGAGGCAAATATAGTTAGTCTTATACAACATGACTATTATGGAAGTCATTTGCAAAACTACACAGATTTGGCCTATATTGAATTGCTTGCCTTCCAAAGGGAAGGGGTGGGTAGGGAGGGAGGTAAAGAAGTTGAAACTCAAAGTTTTAGGAACAACTGTCGAGTACTGTTCTTGCTACTAGGAAATAAAAAATACAGGTAAAGGGTTATAGAAAGCTATCTGGCCCTACAGGACAAAAGAGAAGATGGAGACAAGGGCAGAGAGGGATGATAGAAGAGAGAGCAGATTGGTGATAGGGGCAATTAGAATGCTTGGTGTTTTGGGGTGGGGGGAGGGGATAAAAGGGGAGAAAATTTGGAACCCAAAATTTTGTTAAAATGAATGTTAAAAGTTAAATAAATAAATAAATAAAATATTGAAAAAAAGAAAAAAAAAAGAAAAATGACTAAACAGACCATACCTTTTATCATGGCAATGACACTACTGGACATATAACCCAAAGAAATGACAAAGTTTTAATGCACACCAAAATATGAATAGCAGCCTCTTAAGTTATAGCAAAGAACTAGGCATACATTGGATGAACACACACACATATGTACATGTGTGCATATATACATATATAAACACATATATCTACATTTTATACATACACATATATATCTAGATCTATCTATCTATCTAGATCTATCTATCTCTCTATATATCTATATCTGCCAGTTTTCCCAGAAGTTTTTCTTGAATAGTGAATTCTTGCCCCAATAGCTGGGATCTTTGTGTTTATCAAACACTAAGTTTACTGTGCTTATTTACTTCTGTATATTGTATACCTAATGGATTCCATTGATCCACCACTCTATTTATCACCCAGTACCAAATTGTTTAGATCATTATGGCTTTGTAGTAGAGTTTGAGATTAGGTACTGCTAGGTTCCCCTCCCTCTCAATTTTTTCATTGATTCCCTTGATAGTCTTGACCTTTTGTCTCTCCAGATGAATTTGGTTATTTTTTTCTAGCTCTATAGAATAATCCTTTGGCAGTTTGATTGGTATGACCCTGAACAAGTAAAGCAATTTAGGCAGATAGAATGGTCATTTTTATTATTTGACCCAGTCTACACATAAGCAATTCATATTTCTCAATTTTTTTACATATGCCTTTATTCATGTCTACCTCTGACTAAGGCATAAGGTAAGAGGTGTTGATAAAACATTTTTAAAAACAAAAACAAATTAGGAGTTGTACTAGATGACTTGTAAAGTCCTTCTGAGTTCTAAATCTATTGAACCTATGACTTCTTTCCACCATACACACACACACACACACACACACACACACACACACACACACGTATAATTACTTTAGTTGAAGCTAGGAATATGAGTCTGGTAGGACTTTTGCTATAATCACATGAAATGGCATTTAAACAGCTCAATTTGACTTTGGACAGTACTACCCACATATCCACTATTAATATTCTAACTAGCAGCCAGAAAAGGAAAAAGTTTGGTATATCACTTCTTACGTGATGACTATCATAAATTACTAAATCCTGTTCCTACTTACTTTCTTCTGGGCCTGAAGCAGTTCTTGGTCCACTCGGGACACTAGAAATGAGCCCCCATCATGTTCCATCCAGTAGAATTTAATTTGTTGTGCTGGAACTTTTTTATCTAGCTTTAACCTGAGGTAAAGAAAAGGCAAGGAATATTGAGACAAATATTTATCTCTGTGTCCTCCCCCTACCTAAACTACTGAGCTATAAAATACTTTCTCCAAGTACATCAGAATCTTCAGACTTCAGATATAGTGAGTTCTTCCAAAACAGAAATACCTATAATGCCTACATCAATAAAGAAATATAGCAAAGTGTGGATTTAGTGGGCAGCACCTTCAGTTGGACAGACAAGAAAAGATAGGAGCATCTAATATCTGCTTGCAGAAAAGACAATAAATTCAGGTATATAAATAATAAATAAACAAATAATAAATAAATAAATAATAGATTCCTATCTGCCTCTGCAAATGAGATCAAGAGATCTCAGGGGCAAGAACAGAATTTAAAATGGGTTGGGTCCAATGTTGCCTCTAATTTTTAACAATTTTAAGTGAATTGACTACCTTACAGGAGCAAACAATACTGAAGGCTGGGCAGACCTGAAGCACTTTGCTTTGCAGCCAGCTGAGCTTGACATCTCCCTCTCTCTCCCATGGCTGACCCCCCCCCAAATCAGTGGCCACATCCCTGTTAGTGTACTTTGGCAATTTCACTCTGGTGGCACCTTCTTCCCTTTCCACTCTCACAGCCATGCCTCTTGCTAAGGCCCCCTTAACCTAGTGCTTGAGCTTCCTAACTAGTTTCACTACCTATAGTCTCTCTCCACTCCAGGACCTCTTCCACAGAGCCAATCTGATCACATCATTTGTTAATGAAAGTTGGAAATATTGTTGTGTTACCAAACAGACAAGCTCTAGTTTTTAGGAAAAGATTGTATTTTTTTATACAAACTTGCACACGAAATCTCTTGATTGGCCTTAAAATCACCTGGCATTGGACAGCTAGGATTTTTTTTCTTGTTCCCTGATGGCAGCATAAATGAACCAGAGGCAGGGTGGGGTGAGGGTTAGATGAACTCTCTAACTGCTCAAATGGCATATCTCACTAGAGTGACAGCTTCAAAATATGGGATAGTATAAGTAAGGCTACAACAAATTTTGAAGATCAACCACATTTTCCCACTGATTCTTTTCTCTCTCATTTTTCTATATTGCTCACCTTCTTTAATTTAATAGCAGATATTTATATAGGATCATAGGAACAGAGTTCTAGAGCTGACAAGGACCTTTCAGGTCATCTAGTCTAACTTCTTCATTTTACAAATGAAGTCACTGAGGTCCAAGGAAGTTAAATATTCCACCCAAAGTCATACATATGATAACAGCCAGAAGCGAGATTTGAACTGAGGTACTCTAACTTTAATTGGGGTGTTCTTTCCATTTTGGTTTAAAGTTTACTAAATGGAGAAGGAAATGGCAAAGCACCCCAGTATCTTTGGCAAGAAAACCCCATGGACAGCATTGATGTGCTATGTTCTACTGGGTCACAAAGAGTTGGACAAGGCTGAATGACTGACCAACAATAAAGTACATCGATATATGATCTCATTGGAGCCTTACAACAACTACCCTGGGAGATAGGTGCTACAGGTATCCCTCTTTTGCAGAGGAAGAAACTGAGGCTCAGAGAGTCTCACCTCTGCATATAACTAATATGTTCGTGTAGAGGGGAAGTATACATGACTGGTATTCCACACCATTAGGAAGCCAGGGCCTGTGGATGTGGCCTTTTCTTCCTCAACCTACTTCTACCATCAGTGGGCTCCTCCTGCTTTTCTAGGGCTGTCTTGCCTCTGAACAAAGGATCTAGTTGTGTCTGGTTCTTGGTGACCCCATTTGGAGTTTTCTTGGTAGAGATACCAGAGTGGTTTGCCATTTCCTTCTCCAGATCATTTTACAGATGAGAAACTGAGACAAACAAGGTGAAGTGACTTGTCCAGGTTCACACAGCTAGTCAATATCTGTGACTACATTTGAATTCAGGGAGTTCTTGACTCCTGGCCCAGCTATCTACTTTGACACCTAGCTGCTCCCTCCCTTCACTAGTTTAAAGGGGGCTGGGTGCCCCACTGGAGGAAGAGCATTGTAGCTGGAAAGTATCTAGAGGAGGAGGATGAAGAAGGCCCATGCTGGGCTCAGCTAAAGGGTCTGGGGACATTAAGCCTGGAGAAGAGAAGCATCAAAGAAGGCAGAAGAGTTATCTTTAAGTATTGCCATGTGGAAGACAATAGAATCTTGCTCTACTTCCTCCCATGGGCTGTGGGTGTAAGTGAGAGAGGGAGAATTAAGGGAGAAACCTTCTTGCAAGGAAAGCTACAGCTGCCACAAGATCCAGCAGGGTTCCCCTCATGGGGGATCTTTAAGCAAAGGCTGGAGGATCATTTGTCAAGGACAGTACATAAGGAATTCTTGTTCAGGTACAGGTTGGACTAGTAGCTCCTCCTGAGGTCCTTTCCAACTCTGAGAGTCTGTGGAGTATGCAGAAGAAATACTACTACTACTACTACTACCACCACCACCACCACCACCACCACCACCACCATCACCACCACACCACCACCACCACCACCACCACCACCATCACCACCACCACACCACCACCACCACCACCACCACCACCACCACCACCACCACCACCACCACCATCACCACCACCACACCACCACCACCACCACCACCATCACCACCACACCACCACCACCACCACCATCACCACCACACCACCACCACCACCACCACCACCACCATCACCACCACACCACCACCACCACCACCACCACCACCACCACCATCACCACCACACCACCACCACCACTACTACTAGTGAGAGCAGATATTTAAATTTAATTTTAAGAGTTGCAGAACACTTTACAGATGTCATTTCTTCTAATCCTCAAAACCCTATGGAGCAGGTATAGTATAAAGGAAAGAGCACTAAATTTGGAGTCCAATGAATTGAGATCCTTTTAAGCTCTCTCTCTCTCTCTCTCTCTCTCTCTCTCTCTCTCTCTCTCTCTCTCTCTCTCTCTCTCTCTCTCTCTCTCATATCCATATTCATGTCAGGAATTGGAAGGGAGAATGCATGGTCAGGAGTATATGAGTGAGAGTCAACAGAGTGAAAATCAAAGTTGTCTTGCCATCAGAGAATGCCATAGTCTACCAGAGCAGAAAGCAGAATTAGCTGAGGAGTTAGGGAAACAAATCATAAACTAGGCATAGAAGCAAGGGTGTGCTGGTAAATGTTTAGCCACCAACTCTCCAAAAACTGCATTCAAGACACATTTTTAAGTTTAATCTCCATTATTAACTTTCTCCATCACTTTGTTAAGTCTAGACAATTAACAAAGCAATATATTAAGCCTTGATTGGTAGCATTTGCTGATTTTCATGGTGTGGAAAATTATACTGAAAATTTAACCATCAGCTCTTGTGAGGATGAAAAGGGGATAAGGTGGCTGTCTGTGCATGGCCCAGTCAGGTTGTTAAAAGACAAAGACTGTGTAGAGATCATATAACCAAGGGCAATTACTGTTGGAGGAATTTACAGGAGCAGCATGGTGATGGTGCTAGAAGAATGCTGCATCAGAAGTACTGAGGTTCACAAAGAACCCAATGAGAACCACAACAAAAGAACCTTCCCCCCTCCCAACTAAGAGCTAGAAGGGACCACTAACACATTAGAGGCACAGCTAAAACGATTTTAGTGGACTAGAGTGATGGGCCAAATGAAATAAAATGAATTTAAAAGGGATAAATGTAGAGTCTTGATATTCTTTTATTCCACTCTATCAGTATTGGAACAGGGAGGGCTGGATACACAGAACTCTGCACTTGAAACCCAGACTGGGTTCAAATCACCCATTAGACCACTGTCTGACAGCAGGCAAGTCACTTATACCTCCTAACAGTGGAGCTGTCCAAGGTGCAATAAGAGGCTTCAGGAAGTAGTGAGGTCTTCTCACTTGAGGTGATATAGCAAGAGCTCTACCAAAGTGGAATTAGATGCCTTGAGTGGTACTGGGTTCTCCCTTGTTGAAGGTCTTGAGACAGAAGCTGGATAACCCCTTGCCAGGTATGTTACATCTTGCATTCCTTTCGGGTGTGGGTTGGAATAAATGGCCACTGAGGTCCCTTCTAACCTCAAGTTCTACAATTAGGACTGGGCAGATGAACTTTCAGATTCCATGATTCCATAATTCCATAATTTGAATCAGTAAAGCTTTGGAAGTATATATCACTTACTTCTTTAGGTGGGCTTCAAACCCTCTGCTCTAGTGAGTATTCAACTGGACTCCCTAATTCAGCCCCATTATGGGGAACTGAGTGGAATTGCCTCCTCTCTTCAAAGAAGTATAGGCATCATCAAACATGATGACTCCAATCAGGGGAAGATTAGCTTACCTTTTCTTGATTTATATTTTCATCCCTCCAAGAGTAGGGCAAAATGTCCCACCTCCATCCATTCTGTAAGCAGTCCCATTTGGACCAGAAACCTTTTTAGCAACTGGTTCCTTTAGAATTTACTTCAGATACAGTTTGAAATGAGATTGCTAAGAGAACTGCAGAATGGAAAACCAACCAGGAAATTAATCTATTTTCCCACATAAGTAGAGTAAATTTTGGATCACTTGTCTGCTTTTTATCCAGTATCTTCTTCAGGAAACCCCCAAAAAATCAGCATTTACAGAGAGTGGCTTATTAGTACTCATAACATTTCTTTGTTAGAAGCCAAGAATCATTACCTCTATTTTACAAATGTGAGAACTGAATCAAAGGTATTTGGAGGTAGTGTGACTTAAGGGCTGAAGTACTGAACTTGGAATCAGGAGAGACCTGGGTTCCAACACCTCTGGTAATAGTTACTAGCTAAGGGACCATGGACAAGTCTCAATAGTTTCCTCACTTGGAAAATGAAGATAATAATACCTACAGCACCAACCTTTCAAGGCTGCTCTAGCAAGCAAATGAGAAGATGTATCTAACATACTTTATAACTCTTAAAGCAGTCAGAATGCCAGACACTATTATTAGAAAGGAAATATAAATGGCATCAAATAGTTATGGCATAGGATAATGTCAAGAAGATACTTATGGATGCCAGGTCCCGCCATGACTTTCAACATGGGTTCCAGATCTTCAGCATAACGACACATGGGGCCTGTGCACTGGAATTTTTTGCAGGGTCCCGTGGCCAGGGGAAACTGACCTTCATTTGAGACCACTCCTGAAAGCAAAGATATGTAGGTTAGCATGGAAAAGCCTTTCCTTACTTGCCCAATGGTCTACATGTTTCCCCCTCATAGGTTTCATTGCAGAGCTAAAGACCTCACTGTAGCCACTATGGCCTACCACAGCTGTATCTGAAGTGAGATCAAAGGGAGAAGGATGGTTTTAGTGCCACTTGGGTTAGAGAATAAAGAGGGAAGTCACTCTGGTTAAAAGCATAGTCCTTTTAGGGAAGTCGATGAAAAGGGGGAAGAGAAAAACAATGAAATGGCATGCAATTTCTTCCCAGCCAGGTATTCCATTTTACTGTGAAACTCATTCATTTGCAAGCCACTTGCTTCATCTCCTGGTAGAAAGGAAGAAGCAGGCAAAAGTCACAGGATTTCTAGAAAGTTCCCCTGAATAAGGTAGTGAGGGGGAAATTAGGTCTAAACTATAATCTACATACAGCCTGGGCTTTAGATGAACTGGGAGGGCCCCCATCCCTCTGTCTAGAATCAACTAGAGTCTAGAAATGGAATCCTAGAAACATTTGGGTTTCTGCAGGTGGATTTATATTTCCTTGTCAAAGATAGATGATTTTCTTTGTGAACAGAACTAGCCTCTCTCTTTGTGTGTGTGTGTGTTTTGGGAGGGGGGGGGGGTATATCTCAGTGTTCAAACCTTTGCCGGATTCAGTATTTCAAGGATCTGCAGTTCTATTTCAATGGCCACCTTCCCCCTCAAGCAATGCAGATCACAAACCACCACACTTCAAGAGGCCATCTATTCCAAAAGGATGGTCACCAGGGAAAGATAATGTTTTTTTTTCCCCAAATATTCTTATCTCTCCTAACTCAACTCCCTGATGCTCCAGTTTAGGCCTATGTGAAGGGAGGCAGACAGTCAATATCTTCCTTCTAACAACTGTCCCCACTTCTGATGTTATTCTTTTGAATTTTTTCCCATGCTAAATAACACAAATCTCTTTCACTTTTTTTCACGGATCTCACTTTTTATCCTATTTTCTGTACCTTCCTTTTGTATTGCTCAGTTTTGAAAGATCAAAATTGCACTCTTTAATTGTGAACTGCTTAGCACGTATATACTTAGTACCAAGGAGACAGAACAATTTATTAGTGTCCAGAATTACAACAGCACTTGAGATTTTACTCCCCAAACCCTATATATATTTCTGAGTTATAGAGAACATCAGTCCTGTGTAATAAAGTATAATCTTCCCAATGGCCAGGCTTCTCCTACTGCAGAGCAATAGATCTCTTTCCCCACACCCCACCCTGCTTCCAGCGCTAGATGAACATTACCTGATGTGGGCTTATGTCCAAAAATCCCATTGAAAAAAGCTGGCATCCGGATGCTGCCAGCAATATCTGAGCCCACACCAATTACTGAGCAGGCAGCAGCTAGAGCACAGCCTTCACCTCCTGAGAACACAAGAAAGAAGACATCAAGCAAACAAATAAGCAAGAGCCATTGAAACTTTCTGAAGCACCCACATACTCATGAGATGATCTCGAGTACCAAACAAAATAAAGGTTTAGAAATGATCATCCAACTTATCATCTCTCAGTTTTAGAACAGTGATATGTCCATTTTCTAGGGAGAAGAGGCTACTAAAGATTAGTAAGTTACCACTTATGGTGCCAAACGATCATGAAATTGTTATGGTTTTAGGTAAAAGTCTAGAACATGAACAGGAAGCAGAGGATCAGAAGGACATCTCTTGTGGTAAATACATGGAGACTTCCAGGAAGTCTCCCTAAAAAAACGTATTTGGAAAATTTTGGGCAAGATCCTCTGTGGAGCAACATCTCTACTTGTTGGAAACAGTATCATATCCATACACTTGCCTTGCCACAGTTATCATATTTTACATGCCATACAAGAGGCATACAAATAATCCTACAGAAAGAAAAAGATGAAACTTCCAGAAACAGCTATTTGTAGCCATGCTTTACAACCTTTCCAAGAATGGAGAGGTCATACTTAAGGCTTTTTGAGGACTGGAAGCATTTTTTATACCCCACAGCCTATAATACCTAGCCTAGCCTACCACAAAACAGTGTCTTGTACATGCCATATACCCAATAAACATTTGCTAGAATTTCAGAATAATAAAAGACTTTTAAGGCCAACAACCCAAACCCATGCCAGAAGCATAATTCCCCTCCACAATATCTTTAATAAGTGGTTACCCAGTCTCAGCCTGGAGACTCCCAAAAACAGAGAACTCATTACCTATCTAAGGGTAATTCATTCCTTATAATGAATCCCCAAAATAGGCACCTTTGAACTTCTATCCATTGGCTCTCTGGGGTCATAAAGAATGAATTTAATCCTCTTTACACATAATAACTCTTCAAATATTTGAAGGCCACAGCCATGGACATCTTCTCTTTTCCAGGCTAAACATCCCACATCCTTCAATCTTTATGTGACATTTTTAAAGTGAATTTTATATGTCTCTCAATATATCTATATCTATCTATCTATGTATCTAGATAGATATAGAGATAGGATATAGATGTAGAAAGCTAGATGTAGATATAGATGGATAAATATATAGAGATAAATAGATATAGATATATATAGATACTCTACATCACCAAAATTTCCCCCAGATATTGCTCCATAGTCCTCCCAGAAAACAAATATTGGGAAGGGAGGGGGAAGGGAAACAAGAAAAACAGAGAAGGAAAGAGAAGAAATAGAGTGTTATGTGGTGGTTGTTCATTCTTTGTTTTCAAAGAGGACCAGTGACATCATGGGGTGATGCCTTGACTTATGCATGAATTGCAGAGTTGCACAAAGTCATCAGCCTCCCTCTCTCTTCCAGAGTCAACAAAGTCCAGTAGCAAGACAAAAGTCAGGACAACTGGCAATGGTCCGGGTTGTAGTGAATGACCTTGGTATTGATGATGTCTGACCAAGTTCTGGTCTAAGCCCTCCACAGCAGCAGGTGTCTTCATGGCTGTTGGAACAAATTGTCTCATCCATTCATTCTGTCAAGGGTAAGTCTTTACACGCACAGGATGGACATCCCCCTAACTCACCACTGGGGTTGAGGGCTTTGGTTACCCTCAACCTTGTTTAGCCCAACTGCTGAGAGGGTTTTACCAGGGAGTGGCCACTGCTTATGCTACAGCTTTTGGGAACCACAGGTAAGAGCTGCATGTAATTAGAGAGAGAGTACGTAATTATAGTGATGAAGCTTGGTGCCAAAGAACAGATGAGAAAACGACTCTTTCCCCTACATTGAGGAGCTGGGGCCTACAGGTATAAACTTAGTGTATGTTGCCAGACTCTGTGGGTGGTATTGTGACAGCTGGGTTTTTTGTCTTCTTTCTTTTTTAAATTTTGTTATAAGAGATGGCTCACTGGGTAGGAGAGTGGGGAGGGATGTGCTCAGAAAAGAAGAAATGAGGTTGGAGCTAAGATGGCAGAGTAAAGGAAGGGATTCCCCTGAGCTCTTCCCCCAAACCCTCCATATACTTTTAAAAGATGAGTCCAAACAAATTCCAGAGCAGCAGAACCCACAAAAAAGATGGAGTGAAACAAATTTCCCATCTAAGACAACTTGGAAGGTTGGCAGGAAAGGTCTGATATACTAGGATGAGAGAGGAGGACAGTCCAGTGCAGGTCATGCCAGCACAGAACAGGATCTCAACAAACCTGGAGCAGGCCTCAGGGCACCTGAATCATGGGCAGCAACAGCGGTTTCTAGACCTCTCAGAGCACAGACACCAAAGACAACTTAGAAGGTCAGTAGGAAAGGTCTGTTGCACCTGGGTGAAAGTGGAGCACAGTCCAGCACAGGTCATGCCAGCACAGCCCCTACCACAGCAAACCAGGAGCAGCCTTGGGAGCCACTTAATCAGCAGTGGCAACAGCAACAGCTACTTTCAGAGCTCTCAGCCCATAGATGGTAAGGGTGTCAAACAACTGGTCAGAAGGAGACTACAGGGTTCTCTTTGCTGGCACTGAGGCAGGATCTTGTTGCTTTGCCCATACTCAGATCCAGGTCTCAGGCCTGGGTGGCAGTCCCAGGGTGAGGAGGAGCACTAACATAGCAGAGCTTGTGGTCACAGTGGAGGGAGGGGGGACCCTCATCCCATTTCCAGGGCAGAAAAGAGCTCTTGTGGTTGCTCACTGACCAGAGCACAGGTCAGGAGAGTAGTAAAAACTCCTCTCTTTATATCACACCACATTGGAAAAACTAAAAATTTACAGGTCCCTAGAAGTATCTCTGAAAATATCTGGACAAAATCCTCAAAGCTGGGGACACTGTACCCTCCACCCTGGAAACAGAGCCTTACTTTAACAAAGAGTTGAAAGTTAAGTAATAGGATGGAAAAATGGGCAAACAACAAGAAAAAAAGACTCTGACTATTGAAAGTTACTATGGTGATGAGGAAGTTCATAACACACACTCAGAAGAAGACAACAAAGCAAAGCTCCTCCATCCAAAGCCTCCAAGAAAAATATGAAATGGGCTCAGGCCATGGAAGAGCTTTAAAAGAATTTTGAAAATCAAGTAAGAGAGACAGAGGAAAAATTGGGAAGAAAAATGAGAGTGATGCAAGAAAATCATGAAAAACAAGTCAACAGTTTAGCAAGGAGATACAAAAAATATTGAAGGAAATAACACCTTAAAAAGCAGAATTGGTCAAATGGAAAAGAAGGTTCAAAAGCTCACTGAAGAAAGCAATTCCTTAAAAATGAGAATGGAGTAAATGAAAGCTTAAAAATTAGAATGGAGTTAATGACTTTATAAGAAATCAAGAAACAATAAAATAAAATCAAAAGAATGAAAAAATAGAAGATAATGTGAAATATCTCATTAGAAAAACAATTGACCCAGAAAACAGATGCAAGAAAAATCATTTAAAAATTATTAGACTAGCATTTTGTCTGGGGTGGTGTAAGGGAGATGGAAGAAGGCAGTGGCGCTGGGAAGGGTGGGAGCAGTTGTTCTTCACGCCTCTGTCTAGTTCAGTTCCGTCTGGTCTGGTGCCATGTGGTCCATGTGCTCTCCCACTTGCCATTTCTCGAGGAGGAGCCTCCGTCTCACAGAGATCAGGGTCGCTGGGACTCTTCTCCCCCCAACCTGAGTGCTAAGGAGACTCAACAGTTGAGTGCTAACTCGACAGATCAGCCCATGAAAACTTCCATACTCAGACAATGAAACAGATCTGGCAGAAAACAGCACTTGCTATCCTGGGCCTGGCAGCAGGAAAGAAGACAAGTGGTGGAAATCTTACAGTCTGCAAAGCAGACAAAAATGTGACATAGAAGCTGGACATGGGTGGTGGAGAGAGATTCAACATTCCAGTTTCCCAACAACAGCAGCTTAATAGGCAAAAGAACAAGAATCAGAATCCCCAGATAAAGAATGTTCACAAGAAGAAAGAGGACATTCCTGTAATTCATCTGCAGCTGCATGGCAAGCTGTACAAAAGTGAGGGGAAGAATGGACATTTCCCAAATAATCAAAATTGGAATTCTAGCTTAGCAAGTTCCACTTCATTTTGAAATCCCAAACTAATCAGAACTGTGCTGGAGCCAAATTTAGTGAACCCCCATCACCAAGTGTTCTGTCAAAACCTCCCAGCCACTGGGTTCCAGTTTCCTTGAATCCTTCTGATAAAGAAATAATGACCTTTCAACTGAAAGCCTTACTTAAAGTCCAGCTGTGATGTGAAATAATCAGATCACTGGTGTTTAAATGTTTAGGGCTTCAGATATTGGAGAGGAGCAAATCAACATTTGCTCCTAAACATAAAAACTAAATGGCTAGAGAATTTGTCTTTCATCTGTATAGAGCAGGTGGCAACTGTGGGTAATACTTTCTGTAAAATTTCATCATGCTTGTGTGTGTGTGTGTGTGTGTGTGTGTGTGTGTGTGTGTGTGTGTGTGTGTGTGTGTATGTTTGTGACGGAGTGTGCTTGCATCGCCTCTGACTAAGGAGATATATGGCAGCATTAGTTGGTAGTTTGAAATCAGTTATTCAGAATATTTGGACTTGACGTCAATTGTTCTTTTGAATAGCAGCTCTTCCAAGTTTTGAACTTGAAATCATGGTTTAAATTGTAAAGGGGGATTTATGGTATAGATTCATGGGCTTTTCTTAATTAGGGAAATAAATTTTTGTATCATGTTTCTAGGCAAAAACTGTAGTTCAGTGCACATTTATTGTGAGACAACAATAGACTTGTTATTTCTAGAAAACAAGCTAAAACAATTTCTATTTCACTTTGGCTGGGATAAAGAACTGGTTGAATACCAGCCATTTGTAATGGAATAGGAAACTGTACTGCCAAATCATATATGAGCTTTCTTGAATAATGATGTATGATAGGAATCCTTCCTTGTCAATGAATGAATTAAGGTTGGATTAATGTTTAAGGCTGCATATGGAAAGGGATGCTAGTCCACAAGGTGGTACTGAAATCAAAGGGACTAGTGGTTGATGATGGCATACAGAAGAAGGGTTGAGATTGAGTAGGGCAGAGAACATTGCTCTATTACCTGCCTCATCCTCTGGAGATAACTGACTTTTGTAAAGGAGATATGCCTGATTTTCTAGGAATACTCATTCTTTCTCAGTTGCTTTGTGGTTAGGAACTACATAGGGGCATGCCCTTAGGTACACACATAGGGACAGACAAAAGGATTATTTTTTTCTCAGGAGAATGTACCAAAAAGCTTCTTAAAGATATTATAATCTTTATTCAATATTTGGCATCTTTTGAACAGTTTTCAAAATGCATCAAGGCATTGAAAAAAGACTGACAAAATTGGTCTGGCCTCAAATAGAATTTTCTGAGAATTTCAAAGTAGGGTAAGGTTGTAAATGACCTAGAAAAGAGAGAGCCATGTAAATAAATGTAAATCTTATAACATATGTAAATTTTTGCTGACCTATTCTTTGAAAAGAGTATTTTTAATACAAAATTGCTGAATGTAAGGCAGACTATGGACTGAACTAAGACATGGTCTGGTTTTAAAGGGATCAAAATATATTTTTTTAAGGAAGCAGTATACTTGCCCTAAGTTGCTTGCCAGTGTACATACATGTTAGATTGAGTTCTAAACTGTATTGCAAGAGACTTTTAAATTAGGGCTATAAGGAAATAAGCAGAAGTGTGAAAGTTGCTAAGACTCAGTAGTGCGCTTATTCTGAACACCAAGGGATGTTGAATAAGAATGCTATTAAAACAGGCCTAACTATTTTTTCAAAAAATAAAAAAAAGAAAAATTTTAAAAGGGTCAACAAGAAGATGATTTTAATTGAATGACGATCTTTTACCAAAGGGTTCCTTCTCAAAAAAGAAAACAAGATACTTCCTTTGGCTTTTTCCCATCAATGCTTCAAACTAAAGACTATTTACAAAATGATGGACTTTTTAAAGAAATGCAGGTGCTGTTATTTTTTTAAGATTATGCAGTTAGGATCCATATGAGCATTGATTTTTAAAAAATTCCAAATAGCAACCTAACAATGAATAAAGGGGGAAAAAATTAGGATTTTAAAACAGTAACTTGTCTAAGAAAATGTCTATACAAAAAAAATGGCAGCTTCCTCCATGTTGACAGTTTTCTTTATAAAACTGATTGGCATATTGATTGCATTTAAACTTCCCTCAAAGTAAAAATATCTTAAGAACAGGTGTCCAAATAAATTTGGTGTTTAATCAACTTTTGTGAAATACTTTTTATACATATATGAATTTGAAACAAAACTGAAAATAAAATAACTCTTCTCCCCCCAAAATATTATTAGACTAGATGGTGGAGTGATTGGCAATTGCTATCTCCCTCCCCTTGTTAACCTTGACAAGCCCATAGAATATCCCCCCAGGAAAAACCCTGGAACAGTGGGAGCAGCAGAAGGGGTAAACAGTCTCTTAGACCCATGAGGCTAGGAAAATCACTAAGGAGGGTCCCTCTTGCTGTAGCTGAAGGGGATCTGTGCAGGATGAGAGCTGTCCCAGACAGCCCCACCTAAGCAAACCAGGAGAAGATCCTGAGCCCCAGTGGGGGTGAAGCCCACAACCGCCAACACCAGGACCCCAGGCATGACTCAGCACCCCAGGGGAATTGGGAAGACACTAGCACAGATGGGATCACCAACTGCTGAGCTTGCCTGTGCTCTAGCTCAGCAGAAGAGACCTTCTGTGGCCAGACCACCCCTCTCCCACACTTAACACAGCTAGCTCCAGGGTAACTGTGGGGAAATCCAAAAAGACCTTACCTGGCCTCTGCTTTCCAACACCAACCAGCTCAGCACCAAGTAAGCTGCAGCATTTTAGCTTCTAGTTGAAAGAACTAGAGGCTACAACACACAAAGCCTCAAGTTTTAGGCACAAGAACTGTGGGACAGAGCCCCCTGTGCCCCAGACACAGAGATCTACTTTAAAAGTCAGGAAAAGGTTGATTATCATGAGTAAGAAGAAAGCAGAAAAGAAAAGACCATAGAATTTTTCTATGGGGACAAGGACCAAAACACAACTACTAAAGAGGTCAGCATTGAGACTGTACTTCCATCTGAAACTTCAGAAGGGAATATGAACTGGTCTGAAGCACAAAGAGCCTTCTTGGAAGAGCTCAGAAAGGATTTTAAAAGCCAAATTAGAGAAATAGAAGAAAAACTGGCCAGTGACTTTAAAAATATGAAAAAAAAATCACAGAAGAATTTAAAAGGACAATTGGACAAATGGAAAAGGAATTACAAAAATTATTAGACTACTTGAAATCCATGATCACAAAAAGAGCCTAGATATCATCTTTCAAGAAATTATCAAGGAAAACTGTTCTGATATTCTAGAATCCAAGGGTAAAATAGAAATCAAAAGAATCCACTGTTCACCTTGTAAAAGAGATCCTAAAATGCAAACCATCAGGAATATTATAGCCAAATTCCAGAGTTCTCAAGTCAAGGAAAAAATATTGAAAGCAGTCAGAAAGAAAAAAAAATAAAAAAAATCATAGAGCCACAGTCAGGATAATACAAGATTTAGTAGCTTCTACATGAAAGGATCAGAGGGCTTGGAATATGATATTCTGGAGGGCAAAGGAGCTAGGATTACAACCAAAAATCACCTACCCAGCAAAACTTTAGGGGGGAAAATGCACATTCAATGAGATAGAGGACTTTCAAGCACTCTTGATGAAAAGACGAGAGTTGAATAGAAAATTTGACTTGCAAATGCAAGACTCAAGAAAAGCATTAAAAAAGGAAACAAGAAAGGGAATCATAAGGGACTTAATAAGGTTAAATTGTTTATATTCCCACATGGAAAGATGATGCTTGCATAAGACCTTCCTCATCATTAGGGTAGTTAGAAAGAGTATAGATAGAGGGCACAGGTATAAGTTGAATATGAAGGGATGGTATCTAAAAATTAAAATTAAAGGGTGAGAGAGGAATGTACTGGGAAAAAGAGAAAGGGAAAGGTAGAAGAGAATAATTATCTCACATAAAAGAGGCAAGAAAAAGCTTTTACAGTGGAGGGGAAGAAGGGGGGACATGAGGGAGAATGAGGGAACCTTACTCTCATCAGAATTGGCTCAGACAGGGTACACACTCAACTGGGTATAGAAATCTATCTTATCCTAAAGGACAGGAGGGGAAGAACATAAGAGAAGGAAAGGTGATAGAAGGGTAGACTGGGGGAGGGGTTAGTCAGAAACAAAACACTTTTGAGGAGGGACAGGATGAAAGGAGAGAGAGAATAGAATAAATGGGGGAAGGGGAATTGGAATAGAGGGAAATATAGTTAGCAATAGTAAATGGGGAAACAATTTTGAAGCAAGTTTCTCTGATAAAAGCCTCATTCCTTAAACATATAGAGAACTGAGTCAAATTTATAAAAATAAGAGCCGTTCCCAAATTGATAAATGATCAAAAGATATGATCAGTTTTCAGGTGAAGTAATCAAAGTTATCTATAGCCATATAAACAAATACTGTAACTCACTATTGATTGGAGGGATGCAAATTAAAACAATTCTGAGGTACTACATCATATCTATCAGATTGGCTAATAGGACAGAAAAGGAAAATGACAAATGTTGGAGGTAATGCAGGAAAAATGAGACATTAATGTACTGTTAGCAAAGTTGTGAACTGATTCAACCATTATGTAGAGCAATTTGGAACTATGCACAAAGGACTATCAAACTATGCGTACCCTTTGGCCTAGCAATACCACTACAAGATCTGTATCCCAAAAGAGATAAAAAAAACAAAAAGAAAGAAGACCTATATGCACAAAAATATTTATAGCAGCTCTTTTTGTGGTGGCAAAGAATTGGAAACTGAGGGGATGTCCATCAATTGGGGAATGACTGAACAAGTTGTGGTATATGAATGTAATGGAATACCATTGTGCTATAAGAAATGATGAAGAAGATGATTTCACAGAAACCTGAGAAGTCTTATATGAACTGATACATGTGAAGTGAGCAGAACCAGGAGGACAATCCATACAGACATAACATCATTGTAAAGATAAACAATTTTAAACAGTACTAGAACTCTGATCAATGAAATG
Organism: Notamacropus eugenii; assembly: GCF_028372415.1. NCBI lineage: Eukaryota > Metazoa > Chordata > Mammalia > Diprotodontia > Macropodidae > Notamacropus > Notamacropus eugenii. The sequence continues at coordinate 12,187,781 of NC_092879.1, read as the reverse complement.
ATCAACCATACTGATGAGAAAATAATGCTACCCATTTAATGACCAAACCATACATTTCTGCATGTAGTAAATGTGTAGATTTTTTTCCTTGACAATGTTTATCCGTTACAAGGACGGTGGTTTTCTTTTTCTTTTTTTTTTATTTTAGGGGAAGGAGTATTGTGCGGGAAAAGTGGACTATTCATACATAAATAAATGAATGAATGAATGAATAGATAGATGAAAAGCGGTCATTGAAGCCTTTTTAGAATGCAGAGAAGAGAGCAGAAGCGTGTTCAAAAAGCAATACAGGTAGGGCAGGGTCACCTTGAAAGTAGCAAATGAATTTGAGATTCTACATCATACCCATGGCAAAGTTGACATATAAGGAAAGTGATAAATGTTAAAAGTGTGGAAAGAAAACAGTTACATTGCTACACTTTGTGGGGAGCAGTGACCTTGTGAACTCATTCTAGCAAACAAATTGGAATTTTTCCTCCAAAGCTAGTAAATTGTGCATAGCCTTTGACTTAATGATACTACTACTAGGCCTATACTCCAAAGAGAAAAATTAAAGAGGAAAAAGGCCTATGTATACCAAAGTACTTATGGCAGTTCTTTTCATAGTGGCAAAGAACTGGAAACTAAAGAGGCCCCCACCAATTGGGAAATGACTGAACAAACTGTGGTATGTGAATGTAATGGAATATTACTGTGCCATAAGAAATGGTTACTGCATTAATCAGTTAACATCAATTATTCTTATGTCTTTCAATTTTACTGTTATAGTTCTGTTCATTTCACTCTTTATCAGTTTATACAAGTCTTCTCTGGCTTCTTTAGAATGGGTAAGAACTTTGAAAGACTTAAGAACTTTTCAAAAGATAAAATAGATCATTTTGATTATGTGAACTTGAAAAGCTTCTGAAAAAAAAAAGAAAAGCTTCTGCACAAACAAAATTAATGCATCTAGGTTTAGAAAGAAAGTGGTAGAATGAGGAAATAGGTTTGTATCCAATTTATCAAGGATAAGGGTCTGTCACTCAAAACATATAAATAAATATAAAGACACACACATATATATACATGTAAACAAAAGCTAGTCTTCAACATATAAGTAGTCAAAGGACATGAAGGAACAGTTCTCAAGAGAAGAATCGCAAATCAAAACAACTCTGAGGTTTTACCTATACCCTGCAAACTGGCAAAGATGACAAAAGATGGGAATAGTCAGTGTTGGAAGGATTGTGGGAAGAGAGGCACACTGGTATATCGTGGATGGAGCTGTGCAATTTTACAACCATTTTGGAAAATAATTTGGAATTGTGCAAATAAAGTGACTAAAATGTCCTTATTCTTTGACTCAGAGATTTTATTACTAGACATTTACTCGAAGTTGATTATTGATAAGGAGAAAGTCTCCATACACACCAAAACCTTTATAGCAGTGCTTTTTGTATTAGCAAAGAATCGGAAAAAAAAGTAGGTGCCCATCAAATGTCTAAACACATTGTGGCACACGAATGTAATAAGACTGTGTTATAAGAAACGATGTGCGTGAAACATACAGAGAAGATCCACATGAACTGGTGCAGTTGGAAGTCATCAGAGTCAAGAAAACAATCTCAATAACTACACAATGTAAATGAAAAGGACAAAAATCACAAACCAATCAAAAGCAAATGTTGCACAATTACAAAGAAGAAGTGTAGCCCCAAAGAAGGGATACAAAATGATACTTCTACCCCACTCCTTCGCAGAGGTGAAAGGGCCACAGGAGTGGAACATGGCATATATTTCAGACTTTTTCTTTAGGTAGATTTGGTTTGCTGATTTTAATTTTTTTTTCTTTAAAAAATATTGTTACATGGCCTGGACAAAAACTCCGACTGATGCAATGACTTGTCAGGATTCCCTTGGATTCATGATCAAGAATACTGCCTACCTCCTAACGGAGAAATAATGAGGCAGCTCTGGGGCATCACAGTGCACAGAGTGCTGGGCCTGGAGTCAAAAACACCTGAGTTCAAATTCAACCTCAGATTCTTGCTGGCTGTGTAATTCTGAGCAAATCACTTCAAGGATTTTCTTCAGTTAGGAAACTTTAAAATGAGGGTGATGATGATAGCACCTCCCTCCCTGAGCTGCCATGAGTAACAAATGAGATAATATTGGTAACGTGTTTAGCACAATATCCAGCTCACAGTAAATGCTATATAAATGTTAGCTACTATTATCATTATTATTATTTAGTGATGGCATCAAGATGGAGAATGAGATGTTTTGATATGAACAATGTGGGAACTTGTTTTACCTTATTATGCTCATCTGTTATAAATAGTGTTTCTTTTATTTCTTTTTCAGTGGGGGTGAGTTGGGAGGGAGAGAAAACAAATGCCTATTAACTGAAAAAAAATTAAAAGGTAAAAAAGTAACATGGCTAATTTATTATATATATTTTAGAAGCAAACTATATAATAGAGATTCAAGTTTTCACAAATGATTCTCTTTCTATTTTACTTTGTATAAGAAATGTTCTTTTTGTGTTTGCTAAAGTCAGAATAAAATTAGAGAGGAAAGCAGTGTAAAAATAAAACATAAAGACAACTTTTTTTAAATAGAGGAAACCACAGTGTTATATACACAATAGGTAGCTAATAAATACTTAGTGACTGAATCTTATCCTAAAGCTAGAAAGTCTTTGTGAGAAAAAATAACCATCTTGAATGGATCTCGTTTACATTTGTGTTGAAAAGATTTTCCTCAAGTAACCATGTCTTTTTCTCCTAGCTTATAAGTCAGATCAATTAGGCAAACAGAACCATTTGTCAGCTCCACTAGATTACAAGATCTTTGAGGGCAGGGATTGTCTTTTGCCTGGCATATCTGGCACTTGATCAGTGCGTATTCCCTTTGTAGTCTTAATGCACTACTTGCTGCCTGCTAACTCAAACATGGTAACTCACCTGAACTACCACCTACAATGCACTGCACATCATATGGGTTGTTGGTTCTGCCATAAACATTGTTGCTGGACTCATACCACATGCAAAGCTCACTGCAATTGGTCACTCCAAGGGGAATAGCACCAGCTTGCTTTAGCAATGCCACTACTGCAGCATCTGATTTGGAGATAACATTCCGGCGATTCACCAGGCCTGAAGAATTGGGCATTCCTAGAAGGACAAAGATAGGACAAATCAGCTTTGATTCTTGGATTCTTGGATTCTAGGTAGTCAAATATGAAAAAAACCAAAGCAGCCTTATGCTGATCTAATGATCACTTGACTCATGCCCTGAAACGAAGCAGTCTGATTAAAAAATAAATAAATAAACTCGGAAGTCTAATGGAACTCAAGCAGTTAAGTGAATGGGCAACTACAAACATGGTTTTTCCTTGTACATGTCAATGCATTGACCATCTCCACACTGATCTCCACACTCTGCACATACCGGTCTCCAGAACTGGAGTGTATATCCACTTCACTCTAGCTCCTTTAAAGTTAACTCCTACAGGAAGCCTGTCTTGATTCCCCCAATTCCTAGTCCTTACCCACCCACACAGATTGCCTTTTATGCCATTCAGCTAGCGTCAATACCCAGAACATAGTAGGCACTTAATAAATGTTTGTCCTTTCTGCTTAGAGGATCGGGGAAATCTCTGTCACCTGTAAGTTTCATCCAAATATCCCTTGAGAAAAATAAGGTTACCATGCAACTCAAAGGCTTCCTTAACAGTCAAAGGGACCCCCAAGAAGGGCCATTTCTTTTCTAGTGTTGCTTCATCTTCTTGTTCTTCTGACAGCCTTTTATCTACTGCTAAAGCTTCTTGCTGAGCCTCCTCAAATCTGGGGAGGAAAAAGAAAACCCTCTCATTTAAAAGAAAAGCATAAAAATACAGAAACTGGTAGGCAAAAGTGCATCTGTTGTGAGTATCTGAACTATACTCTGCTACTCCAATGAAGCCATTATTTCATGCGATAGCCAAAGGAAAAGTCCCTATCAAATACATGGGATTAGGGCTTTTCAGTATCTCAGTTTATATGTCTTCAATATAGGAGTGCAAGTACTCTACTCTTGTGAGAAACAATTTGATTTTTAATCACGAAATGACCTTAGGTCACTTAGAACTTCAGTCACAGAAAGACAAATAGTCCAAACAGGAATATAACGATTGTTCAGTGGAAAGGAGTCCAAGATGGGCAAGCTCGATTACCTCCTACTGCTTGCCAAAGTATTTTTTCTAGTTGTTTGCTGTGCTGCCGGTGAAGACAGCTGATCAAAAGGGAGCCGTCTTGGATGATGAGACCAAAGCATCTAGAATTCCACAAGCACCAGCCTTTTCCCCAAGGGACACAAAGATGAGAATTTTGTTTCCTAGTCATTTTCACTAAAACAGATGACAAACTTTGAAAAGAACTATGATTCCCTCTCACCTGCAGCAAGCTCATGTATGCTTATGAGTATCTGTCATCAGGGCCTGTCCTGGGACTCTGACTCACCTATCCTTGACAATTGCATTGATCATTGGGTTCACTTCCTTTATTCGGTCAATATATGTGTTAATGACATCTATACATTTCACCTGCAAAATAAAAATAAAAGCAAAACCCACGTTAAGAAGCAAGTAGCATCGCACATTTGCAAAGGCTTCAATCAATGATTCCATTAATGAGTATTGATGGCGCATCTACCTTGAGCAAGGCAGAATAGGCATAGGCAAGGATACAAAAAGGATTAAGACATAGCTCTTGTTCTAAAGGACCCAAATTGTTATAACATAGAGTAGGGAGATAAACCAAGATGGGAGAAAAAGATTATTACAGATGGAGGAAGCCACTTGTATGGTGGTAAAAATGATTTAAAAACCTAGCCCTGGGGTACAAATAAAAAAAAAAAACAAAACCAGAGATAGTTCCCTGCTCTCAAGGAGCTCACACTCTAGTGGGAAAGACAACACATGCAGTAGATTTTGCAAAGGTCCAGTAAGCAGATGGTAAGGTGTTATCCTGAATGTCATTTCCAGTGATAAAGCCACACCCATATGTAACAGTGAAAGACTTGATCTACCATCTCCACAGAAAGTGATTCCCTGGGTGAGGGCTTCCACAGCTGAGCTAGGAAGCAGGGTCAGTAGGGAGCACTGATCTTTCCAGGAGTTCTAGGATATTGCCTTTGGGACTTGAGGGGAGAGATGATATAGGTGGTGAGCTTCCCAGCATGCATTGCCTCCTGTTTATCCCTTTGCTGCTCAGGTAGGTTGACTTTCCTGCCTCAAACCTGGTAGTTGGTCAGCATTTGGTGGGGATCTGACCTATATTCTGGAGTCCTTTAATAGGTAGGAGGATGACAAGATGGAGGAATTGGGATTTGAGAAGATTCACACTGTAGTAATGTGTAGGATAGAGTAGAGAGCGTAGAGATGGGGAGGCAGGGAAACCAGTCAGAAGGCTGGTCAATAGCTTCTGTAGAGAAGGACAAGAAGCTGATGACAAAGAAGTAAATAAAGTCATGTGTACTCCAGAATGGATTTCGGGCAGATGTCTCTCTCTGTGTGTCATCAGGAAACAGCTGATCACAATCACTCTCACAGCTGAAGGTCCCCACTATGCTGCTGACCAGCACATGCCCAACTCCAGTCAGCTCTCTCAGTGATGCCAGGAAGTGATATTCAGCATGATGCCTGGCACATGGTAGGGGCTCAAGGAATATTTAATTTAAAAAATGATAGTAGGAGGAGCCAAGTAGAAGGATACACATATGCTTAGCTCTTACCCCACAGCCTATAAAATACCTGTAAAGAAGAACTCTCAACAAATTCTAGAACAACAGCAGCCACAGAACAATGGAGCGGAGGAGCTTTCTGTTCCAGAGAGAACTGAAAAACCAACGGGAAAGGTCTGCTGCCCACTGGACCCAGGAGCAGAGCCCAGCCCTGCCTTGGTCACATGGCACCAAGAGGAGCAGATCTGAGCAGGCTTCAGGGATAGAATCTCCAGTGGCAGCGCAGATCCCTCAACCCACAGGCACCAAAGGTCAGTGAGAGGGTCTTTTTGGCTGGCCGAGAGGGGAGCGGGGTGTCCCCATAACTCAGGTCCCCTCAGGAGGCAGCAGCAGAGGCAGTAGTGAACAAGGGCTCCCAAAGCAGGCAGTAGCCCACATCCATTGTTGAAGATCTCCTTGTAAACCCCCTGAGGGAACTGAGCCCTGTGTGGCAGCCCTGCCCCTACCTGAGCAGCAGAACTTAATATCACACTGAATAGCAGCCCTGCCCCTGCCGCAAACCCCTAAGGCTTGGGAGCAGCTCATTTGAATCTCAGCCCCCAAGCACTGGCTAGGAGGAACTGGAGGTTAGGTGATTGTGCATAGGAAACTCAGAAGTCAAGTAACTGACTGGGAAAATGCCCAAAAAAGGGGAAAAAAAATAAGACCATAGAAGGTTACTTTCTTGGGGAACAGGTGTCTCCCCCCATCCTTTTGGATGAGGAAGAACAAGGCATACTGTCAGAGGAAGTCAAGGCCTCTGCTTCCAAAGGGAACTTAAAATGGGCTCAGGAAATAGAAGACCTTAACAAAATGATAGTACAGAGAGAATAGAAGGAGGAGGAGAAAGACAAAGAATGAATGTTGAGGAATGTTGTGTTTAGGGGATGAAAACAAAAAGGATACTACTCAGAGAAGTATTATCAAAGTATCAAAAGGCAGTATCAGAACAGTAGTGAAGGGAGAAGTTGGGTCTCAAAGGACTGTTGGAAATCAAATAGAAGCAGGACGAATACATAGCTCACTCATTCAAGAAGTTTGGGAGTGAAATGGAGGAGGAGAATTTCAAATACTGAAGACTGGAAAGAGCCAGTGAAGGGATTAAATGTGGCCTCAAAATCCCTCAAATGTCAACAAAATAGTCTTTAGACTTTCTCTAAGGAATGTGATGTACTTCAAGCATTCAACTACAGCTCTCTAACCAGGAAAGCTGAAAGACAGGGTCTGCTTCCTGCTTTGCTATTGATATTGATATGCTATGCATATCCACTTATGTTCCTACCTGGGAGAACTGGGTACTAGAAGAATGGAACATAGGGTAACTGGCACATAGAGAAAGGAAAGGAATCCTGACCCTGCTTACTTCTGGTGAGATCTTATGCCAGATCTGTGGACCTTGGTTTTCTCGTTTCCTAAAATGAGGGGGTTCAGGGGGTCCATTCCAACTCTAGGGCCAATGATTTTAATAAAATCATTAATTATATCCAAGTTTCATTGCTCTGTCTATTGCTTTTTTTTTTATTTTGATAACTGTGCTTCAATATAGTTGGTTTCCTTTGTCATCATGTGTATTTTACGTATTTATAAAGGTGATTCTGAGAAAGTCTCCCTTGACTTCATCAGATGGACCACCAAAGGGGCCCAGGACACCCTAAAAGACCTTTGCTTTAGAGTATATTCAATGAACAGAAAGCTACGGGCTCTTGTTGATAATAAGAACTAACACTTCTATGTCATTTAAGTAATATAGATATTGGCATCTTTGTCCAAAGTCAGGAAAACATTAAGACCCCTAAGGTTAGGGAAGAACTACCCTTAATGATGGAACCCCCCAAAATCATGGTAGACTGGGCAGGTTCAGCCACCTCTACATGCCTACCTCACCAGGGAGATTAAATTGTCTCCCTGCTGATAGGGTTGATGCTGATGATCTGAAAGTGCATCAACACAAAATGAGCCAAAAAATATACCATTAATGTTGAAACCAAGAAGGGAACTAGGGTTACTTGAGAGATTCGAACAGGAAGGTTGTGCTCACAAGAAGATCCCAAAAGTAAAGTAACGAAGGATGAAGTTGGGTCACTGAATCACAGAGCTGAAAAGGGGGTCAGAGACTGTGTAGTTTAATCCCATTATTTGGGAGAGGAGGAAATGAATTGTCTATAAAACACTGGTAATGCCAAGAGACTGGACAGCTCCCAGCAGCAGTGGCAGCGTTATAGTATTGTGTTCATGTTAGTTCATTCAATTCCACAATGTTAAGTGCCTGACAAGTGAAAGGCACTCTTTCAGGTACTAGGAATACAACAAGAAAATGCCCCTTTTTCCTCAAGAAAGTCTCCCGGATCTATTAATTTTTCTCAACTTTTGTGCCATATTTTGTTTTGATATATTGGAAGGAAGGGACAAAGTCTATATGTTTTTTGTTCTGTTTGCTCCTAGAACTGATATGCCCAGAAACTGCAATTGCATCCCACTACTTTTTTTCACCACAAATGACAAAGAATTGCCATCCCAACTCATCTAAGGAGAGAAAACAAAGGGAAACTGCTTCTCTCTCCTCCCCTTGACATCTGCCAAACATACATACATACTCCCTGAGACCCTCCCTGAGACTGCTGTGGGAGCTGATCGTAGAGATTTACCAGAGAGGAACCAGCTTTTGATCATTTGCAAGTCAGTAATTGTCCTTCTTTTCTTTCAAAGTCCTCATACAATTTCCTTAGCAAACATGGAACTGAAATGGGATTCAACCAACTTCCTCAGACATTATCAGGAAAGCTGGGTGCTAAAAGAATGGAACCTAGGATAACTGTCCCATACAGAAAGGAAAGGAATCCTGACCCTGCTGCTCACTTCCCAGCAAGACCTGTGGACCTTGGTTTTCTCCTTTCCAAAAATGAAGGGTTTTGATTTTTTTTTTTGGGGGGGGGGGGGAAGGGGCCCGAGGCTGACGTTTGCAACTCTAAGGCCAATGATTTTAATAAAATCATTATATTGACATTTTGTCATTCAGTCATGTCCAGCTCTTTATGGATCATATCACCAAATGCCATCCATGTGGTTTTCTTGGCAAAGATATCGGAGTGATTTGCCAATTCCTTCTCCAGTGGATTAAAGCAAACAGAGGTGAAGTGACTTGCCCAGGGTCACACAGCTAGTGCATTATTACTAACAAAGCCCAGCTGCAGGGGATAGAAAGAGAAACCTATTTAAAGCTACGGTAGACACTATAAAATATCTAGGAGTCTACCTGCCAAAACAAACCCAGGGATTATATGAACACAATCAAACAGCTTGTACATGTCTGACACTCAATTGGAACCTAGGTCTTACTCCTCTAAGTCCACCTCTCTATCCACTGAGCTGCTGAGCTGCCTCTGAAGTCCACATTTCCTAACAATTTGGTAAAATGTGGATTTTCCCAATTCGGAGTGGTGTGTAGTGCATCCTTACACTTTTGGTACCAGAGCTGTTTCTTATTCAAGGCCCATTACACGATGTACCTTGTTTCTCCATCAACATTTTTATATGTATCATTGAAATCTAGATAAGATTATCATCTAGGACACTCAAGCATGTTCGAGTTAGGTGGGTCCTGGACTTGGGATCTAGATTCTGGTGCCAACTCTGCCACGCATTAAGCCTCTGTGGGGACTTTTGCGCTGTTCTGGGCCTCGTTTCCCCTTTTGTTAAGGGAAAGGAAGCACTAGGGGATTGGTACGGCCACTTTCGGCCCTCAGGCCCGAAGGATGGGAGTTGCTCAACATGTTTTCTCGGGAAAAAAGGAGGCGACCCTTAGAGCAGGGAAAGGAGACCTGGCTCAGTGCTTGCTGAGGAGCCAGACCTAGAACTACAAGTCCCAGAAGGCCTTGCGGCGCGCCTCCCGTCGCAGACCCCCACAGGTCCCTCCCCTCTCACCTTCCGCCGCCGAATGAGCTTAGCTAGCTGTACTCCCGACAGCAGCAGCAGGGGTTCGCTCGTGGGCCGGGCGATGCGAGGGCAGCGGTGGAGCCGCGGGGAGTCGAGGGCCCGCGCTGCGCTGCCGAAGAGGCCGATGAGGAAGCCGATGGCGCGCATCAGCAGCATGAGGCCGCGCTTGGGGAGCGACAGTGCCATGGCGCTGTCAGGAGCCCGGCTGCACCCCGCCTGCCAACCCCGCGCCAGCGCCAGACTTTTAAAGCGCTTACCCACAATGCCCCGAGACGCCCTGGGGCAAGTGCCAGACGGGCGTGGGCCGGGCACCTCTTACGCCACAGGCTGCTGGGAAACTCCACAAAGAAGATCCTTTGCATTGCTCTGCCCCTGCCTAGCCTGGAGGTGGTGTAGGGGTGGGTTCCCTGGGCATGAGGAGTGTGTGACCTCCTTCCCTGCTCTCCTAGTACCTAACACAGGCCCAGGCACATCACCACTGGACATGTGGGGACTCCCATAGAGTGGCCATTCCTTGAGAGGAAGGACTATTTGATTCATTCATTCACTGCCCAAGCTCACCCCCTTCTCCAGTTGAAAACCACCCACAGCCTCGGAACCTGCTCACCTCAGCCTGCCTTATTCTAAGGTTTTCCAGATGGGAGTCAGCCTATATCTATGCAACTTCTACTTGTTGTTACCTGTTTCCTCCCTCTGACCAAGCTGAACTTACCTAATCCTTCCCCTACCTTCTTGTTGTTAGTCGTTTCACTCATATCCAACTCGTTGTGGCCCCATTTAGGATTTTCTTGACAGAGATACTGGATTGATTGGCCATTCCCTTCTCCAGCGGGTCACCTTTTGTCAAAACTTTCCACTATGACCTTTCCATCTTGGGTAACTGCACGGCATAGCCTATGGCTTCATTTTTCTATGCAAGCCCCTGCTGCACAACAGTCATCCAGGAGAGGGAGTAGAATATTACTATGTCTACCAATAATAGACAACATTTATATAGTGCCTACTATGTGCCAGGCACTGAGCTAAGAATTTTATGATTATCATCACATCGGATCCTCACGACAACCCTGGGAAGTAGGGGCTGTTACCATCCTCATTTTATATATGAAGAAATAGAGGAAGCAAAGAGGTTAAATGACCTGGTCACTAAGGGTCACATAGCTAAGAAGGATTTGAACTCAGGTCTTCCAACTCCAGGCCCAACACTTTATCCACTGTACTCTAAGTAATAATCAAGATTAACACCCTGGTGCTCTGACTTTCACATCAGTGCTGTCAGTGTGCCTGCTTACTGAACCTAGAGATCCGGGAGAATTTCACAGGTCATCTAGCTAGTCCAACCCACTCATTTTGCAGGTGAGAAAATTGAGGCCAAGGGGCACAAAGTGACTTGCCCAAGATTACATAAAAATGAAATTTAAATCCAGGTCCTCAGGCTTCAGAGTTGAGACTCTCCAGTGTACTCCAACTGCAGCCAGTAAATTAGATAATTTTTTTTTTTTTGCAACACACCTGTTTTCTCATTTGTTCCTAACAAAAACCCTATGAGGTAGGGCTTGTTATTTATTCCACTTTATAGCTAAAGAAACCGAGGCTCAATGAGATATGGTAACTTCCTCAAGGTAATGAACCTAATGAGTGTCTGAGGTAGGATTCAAACAGAATTCTGAAGGGCCTTCCATCAGGTCTGAAGATCTGTGTAGCTGAATGAATGGAGAAAGTCTTCTAGCTTGGCCGCAAGTTGATGAATTTTTCAACCAAATGACCTCTGTAAGTCAATGCAATGAGGGATAAAAGCCTGTGATCTTCTAGATTTGAGGGAACACCTAAACTGATGAAAGAGAACAAGAAGTCTAGAATGCTCACAGACATGAAAGAATCAGAAAGCGTAAAGTTTGGAGGGCCCTGAAAAACTATCTTATCTAGTTCCCTTACTTTAAAAGAGGAGGAATCACAGGTCCAGACACAGCATCCCCAGCAATTCAGCTACTTAATGACTGAAACAGGACTCAGAGCTCAAGCCCCTTGACTACCAATAAAAGGAAGGATCATGATTGGGACCTAGTTATGAAACTTATTAAAAAGTTAAATGACTGTATTATCTAAAATGTTATAGAACTTGAAGTCATCTAGATCAGTGATAGCTTTGATTTTTATCATCTTAACACTATTTTTTAATCTGATTTTTCAAAATCACTATTTTTTTCTTCTCTTGCTGTAATGCTATATGTTTTCTTAATAAAGGTTGACAAAAAAATAAAGGTTGACTTGTTTTTCTGGGAAATTAAAAAATGTACTCAGAGCAAAAGTCATTCATCTTAATTTGTCAAATATGTAGACAGCAGCCAAAATGCCAATATATGCAAAATGTCAGTTAGGCCTGAATGCCTGCCTCCATCAATCAATTCTTTAGTCCATAAATATTGACTGAAGGCTCAACACTATGTCAAATGTCATAAGGGATGCAAAAGAAGGTCTGATTTCAACAGTGGAGGAGTTTATGGTCTAGTTGGGAAAATAAGTCACATACATGAAGCAACAGGAGAAAAATGCAAACCATTATTTTAATTGCAAGATGGTGTGTTAAGGACTATAAGGAATTCACAAATGTATGACCTGAAATAGTCAGGGGAGGCTTTGTGAAGTAGGTCGGACTTGAGCTAGTCCCTGAAGGATTTGAGTAGGTGGAGGAGGTGCAGAGGGATCTTTCTAGATTCTGTGCATGCACCTGTAAAACTGAAGGTGGCTATGGATGCAAGATGGCAGGCATCACTGGGGCTTCTCATCTATATCTAAACTTTGTTTGCCTTCTAGATTGATAATTGAGGAACATTTCCAAATATGATCTATGTCATTCTTCACAGATTCATTGAGAAATACTTGACAGAGGAGAGAAATTACCCTTGTCAGAGCAGGGAACTGCTACAATCCAGTCACTCCTTTTTTGTGTAGTTTTCATTTGTCTTCATTACACAGGCTGCTGCTTTTGACTGGGAACAATCTCTTAGGGGCAGCTAGGTGCCACAGTGGACAGAGCACTGGGCTTGGAGTCAAATTTGACTTCAAACATTTATTAGTTGTGTGACTCTGGGCAAGTTACTTAACCCTGTTTGCCTCAGTTTCATCATCTGTAAAATCAACTAGAGAAGGAAATGGCAAACTGCTCCAGTATCTTTGCCAAGAAAACCACAAACGGGGTCACGAAGAGTCCGACGTAACTGAACAACAACAAATGTCTCAAGAAACTTAAAAAAATCTGGCCTGTCCCCAACTCCATCTCCAGTTCCTCTGTTCTGAGGAGATGAATGTTGGTAGTAAAGCAAATAGGTACTGAAAAGGAACTAGCGTAAGTTCGTTGGGAGAGAAATAATCACTTACATTTTTATAACACTTTATTTAAGGTTTTCAAGGTTTTGTGTATATATTTTCTCATTTAATCTTTACAGCAACCCTAGAAGGTTGGTGTTATTATTAGCCTCAGTTTATAGATGAGAAAACAAACAGGCAGAGAGATGAAGTGTTTAATCCTGTCACATAGTTACTAAGTGGCATTTGAACCTGGGATTGAATCATTTCTGGATTCTAATTCCATGCCCTGCTGCCTCTTCATGTCTCAGGTAGTTCTGGAGGAGAAGGGAGTAAAGGGTGTTATGTTATGTTAGCCTAATTTGAGAACCTCTGGCATAGAAAACACATGATTGACACAGAGATGCACACCCACAGAGGCACTCAACCAAATACCTGTCTACACCTGTCAGTCAGATTCATATGCATAAATCACTTCCCTACAAAATACTGATGCACAAGAATACTCACCAATACAAATGAGTGCATGACTTCTCACACAAAGGAGAGTAGGGGGATGAAAGTTTGATGAGTGGGTGAATGAATAGGCAGATAAAATGAAGGCTGAGTGATTGAGATGAAGTTACATCATCGACAAAAATGGGGAAGTCAGGAGAGGGAGACAGGCATTTTAGTGAGGGAGGAGACAAGATAATGAGTTTCATGGCAGACATGCTGAAATGTTTGAAATGATAGTGCAGAAGCCAAGGAAACAGAGATTAGAAAAGGAGGGGAGTAATCTACTGTCAAAACTATAATAATAATAAACTAAGAACCTACTGTGTTCACAATATTGGCTAGGCACTGAGGGAAAATTTAGATAAGATGATTCCTCAGGGAGCTGGAGGGTCTAGTAACAGAAGATACCACCAAAGATAGTTAGTTACAAAGCATACATAATATTGACTATGTACATTAAAGGGTTGCAAAATACATTATGTGAGGTTTGAGTAGAAAGTTGTTACCAGTTGGATTGTGGGTGTAGGGTGGGGAAAAATAGGCAATAAGAAAAGGCTTCCCAGAGGAAGAGTTTCAGTCATTTGGGTTTGAGAAGATAGGTTCCCGGATTTCAATAGGCAAGGCAAAAAACAGAGGGTGACAGGGAATTTTGCTATTATTCAATCATTTTTCAGTCACGCCTCTTAGTGACCCCACTTGGGTTTTCTTAGCAAAGATACTGCTGTAGTTTGCCTTTTGCTTCCCTAGCTCATCTTACAGATGATAAAACTGAGGCAAATGGGATTAATTGACTTGCCCAGGATCACAGAGCTAGTTTCTGAGGCCAGATTCAAACTCATGATGATGAGTCTTCCTACCACTCTATACTCTATGCCATCTAGCTGTCTGTGATAGAGAATCATATGAATAAATTCTCATAGACTTATAGATTTAGCCTTGAAAGTCACCTTAAGGACTATGTAATGTAGTTCAGGTCCCGCATTTACAAATGGACAAATTGAGGCACTGAGATGTTAACTTTCCCAGAACCCAGATTTGAACTAAGATTTTCAGACTACAGACTGAAGGTAGATCTCCTAGAGGCAGAAGAATGCAAGCCATCATTTGGGGTTAGGGAGATAAATTGTCTAGTTTGGTCAAAGCATTCATGGAGGGAAATAATCTGAGATAAAGCTGGAAATGTGAAGTGGTACTAGGTTAAAGAGCATCTTATTTGGAAAACAGAGGAGGCACTGAATATTTTTAAGTAGATTCAAGTAAATTTCAAAGATTTACTTATTTAACAAGCTCCTACAATGTCTCTAATATGACATGATCACAACTGTACAGTGGTCAAAGAGAATTTAGGATTGACAAAAAAGAGACCAGTGGATTTGTTGATCAGCATGATATTGGTGACTTTTAAGGGAACAGTTTTAATAGCTAGAACATATTCCATCCTTACTTCTGTCTTTTAGAGTTCCTAGTTTCCTTCAAGGCTCAACTCAAGCACTGCATTCTCTATGAGGCCTTTCCTTCTCTGCTCCCCATCCCAAGCT
Organism: Notamacropus eugenii; assembly: GCF_028372415.1. NCBI lineage: Eukaryota > Metazoa > Chordata > Mammalia > Diprotodontia > Macropodidae > Notamacropus > Notamacropus eugenii. Next base: position 12,172,764 of record NC_092879.1, on the reverse strand, counting down.
CCCAGATGCTAGTGCCTTCTCCCCAATCACTTTGCATCTACATGTATCTGCATATTACATCTGCATGCATCTACATATGTAAATATTGTCTCCCAAAGTTAGATTATAAATTCCTTGACATTAGGGACTGTTTAGCTTTTGCCTGTAGCATTACTTTTAGGTTCATTCCCTCAACATGCCTTGGCATAGGAGGATTGGGTCTCTAGAGGAGTAGTGACTACTATGCTAAGAGTTCTAGGGCTAAACCTGTAGGTGGCCATCTTCCTGTAGTTCATGAGCTTTAACATTGTGTGCTTCCCATTAACAATCAGCCAGGAAGAGGCTGAGCCAAGGTAATGAAGTAAAAGCAGGGATTTGCCTGAGTTCTCCCAAATTCATCTCCAAACAATGTTAAAATAATGTCTCAAAATGAATTCTGGTGCAGCAGAACCAATAAAAAGTTGAGATAAAACAATTTTCCAGCCTAAGACAACTTGGAAAGTCAGAAGGAAAATTCTTTCACACTGGGGTGAAAGTGGAGCATAGTCCAGCACAGAACAGGCTTGGCAAGCCTGTAGTAGGTCAAGGGAATGACTAGATCAGTGGTGGCAGTGGTTTCTGGAACTTTCACCACACATTTGGTAAGGGAGTTGAACAGAAGGAGATTACAGATCTCCCTTTGGTGGCATTGAGGACAGAACTGTCACATTGCTCATAAATGGCTTTAGGTTGCAGTCGCAGGGTGAAGAGGAGCACTAGCAGGAGCAAGGACATTGCTCGTGATTCCAGGATGGAAAAGAGTGCTTATGGTCACTCACAGACCAGACTACAAGCCTGGAGAGCAGTAAACACATCCCCACTAAAATCATATCACCTTGGAAAAGCTGAGAACTTGAAGACTCCCCAGAACTAGCTCTGGAAACAGCAGAATGAAAAACTTGAAGCTTGGGGCAGTGGCTCCTCCACCCCAGGAGCAGAGCCCAACTTTAACATAAAGTTCAAAGTCAAGAAATAGACTGAAAAAAATGAGCAAAAACCAACAAAAAGTAACCAGACCATAGAAAGTTATTGTGGTGACAGGGAAAATCAAAACCTAAAAATCAAATTTGCTACCTGCAAAGCCTCAAAGAAAAATATGAATTGGTCTTAGTCCATGGAAGTGCTCAAAAAGGATTTTAAAAATCATAAAAGAGGGAAAAATGGGAAAAGAAGTGAGTGATGCAAGAAAATCGTGAAAAACGAATCAACAGCTTGGTGAAGAAGGCACCAAATATGCTGAAAAAAATAACATCTTAAAAACAGAATAGGCCAAGTGGTGAAAGAGGCACAAAAATCCATTGAAGGAAATAACTGCTTAACAAACAGAATTGACCGAATGGGAAAAGAGGCACAAAAATTAAGAATTATCCAAATAAAGGCTCACTTAAGAAAATAATTCCTAAAAAATTAGAACTGGACAAATGGATGCTAATAACTCTATGAGACAATCCATCTCTATGAGACATCAAGAAACAATCAAACAATTAAAAAGTATGAAAAATAGAGAAAAATGTGAAATATCTCATTGGAAAAACAATTGACCTGAAACATAACTCTAGAAGAGATAATTTAAGAATCATTAGACTACATGAAAGCCATGATAAAAATAAATATCCTAGACATCATATTTCATTTCAAGAAATTAAGGAAAGCTGCCCTTTTATTCTAGAGCCAGAGGGTAAAATAGAAATGGAAAGAATCCATTGATCACCTCCTGAAAAAGATCCCCAAAGGAAAACTCCTAAGAATGTAATAGCCAAATTCCATAGCTCCCGGGTCAAGGAGGAAATATTGCAAGCAGCCAGAAAGAAACAATTCAAGTATTGTGGAGCCATAGTCAGAATGACAAAATATTTAGCAGCTTCTAAATTAAAGGAACAGAGGACTTGGAATATGATATTCTGGAGGACAAAGGAGCTAGGATTACAATCAAGAATTACCTACTCAGCAAAATTGAGTACAATCTTTCTAGGAAAAAATGGATATTCAATGAAATAGAAGACTTTCAAGTATTCCTGAAGAAAAGACCAGAGCTGAATAGAAAATTTGATTATCAAATACAAACTCAAGAGAAACATAAAAAGGTAAACAAGAAAGAGAAATCATAAGGGATTCAATAAAGTTAAATTGTTTACTTTTCTACATGGGAAGATGATACTTGTAACTCATAAGAACTTTATTATTATTAGGGCAGCTAGATGGAGTCTACATAGGCAAAAGACAAGGGTGTGAGTTGACTATGAGGGGATGATATTCAAAAAATAAAATTAAGGGGTGAGAAAGAGGGATATACTAGGAGAAGAGGGGAGGGAGAGGTACAATGGGGTAAATTATCTCATATAAAGAGGCATGAAAGAGATTTTACAATAGAAGGGAAGATGGGGGAGTGTGGCAGTGCTTGAACCGTGCTCTCACTGGAATTGTCTCAAAGAGGGAATAGCATACATATTCAGTTGGGTATAGAAATCTATTTTGCCCTATAAGGAAATGGAAAGGGAGAGGAATAAGATAAGTGGTGGGACTGATAGAAGAGAGAACAGATTTCGGGATGCAGTGATCAGAAGCAAAACACTTTTGAGGAGACAAGGTGAAAGGAGAGAGAGGAAGAAAATTATACTTTGAAAATTAGAATTGGGGAAGGTGAAGCTATTGAAATTATGAGATCAAGAAATAATTAAATAAAATATAAATAATGAAAAAATAGAAGAGAAAGTGAAACATCTTATGAGAAAAACAACAGATTTGGAGATCAAGAGGAGAAAACATAAAAATAATTGAACTAACTGAAAGTTATGATCAAAAAAAAGAATCTTGATACAATAATACAAGAAGTAATTAAAGAAAATTGTCCTGAAGTGTTAGAAAAAGGGGGGAGGGGAGTAGAAATAGAAAAAAAATCCATCAATCACCACTTAAAGAGATTCTATGAGGAAAATTCATAGTCAAATTCCAAAACATCAAGCTCAAGGATAAAATATCAAAAACAGCAAAAATAAAACAATTTAAATATGATGGTGCCACAATTAGAATCACGCAAGACCTAGCAGTGGAGACATTAAAGGTTAGTAGGTCTTGGAACACTAAATATTGGGGCTCTGGTAAAAAATATCATACCCAGCAAAATTAAGTATAACCATGAATGAAAACAAAGGACATTTGATGAACTGTCAGACTTTCAAAACTTTGTTAAAAAAAAAAAAGAAACCTGGAGATTTGACTTACGCGAGTCAAGAGAAATATCAGGCATATTACACACTGATTATAAAGGATTCAATAAGAACAGACTATTTTTTTATATGTAAAATGTATGTCTAAGATTCTTATTAATAATTGGGTAGCTCATAAGAAAGACTGGAGAAAACCTGAGTACGGTATGAATTTAAAAAGTAAAACAATTTAGGAACAGCTAAAATGAGTAATTATTTTTATACAAATAAGGTGTAAGAGGAAGAATCCATATAGAGGAATTAGATGGGAGAGGAGGGCTGCCAGTTCTGGTGACCTACTTTCATCGGGAATGGGCTTAAGAGGAAACAATACATATGTATTTATAAGAGTATAAAAGTCTTTTAAATTCAGAAGAAACAAAATGGTAGGGACATAAGAAGGAGGGAGAGGACAAGATAGGGAGCTTTAGAGGGCAGGGTGAGGGAATAGGTAAAAGGAGGTATAGAAGGGTGTTTAGATTTATGGGAATGGGAGAATAGAGGAGGGATCCTTGGAAGGGGGTAGGTAAGTAATAAGAGGTCAAGGTAGTGGGTCAAAGTAAAGTAGAGGAGGCAGGAGGGATAGGAAACAAAAGATATATACAAACATAAAAACAAAGATCAGGAGTAGAATTTGTTTGGGAAAGTATATATCTATATATGTGTATATATATATGTATATGTGTATGGATATACCTATAGCTATAGAGAAATACATCCAAACTTAATTGTAATCTTCTGGGGGGTGAGGGAGGAGGGGAAGGGGAAAAAAAAGAACAAAATAAAAAAAGCACAGAGAGAACAAAAGAAAACTTACAAGGAAGCAAAGAAAGGATGGACACTTCTCAACATAAAGTATATTATTTATCATATAGGGTTTCTTGAAATGAACATTTATTGTTATATATTTTGAATCCTATCTTATGTTCCACTATGCACATAACATGCTTTTTTTTACTTTGTATTTAAGTTTCAATATTTAAGTTTATGATATGTTTTTGTTTCTTTTCTCTATTCTGTATTTATATTCTGGCATTTGAGTCTAAAATAAAATAAAAAACAATTAGTTTAACTTGATTTTACTATTTTTTGAAAGGTAATGCCTAGTTTTATTTATTAATTCAATGAATTAATTTAATTAACTCAGTTACTTTCAATTCTATTAATCTTTAATTTTGAATTTCTATTTGTTATTTAGTTAGGAATTTTGTTGTTGTTCAAGTTTTTTAATTGCATGTTCAAGTCATTGATTTGTTCTTTTTTCTCTTTTGTTGATGAACACAGTGAGAGATTAAATTTCCCCTCAGAAATGCTTTATCTGCAGTCTATACGTTTTCTTATGTCATCCCATTATTATAATTTTCTTTGATGAAATAATCTGTTCTATAATTTATTTTTTGACCCACAGGTTCTTTAGAATTGTATTATTTAGCCTCTTGTTACTTTTAAGTTCTTTTTTTTAAAGACTCTTTGGTAAGGTCTTCATTCCCTAATGAATGGTCAGTTTTTATAAAAGTTTCACAAGTAGCAAAGAAGTATACAATTCCTTATTCAATAATTTCCGGAGATCTAGCATTTTTGGTTTTTCTAAAGTTCTGTTCAGGTCCCTAACTTCTGTCTTATTTATCTTTTGGCTAGATTCCTCTAATACTGAAAGGGATATAGTAACATGCCCAGATATTATAGTTTTACTTTTTATCCCTCCAGTTCAATTAACTGTTGCTTTAAGTATTTAGTAGCTTGTTATTTGGATGGAGTGGATGTGGGTGTGTGGGGTGCATGGGGTGAAAGAGGACTAGCACATCTGGTGAGGGCTTGCCAAGCCTTTTTCAGGGCTACTCATCTGCCTATGGTGTTGACCTGGCACCCATCCCTCTGTTGCTACAAGAAGCTGTAGCATGCACAGTGACCACACCCCAGTAAGCCATCTATGTAGATGGGCCAAACCAGGTTGAGGGTAAACAATAGGCCCCAAACAGTGAGTTAGGGTGGGGGTGTCTAACCCCAAGCATGTGAAGTTTTCCTGACTCCCATCGGAATGAGCAAAAGAGAACAATTTGTTCCAATGGCCATAAAGGCAGCTGAAGCAGGTGCTATGGAGAGTTTGATCAGACATTGAAAACTCCAGTCATCTACTGCATACAGTGCCATCTTCAGTCATCCTGACTTTTGTCTTGCCACTGGACTTTGTGAGGCTGACACCATTGCACAACTTTGCCTTACTTAAATCTAATTTGCACATGAGTCAAGACATCACCCCATGAGGTCATTGGTCCTCTTCAACAAATGAAGGACAGACAACGAAAACTTTGCTATTAGGTGGCTCATTGGATAGAACCTTGAGTCAGGAAGACCTGAGTTTAAATTCACCTCAGATACTTGCTAGCTGTGTGACTCAGACAAGTAATTTAACCGTGTTTGCCTTAGTTCCTCATCTGTAAAATGAGTTGGAGAAGAAAAGGGCAAACCACACCAATATCTCTGCCAAGAAAATTCCATATGGGGTCACAGAGTCAGACATGACCGAAATGACTACAAAATAACAAATTCTATGCTATTAAGTGTATATTAAATATTGATATTGATTTCATATCTATGCTGCCATCAAGCATAATGTGAGTTTCCTGTTGATCTCTTTTTATTTGTCTGTATTTACTGTAGCCTTATCTGAAATCATCATAGTTAATCTGACTATTTTGAGTTCAGCTCAGTAGTGGTAGACTTTGCTCCAGCTTCTCATTTTAACTCTATTTAAATTATTGTATTTCAGTCGTGTTCTATTTTCTAATCCATTCTACTATTTTCTTCCCTTTTAGGACAGCGTACTCCATTCACATTCGCAGTTATGATCGTTAATCATTCTGTTCTCTTGTGCTTTTTCTTTTTCTTTTTTTTTTTTTTGTTTTTTACTCTTTATACTTCCTTCCATCTTGGGAATTTGCCTGATACTTGGGACCTTCTAAGTGAAACAGCTTGTTTTCTCTCTGTTTCAGCACTTCCCTATTGCTGATCCCAGGTTTTTACTTTTTCTTTCCTGTTAGCCCCCATCCTTCACATTTTTCCTTCCAGCATTTGAGATTATTTTGCATATACCTATTCTCTTTTTATCTTGTCTTTTCTCTTAGACTCCTTTTTCCCCCATCCCTGTCCCCTATTTCCCTTTTGAGTTTAGTGTATTTGTATGTAATTGTATTCAGTCTTCCCTTGTCTGATTCAGATGAAAGTGAGGTTCACTAAATTCCTATTTCTCCTACCCCTTCTTCTATAGCCACATAATCTTCATTTTGCCTCTGTTGTTTTTTTTTTAGTAGTGTTCAACTCTTTGTGACCCCGTTTGGGGTTTTCTTGGCAAAGATGCTAGAGTGGTTTGCCATTCCTTCTCCAGCTCATTTTACAGATGAGAACTGAGGCAAAGAAGTGAAGTGACTTGCCCAGGGCCACACAGCTAGTAAGTGTGTAAGCCTGGATTTGAATTCATCTTCCTGACTCCATGTTCTATCCACTGAGCCACCTAGCTTCCCTGTACTATGGTATACTGAAGTGGATATTGGCTTTTGAGTCAGAGCTCGATACTGCTCATGGAATTTTCTTGACAAAGATGCTGGAAGCAGAGATACTTGTCTAGTGGATTAAGGCAAACAGAGGTTAAGTGCCCAAGGTCACACAGTTAGTAAATGTCTAAGGCCAGATATGAACTCAGTTTTCCTGAGTCCATGCCTGGTACTCTATCTATTGCACCACCTAGATGCCTCTGCTATATTGTAATAATTACAGTGGTAAGATTTCCTTCTTTTCGCCCAAATATTGTTCACTGGTTCTCCTATTTTTTTCTTCTTCTAGGACTATTAAAACAGAAAAAAAACACTCCATATACCCTCTTTCTATTTAACATCTATGACTCTTAGAAATATCAGGGTTCTAAGAATACATCTATTCCTTATTTCTTTATTAACATGTAAAGAATTCACTCCCACATATTCCCTTTCAATTATACAAATACACACACACACACACACACACACACACTTCCTATGTTTCTCTTAGCACCCTCATTTCCATTTTTAAATGTCTACTCAATGACAGGGTTTTCATCAGAAATGTTAGGAAATCTACTCTACTCAAGGTTCATTTCCCTATGTAGGATTTTATTTAGTTTTGCTGGATAGGTTATCCTTGGATGCAGACCTTTATCTCCTGCCTTTTGGAATATATTCCAATCTCTCCTTTAAGCGCAGCTCCTAAGTTTTCCATCTTCTTTGATGTGACTCCATGGTATTTCCACTCCTTTTTGGATGCCTCGAGTATTTTTTCTTCTGGATTTGGGCCATGATGTTTCTGGAGTTTTCATTTTGGGAATTTCTTTCTAGTGGCAATCAATGAATGCCTTCTATTTTCACTTTCCCCTCTGGATCTAAAAGTTCTGGGCAATTTTCATTTATAATTTCCTGAAATATGGTACCCAAAATATTTTTCTCATCATAATTTTTGGTGACTAATAATTCTTAGATTGTCTCTCCTTAAATTTCTGTTTTAGGTGAGTGACTTTTGACATATTTCTTAGATTTTCTAGATTTTTCTTTTTCTTCTTTTTAGATTTTTATTTTAATTTTCTTTTTTATCTTTAGATTTTTCTTTTGGTTTTGTCCTGTTACTTGTTGTATTATTGTCTTTGTTTACTGTCTCACTCATTTTAAATTTCAGGTTACTCAGTTTTTGCAGGAGGTTTTCTACCAACTGTTCTTAAGTGTTAGGTTTTTTTTCTGTCTTTCCTTCCTAGATTTTCCATGTTGTATCTCTTGTTTCACAGCAGTCCCTGTGACTAGAGCAATTTTTTCTCTGTGGCTTTACCTGGACTTTAGTGTGAGGTTGCTCTCTTCTTCAGAGTTTGTCCCATGGGCCTTTTTCATACTAAGGTAATTCCTCTTGTTGATGAGAGTTTTCCTTGGTTTCTCATTAAGAGGCAGGGGAAAGGTTGTGTTTGGGATAAGCTCCACAACAGGGCAGGGTCTACATGGTCCTGAGGGTAGTAGATCAGACTTGTACCTTCATTCAGGGAACTTTGGGGCTCTGGCTGGATGCTCCATCTTGTTACCAAACTTGCAGACTTATTGTGCTTTGAGCAGAGATGAAGGATAATAAGTCTAAGGCCCATGGTAAAGGGCCTCCTCCTTTCTACACATAACCTTTAGTGAAGGATGAGGGAAACAAACTTTTATTACGTACCTATTATGTGCCTAGCACTGTAATATGCACTTTACAAGTATATAATCTTTGTAACAGCTTTGGGGAGTAGGTGCTATTATTATCCCCATTTTACAGTTGAGGAAACTGATGCAAACAGAAGTGAAGTATCTTACCCAGAGTTACACAGCTAGTAAATATTGAAGGCTGGATTTTTCCTGACTGAAGGCCCAATGCTCTCTCTACTGCATCACCTAATCACCTTAGGGGTAAAGCTTGAGCTTGCCAATCTCCATGTGAAGGCACTGGAAGACTCAAGGGTTTGCATAAAATTTTTGGACCTGAAGCTGGCCCATCAAGCTGGAAATTCTTAGCCACCTTTCTGCCCATCTTTAGTAAAGGAAATGACTAAACAATGAATAAAGGAGTGAAAGGGTTACAAAAATCTCTTTACATTATGCCTTATAAAAACATATTTAAACAGAGTATGAGACTTTAACAAGAACATAAGCACATTTTAAAACATTTAAAATTTAAACGAATTAAATATAAAATATTAAATCTAAGTGGCACAGTGGATAGATTGCTGGACGATAGATGTCAGGAAGACATAAATTAAAATCTGACCCCAGATATTTACTAGCTATATGACCTCAGAGAAGTCACTTAATGTCTGTCTGCCTCAGTTTTCTCATCTGGAAAAGAGTGATAATAATAGCACTTCCCTCCCAGGGTTGTGGGGAAGATCAAATGAGATAATAATTGTACAGTGCTTGGCACAGTGCCTAGCACATAGCACTAAATAAATGCTAGTTATTGTCACAACTTAATTTTCAGTAGAAATAATACAAGGTCAACAAAAGGTGTCAGGAGCCCTAATTTCTATTTCCAAATATGAAAAGGACCTAAATCAACTCAGGGGTTATCAGTTTAGACTGCTACCCCAAAAGGCATTATAGAGTATCTTCTTGAAGGACCAGAAGAACTTACTCTACAAGGGGGAGAGGTACATCCTAACAGGGACACTCTGTAGACTATGTTCAGACAGCTTCTGCTTTGAGAGTGACAGAGTAACCTTACCAAGTTTACTGAGCCTAGTTTCTCTTAATCTAGTTTTGATTCTGGGAGAAGTTTTCTTCCCCTATATAGTAATACAAGCAATATGCCTTTAGGATATTCCAGATATATAATAGTTAGGCTTATGGTCAACCAAGAGGAATTGATCATGTCTATCCAATTCATTCTACATGCAATTGTCAGATTGATTTCCAAATGCAGAGAACTGATCATATCATCCTCCAGCTTCCAAATTTCTTTGACTCCTTGTTGCCCACCAAGTAAATCTCACATTCTTTTGCTTGATATGCAAAACCCTCCATAACCTGGGCCCTAGCATACCTTTCAAGACTTATATCACATGATATTCCCCTTCAAAAACCTTGAACAATAGCAAAATTAGACTTTCTTTGACACATCCCATACGAAATCACAGAATTTTTGAGTTGAAAGTCAGTGTATGCTGGAACCAGCTCGTACCAGCTAGTAAGAACAAATTGTAAAATTTTCAGTGTGATCATTTACACCTTGGAAATTGACAAATGCTATGAATCACATCTTGACTTAATGGCAAAAGGTTGGCAGACTGTGACCTCCAGCCTCTGAGCTTATTTTCTGCTCGAAGGTTGTACAGAAATAGGCAGAGTACCAGATTTGGCCTATTGCCTATAGTTTGCTGACATTCTTAGTTCACAGATGTATAAAAACAAACAGATGGCTGGATTTGACCTCAGAACTGTAGCTTGTTGACTCCTTGTCTAGAATTAAGAAAATACCAATAATATAAATTAAACTTAAAAGTATATTCTGCATACATTTTCCTTGGGGGAGGGGCTAGTTGTTAAACATTTACTACACATCCCTGGTTGGAAGGGACCTTTATAGGTGGCTAAAGGTAACATAAGATGTCTTGTACAGGGTTGAAATGGAAGGATTCCCCATATATGGAGAGGTTGTCTAGATCCTCCTGTTGTGAATGATATTGTACCAATAGCATCAACTTCCAGAATGTCACAGAACTCCTGAAATGAGATCCATGACTGTTCCAAAGAGATTAGCTTAAAATTCTGTACAGGAAAAAAAAACTTGCAGCTGTTGTCTTTCACTCTCAAAGAGGACCAAAATGACATCCCTATGATAAAGTCAAGTTTCAGTGTGTCCGACTGTGGCTGATCAGACCAATACGAGCTTAGAGTGCTGTACCACAGATTGAGCACAAATAGTCCACGTGAATATTTGGGGTGGATATTCTAAATCTGGGCACCCTGTGTTTCCTTTGAACTGTTTCAATTCTGCTTTGCTCATAGAGCACAGCACTCTTTCTGATGTGGGCACACTATGCTGAGTGGTCCTGTGTCAGTGTCTCCCATGTTACACAAAACCAAAGTACTTGAGAGAGACCTTGAGAGTGTCCTTGTATCACTTCTTATGACCACCGTGTGATCACCTGCCCCATGTGAATTCACCGTAAAATAGTCTTTTTGGCAAGTGTATGTTTTGCATTCGAACGATGTGGCCAGCCCTTCAGAGTTGCACTCTCTGAAGCATAGTTTGAATGCTTGGCACTTTAGTTTGATTAAGAACCTCAGTGTCTGGTACCTTATCCTGCCAGGTAATCCTCAGAATCTTCCTAAGATAGTTCAAATGGAAGCTATTCAGTTTCCTGGCATGGCGCTGGTAGACCATTTATGTTTCACAGGTATGCAACAATGAGGTCAGCACAATGGCTCTGTAGACCTTCAGTTTGGTAGTCAATCTAATACCTCTTCTCTCCCATCCTTTCCTTCAGAGCCTCCCAAACACTATGGATGGAAAGTACCTAGTGTCTAGATTATGATATACAGTTAACCAATTCACTGAGTTAATACATCAGTACCTATATCTGAAAGAGGGCCAATTAACTGGACCTGGAATCGCTAGAGCAGGGTGAGTTGCAGTGCTTTTACTTATCCCAAGTTGTTCCCTAGCATAAAGATTCATCTTTTCAAACATTCTTCTAGTAATATCGTATGACTGTCAATCTTGGAACACCACAGTATCTAAGGAATCACAACTGCAGGTGACCCTAAGGGCAACGGAGAGATACATGGAAGGAACAAATAGGCTTCCAATGATGACATGCTCAGAAAGCAGCATAAGGGGCATTCAGAGACAGCCAGGTCGTGCAGTGGATTGAATGCTTGGCCTAGAGTCAGGAAGATCTGATTCAAATCACCTCAGATTGGTGCAAGTACTTTCATAGAACCTTCACAAATAAATATCCATCTGATATTCACCACTCTTGCTCATATCCTTTCTCAATCCTACGTTGTTTTCATTGATATCCCTTAGGGGGGTCATTTAACCTCTGTTTGCCTCAGTTTCCTTAACTATAAAATGGGGATAATAACAACACCTCCCTTCCAGAGTTGTTGTGGGGATCAAATGAGATAATATTTGTTAAAGTGTAGAATATTATCATTAGGTAAATACTTATTCCCTCCCCCCCACACACACACACCATGTATCCACTGGCACCCATGAAATGCAAAAAGACCTAGAGGAAGACCTCTAGTATATTTAAAAATAAACACTTTATTTAAAAATAAACACTGCCTCTAAAAAGATCTGTTCTGATCTAAAAAGAATGGATCGCAGAATGAGAAAGTTTGTGGTCTGCACTGGTAGAGGGAATATCCATATCAGTGAGATCATGGATCTGTTGAAGACTAAAAGGGACCTTCCAAATCACCCATTCTAATCCCTCCATACAAGACAACCTTCTTCTTGCATACCTGCAGCAATGGATTATTTCTTGAGGCAGCCTGTCTCATTGCTAGATATTTCAAATTGTTTGAAAGGTCTAGAATCTCTGTCACCATCTTTTAGGATCTTGACTTGGGGTTTGCTAGTTCTCCCTCTCAGCTGCTTCCTCTTACCTGCAAGTTTGAGACTTACCATCTATGTCTTCAATCTATTCATTGATAAGAAGATCAAACAGAATAGAATAAAACATAGATCCCTGATTGATTACATTCCACCGGAGACTTTCAAGTCAACATTAGTTTTTTAATTGACATTTTTGCAATTCAGTTATTTTATCTTTCCCTAAATCCATCTCATTGCAATATTATCTAGTCTGTGATTTTTTCATCTTACCCACAAGGAAGTTCTGAAAGACCTTGTTGAACATCTTTCTGGTAAATTCAGGTGTATTGCATCTAAATTATTTCTCTGATCTACCAATTTAGTAACTCTGTCTAAAAAGAAATGTGGTTATTTGAGCATGACTCATCTTTCAAAACAAAACAATGCCTTATTTTTATCATTGATGCCTTTTATTTTTACATCACTTTTACTTCTAAATATATTTCTTCTTCCTGCCCTATCAAGCTAGGTGTCCTTTGTGGCAAGGATTAAATGAGGGGAAAAAACAATCTGTTAAAATGATCACATCAATCAAGTCTGGCAGCATATACACTCCATATCCTTATTTCTTTGCCTTTCCAATGAAAAGAGAGAGGTGAATTTTTTTTCTTTTCTTCTCTAGAGTCAATTTTGGTCATTATATATATTCTATTGATTTTGCTTACTTTACTTACCACTGCTGACCCTCCTAAGCTCAACCTTCAAAGATCATGACTTGGGAAACTTAATCTACTTAGTTTTGGAATTTCTAGCCCCAGGGCTGAGCTGATTTAATTGGTAAGTACAAAATCATATCACATCCCATTCAGTCATTCACTAAGGTAATCTTGCCATCATGTTGCAACATGTGTATCTCCATTTCTCTTCCTTCCCTCCCCCAGCCCCTGGTCTCTCGCTCTGGAGCCATTATCAAATCACCTTTCTCTGACAACCATTTCCCTTTATATAGTGTCTTCCCCTATTATAAAGTATGATCCTTGAGGGTTAGGATTGTATTTTTGTCCCCAGTGTTTAGCATATTGCCTGGCACATAGAAAACACTTAGTACAAAATTCTCATTCACCCATCCATTCATCCATTCATTTATTCATTCATTCTGCATCAGTTCATATATCTTCTCATGCTTCCTTGAATCCTTTATATCCACTGTCTCTTATAGTGCAATAGTATTCTATTCTATTAATGTGCTGCCACAATTTGTCCAGACAATCCACAATTCAACCAATGAATCAGCAACAGGTATTTATTAAGCACTTGCTATGTGCCAGGCACTGTACTAGGTGTCAAGGGTACAAAGACAAGGAAACACGCAATAGCTCTTCCGAAGGAGCTTCCATTCTGAAGGGAGAAAGACAAAAATAACAAATCTAAGCAGGTAGAGAATAAGTATGGGGCACAGAAATACAAAGAAATACAAAGTAGTTATTTATAAGGAAGTTTGAGATGGAAGTTGCTTCCAGAAAGACTTTCTGTAGAAGGTTGTATTTGAAGAAAGGCTTTCTCTGAGGCAGAATTAACTGCATTTGAGAACTCTCAAGACAAAGGCCTAGAGGCAGGAAATGTCTAAGAAACAAAAAGGTCAGTTAGGCTGTATCATAGGATGTGTGAGGGAGAGGAATGGCCAGTGAGCCTGGAGAGATAAGTTGGAACTAGACTGTGAAGGTCTTTAAAAGCCAAACAGAAGAGTTTCTATTTTATCCTAGAAGCAATAGGGAGCTACTGAAGTTGGCTGAGTACAAGAGTGACATGGTCAAAAAGTGTAGAATGTACTGGAGTGAGGAGACACTTGAGGCAGAGATATCAAGTCCACTGAAATAAAATTAGACAAAGGATGGTGAGGGCTGTAGAGCAGGGATCAAGTGTGAAAGATATTATAGAGGTAGTAAGGGAAAGTTAATCAATGCACAAGCATTTTTTAAATACTTACTAGAGGCCAGGCACTGTGCTAAGGGTTGGGGATATAAAGAAAGGCAAAAATGCAGTCTTCTCTCCCTCAAAGAGAGCATTTTTACTGAGGGAGGCAACATGCAAATAACTATGTACATTCAAGATACATCCTGTGTAAATGGGAGGTACTCTCAGATGGAAGGCACTGGGGTGGGGAGAGAGAGAAACTGAGGAAGTTTTCCAGCAGAAGAGGGACTTGAGATGAGTATTGATGGAAGTCAGGGAAGCTGAGAAGTAGAGGTGAGAAGTTGAATATTCCAAGCATGGAGATCATCCAGTGCAAAGGTTAGGAAATGGAGGGTTTTGTGTGAGGAATGGAGGATAATGCTGAGATTACAAATCAGAGACAATGAAAGGATAGTGATATCATCAATAGATATAGGGATATTTGGAAGAGGGCAAGGTTTGGAGAAAAAGAGAAATTCTGTTTCGGACATGGTGAGTTTGCAATATCTCTGGGATATGCAGTTTGAAATGTTCAATAGATAACTGATTATGTAACACTGGACCTTGGGAGAGAGACTTACTTAGGCTTAATCTATAGATCCAGGAGTCATCTAAGTCCATGATAGCAGATAACACGAGGTCTGAGAAAAGGCCATCAGATTTGAGAATTAAGAGATCATTGGCATCTTTGGAGAGAGTAATCTCTTGATGAGTTGAGTGATGAGGTTAGTTGGAAGTCAGATTACAAAGATTTGAGGCACAAGTAAGAAAGCAAATGGAGGCAATGAGCATAGACTGCTTTTTCTAGGTGTTTGGAAAGAGAAGAGAAGAAAGAGGCAGAGAGAGAGAGAGGGAGAGAAACAGAATAACAGAGATGGAGGTTGGGGGAGGGGAGGGAAGATGCTTGACGTTGTAATCTGCTGGAGAAACATAGGGGAGGATGAACCTAGTGATGTGCTCATAAATGTCCAGAAAAAAAAGTATGTGCACATTTTAAAGTTGGACTTTTTTTAACTGAGGTTTTCAGAGTTTTATTTACACTACCAGCTAGATAAAAAGCACATATATTTGTGTCTGTTGTCCAGTCAATACGAATGCCATTTTTTTCCTACGTAGCTTCTCTATACAAAGTCATGGCCAATTAATGTGGTCATTGATGGCACTGGGCTTGGAATAATACAAAGGTATAAGGGGATACCTGTTGGCAGCCTTGTCCCAAAATACAAAACCTGAATTTCAAACGATGTCATAAACATACATGATCTGAACTGTACATGAAAGACCACACATCAAATCAAGAATGAATATAGTTAAACTATCCATTATGAGCAATTGCAATGTCATTATTCTGCACAGTATTTAAAACAAATTTTCATATATTTCAAAATACTAGTTATTTATTATTTAGTGTAAGCATCATGAGTTTTGCTGAACAATTTGCTATTTAAGAGGGATGGTAATACTCTTTTTACTATCTTAAAAACCCAAATGTTTTCCCCCTGAATCAGTGAAGGAAAGTTATTTCTGCCCCAGGCTTTTTAATAACCAGACTTGATGCCCAGAAATTTAGGAAGAACATAATTGCTACTCTTTAACAGGACAGAGAAATACCTCTTGTTAATCACAGTCATCAGAAAGGGAACAACATGTAACAAAACAAGTTTTTGTCTAGTGATAAGGAATTTTAAAATATGTACATACATATTAACCTTGCTAAATATAACACTGAAGCTGGAAGACAATATGAACAAGATTTTGTCTTCACTTGTTCAAGTTTCAAAGAAATTGTTTTTGCAGAAGGCCACACTGAAATTTTTGTGACCCAACCTCCTTAAAAGCAGATTCAAGCTGCTCTTAGGAATATTAACCCTTATTAATTATTATTAATATTATTCATTCATTCTTGATTAACATATATGGTTAAAAACAATAGCTCACATACAGAATGAGATAGAGGTGAAAACCTTTACGAACATTCTCTGCATTTACACATTAGCAATATTGAATTTATTCTGTGGAATAATATTTATAGATTATACACACACATACATTCATACAAAAATGTGTGTATATATGTATATGTTATGCATACAAAAGTATTTAGTATGTGACAAAAGTTACATTTTCCATCAATGGAACAATTCCTTCATATATATCTGGTAAGGACTTCATTTGGATAGGTTCTCCCCTGCTCCAAGCTCTGAGTCATGCCTGAATGAGGACCTAAATGAAGGGAAAATTAATTAATTAAAATTAAATTAAGTACAATTAAATTAAAATTAATTAAAAATAAAAATTAATCCAGTTTCTGATATGAAAAGGTCAAGCATGGCAAAAGTAAAGACCAACTTTGGTGTTTTGTGTTTTATAATCCATCATCCTGACACATGACCAAAGCACAAGGACCTCGATGTAGTAACTGTGGACCTGCAATGTGCAGGGTACTTCATGGAGTTGGAGGGCACACTGTAGATGGACTGCATTTCTCTAATGCTCTGTCTTAAGTAATCAGGTCCCTGAGACTTTTATAAAACTCATCTGGAGTATGCATAAGTGGTAGAGGTCATTCATGCCAATCTCAGCAACAGCTGACAGACTGATAGCTGGGGCTATTCCCCCTACTGAGCCTAGTCTAAGGATATTTTCTGCTCCTGTTCTGGCCTGAGCAGCTTGTGCAATGGCAGCTTGGTACTGAATCCAACAATGGTGCTGCTTTAAGTCAAATACCTTAATATATGCATTGGCATAAATCTTTTTTTAATTTTTAAAATTATTTTGTTTTTGGTTTTCTACAAGCACTTCCATATATCTTAGATTTTTTTCTCCCTCCCTCACCCTCCTTCCCCCTTCCTTCCTCACTCCCTCCCCAAGATGGTGTGCAATTGGGATAAATCTTATGAACAGTGTCTCCTGGTGCTCAGCCAGATTCTCTGTACTCCAGGTAGTAACTCCGCACAAACACTGCATGATCACTGAGGTACCCTCTCCTTCACATTCCAACAGCACACACTTGCCTATGTCCAGCCTTGCTTTCTCAATGATTTCAGTTTTATGAATGTTGGAGAGCTGATCCAGGCAAAAATGGTCTCCTCCAGATGTGTCCACATATTCTTTGACAGTAACATTTGGGCAGCATGAAAGAACTTTAAAATGTCTTTCCTGGGGAAAGGGGAGCCAAGATGATAGAGTGAAAACAGGGAATTGCTAGAACTCTCCCCAAAACCCTGCCAAATACCTGCAAAAAACGACTCTAAACAAATTCTGGAGTTGCAGAACCCACCAAATGACAGCGTGAAGCAAATCTCCAGTCCAAGATAGCCTAGAAAGTCGAGAGGAAGTATCTATCGTGATGGATCAGAGTGGAGCTAAGTCCAGTGTGGGCTGCACCAGCATAAACAGAGCCTGACAAGGCCTCAGGAGGACTGTGGTGGTTTCCAGACTTCTCAACCCCAAAATGCTGAGGATAACTTGGAAGGTCCATGGAAAAACCTGTCAGACCTATGTGAGAGAGTACCACGGTTTGACCCCAGCCTTAGGGTGGAGGAGGGGGCAGAGGAACCTGCAGTAGCTACAGCAGCAATGATAGTGGCTGCTTCTGGAACTCTAGGTCCACAGATTTAGGGGTATCAAGTGGCTGATAGTACAACCCCCCCATCTACACTGAAAGTAAAAAACTACCTTGACAAAGAGTTCAAAAGTCAGGTAAATCACTGGAGAAATGAGCAAAAAACTAGAAAAAAAATCAGACTATAGAATCTTACTTTGGTAACAAGGAAGTCCAAAATATATAAACAGAAGAGAACAACAAAGCTCCTACATCCAAAGCCTCCAAAAATATGAACTGGCCTCAGGCCATGAACGAGTGCAAAAAAAAATTGAAAATCAAGTAAGAGAAGTAGAAGAAAAATTGGAAGAGAAATGAGAGTGATGCAAGAAAATCATGAAAAATGAGTCAACTGCTTGTGAAAGGGGATCCAAAAATGTGGAAGGAAATAAGACCTTAAAAATAGACTAATCTAAATGGAAAACAGATCCAAAAAGCCAATGAGAAGAATGCCCTAAAAAGCAGAATTGGCCAGATGGAGAAGGAGGTCCAAAGGATCACTGAAGAAAATAATTCCTTTTTTAAATTTTTTAATTCATTTTATTTATTTTTAATGTTCTACAATCATTACCATAAAACTTATATTTTTCCCCCTACCTACCCCCCACCACTCCCCTCCCTCCCCAAGAAGGCATATAATTCTACATAGGATCTACATATACATTCCTATTTAATATATTTTCACTATAGTCATGCTGTGTAGAAGAAATAAAACAAATGGGAGAAATCATATAACAAACTCGATTATAACACACACACACACACACACACACACACACACACACACACAAATGATCTGCTGCATTCTGAGATTGAATTCCATAGTTCTTTCTCTGAATGTGGAAGGCACTTTGCCTTGGAAGACCATTGGGAATTTTTTTTTTATGTCCTTGCATTGCTATAAAGATCCAAGTCTACCAGAAAAAACTCTCACACACTGTGGTCATTGCTGTGCACAAAGTTCTCCTGGTTCTGCTCCTTTCACTCAGCATCAGATCATATAAGTCTTTCCAAGCCTCTCTGAAGTTTGCTTGTTCATCATTTCTTATAGCACAACAGTATTCCATTACATTCATATACCATAATTTATTCAGCCATTACCCAATTGATGGGCATCACGTTGATTTCCAGGTTTGGCCACTACAAAGAGTGCTGCTATAAATAATTTTGTACATGTGGGACACTTTCCCATTTTTATGATCTCTTGAGGATACAGTCCTAGAAGTGATATTACTAGGTCAAAGGGTATGCACATTTTTGTAGCCCTTTGGGCATAGTTCCAAACTGCTCTCCAGAATGGTTGGTTGAGCTCACAGCTCCACCAACAATCAATTAGTGTTCCAACTCTCCCACATCCTCTCCAACATTAATCATTTCTTGTTCTGCCATGCTTGCCAATGTAATAGGTGTGATGTGGTGTCTCAGAGTTGTTTTGATTTGCATCTCCCTAATCAAAAGTGATTTAGAGCATTTTTTCATGTGATTATACATATCTTTAATTTCTTCCTCTGAAAATTTCCTGTTCATGTCCTTTGACCATTTAACAATTGGGAAATGATTTGTATTGTTGTACATTTCACTCACTTCTCTATATATTCTAGAAATGAGGCCTTTATTCCCAAGATCAGCTGTAAAAATTCTATCCCAATATACTACATCCCTCCGAATTTTGATCGCATTGGGTTTGGTTGTGCAAAAATTTTTCATTTTAATGTAATCAAAATTATGCATCTTGCACTTCATAATGCTTACTATCTCTTCTTTAGTCAAAAATTCTTCCCTTCTCTATAAATATGATAAATACACTATTCCTTACTCCTCCAGTGTGTCCATGGTATCAATCTTTATACCTAGATCATGCACCCATTTGAACTTTATTCTTGTGTACGGTGTCAGGCATGGGTCTATGCCTAGTTTCCACCACACTGTTATCTAGCTTTCCCAGCAATTTTTGTCGATTAGTAAGGTCTTATCCCAGAAGCTGGGATCCTTCGGTTTATCAAACAGAAGATTGCTATATTCGTTGCCTAGTGTGTCTTGAGTACCTAGCCTATTCCACTTGTCTGCCCTTCTGTTTCTTAGCCAGTACCAACTGGTTTTGATAATTGCTGCTTTATAATACAATTTGAGATGTGGTAGGGCTAGGCCACCTTCCCTAGCATTTCTTTTCATTAGTCCCTTTGATATTCTGGACCTTTTGTTCTTCCAGATGAATTTTGATATTATTTTATTCAGCTCTAGAAAATAATTATCTGATAGTTTAATTGGTATGGCACTAAATAAGTAAATTAACTTAGGTAGAATTGTCATTTTCATTCTACTGGCTCAGCCTACCCATGAGCAACTGATGCTTTTCCACTTAGTTAGAGCTGACTTTATTTGTGCAAAAAGTGTCTTGTAATTGTGTTCATAGTCCCTGGGTTTGTTTTGGCAGGTAAACTCCCAAATATTTTACAGTGTCTATCCTGGTTTTAAATGGGAATGCAGAAGATTTGTGCAGGTTTATTTTGTAACCTGCAACTTTGCCAAATTTGTTTATTATTTCAAGTAGTTTTTTACTTGAATCTCTGGAATTCTCTAAGTATATCATCATATCATCTGCAAAGAGTGATAATTTAGTTTCTTTTTTGCCTATTCTTATTCCTTCAATTTCTTTATCTTGTCTAATTGCTATAGCTAATATTTCTAGTACCATATTGAATAATAGTGGTGGTAATGGACATCCTTGTTTCACCCCTGATCTTATTGGAAATGCATCTAGCTTATCTCCATTGCATATAATGCTTGCTGGAAGTTTTAGGTAGATACTGCTCATTATTTTATGGAAATTTCCCTTTATTCCTATGTTCTCCAGTGTTTTTAATAGGAATGGGTGTTGTATTTTGTCGAAAGCTTTTTCTGCATCTATTGAGATAATCATGTGGTTTTTGTTAGTTTTGTTGTTGATATGATCAATAATGCTAATACTTTTCCTAGTATTGAAATAGCCCTGTATTCCTGGTATGAATCTTACCTGATCATAATGTATTATTCTTGTAATAAGATGCTGTACTCGTTTTGCTAAAATCTTATTTAAAATTTTTGCATCTATATTCATTAGATAAATTGGTCTATAATTTTCTTTCTCTTTTTTGTCTCTTCTTGGTTTAGGTATCAAAACCATATTTGTATCATAAAAAGAATTGGGGAGGACTCCTTCTTCCCCAATTTTCAAAAATACTCTACATATTATTGGAATTAACTGTTCTTAAAATGTTTGATAGAATTCACTTGTAAATTCATCTGACCCTGGAGATTTTTTTCCTAGGGAGTTAATTGATGGCTTGTTCAATTTCTTTTTCTGAGATGGGGTTGTTTAAGTATTCAACTTCCTCTTCTGTTAATCTGGGCAATTTTATTTTTTAAAATATGCATCCATCTCATTTAGATTGTCGAATTTGTAGGCATAAAGTTGGGCAAAGTAATTTCTAATTATTGTTTTAATTTCCTCCTCATTGGAGGTGAGTTCATCCCTTTCATTTCTGATACTAGTAATTTGATTTTCTTCTTTTTTTTTTTAATCAAATTGACCAAAGTTTTATCAATTTTATTAGTTTGTTCATAAAACCAACTAGTGGTTTTATTTATTAATTCAATAGTTTTCTTAATTTCAATTTTATTAATCTCTCCTTTGGTTTTCAGAATTTCTAATTTGGTATTTACTTGGGGATTTTCAATTTGTTCTTTTTCTAGCTTTTTCAGCTGCATGCCCAAGTCATTGATCTCCTCTTTCTCTATTTTATTTTTGTAGGCATTCAAAGATATAAAACTTCCCCTAAGAACTGCTTTTGCAGTATCCCATAGATCCCAGATTTGGTAGGTTGTCTCATTATTGTCACTCTCTTAAATGAAGTTGTTGATTGTTTCTATGATTTGCTGTTTAACCCACTACTTCCTTAGGATTAGATTATTTAGTTTCCAATTGATTTTTGGTCTATCTTTCCATGGCCTTTTATTACATATAATTTTTATTGCATTATGATCTGAGAAGGATGCATTGACTATCTCAGCCTTTCTGCACTAGATTTTGAGGTTTTTATGTCCTGGTACCTGGTCAATTTTTGTATATGTGCCATGTACCACTGAGAAAAAGGTATATTCCTTTCTATTCCATTCAGTTTTCTCCAGAGATCTATCACATCTACCTTATCCAGAGTTTTATTTACCTCCTTAACTCCTTTCTTCTTTATTTTGAGGTTAGATTTATCAAGTTCAGAGAGGGGGAGGTTGAGGTTCCCCCACTACTACAGTTTTGATGTCTATTTCTTCCTTCAACTCCTCCAACCTCTCCTCTAAGAATTTGGATGCTATACTACTTGGAGCTTACATGTTAAGTTATGATATTGCTTCATTGTCCATGGTGCCTTTTAGCAGGATATTGTTTTCTTCCTTACCTCTTTTGGTTAGATCTATTTCTGCTTTTGCTTTCTCTGAAATTAGGATTGCTATCCCTGCTTTTCTTACATCAGTTGAAGCACAATATATTCTGCTCCAACCTTTGACGTTTATTCTGTGTTTATCCCCCCATTTCAAATGTGTTTCTTGTAAACAACATATTGTTGGATTATGGCTTTTAATCCATTCTGCTATCCATCTTCATTCTATGGAAGAGTTCATTTCATTCGCATTCACAGTTATTTAGTTTAATTATTTATTTTTAATTTATTTATTTTAATCTGTGTATTTCCCTCCATCCTCTTTGCCACCATTTGTGCTTTTAGCTCTCCCTTCTCCCTTCCCCTCCTCAATAGTTTTCACTTTTCACCACCTCCTCCTGCAGCTTTCCCTTCTGTCTTTTAGCTCCCCTCCCTTTTACTCCCCTTTACCCCTACTGCTTCTTCCCTCCCTTTTAGCTTCCCTCCCCTTTCTTCTCCCTTCCCCTCCTACTACTTATAGAGCTAGTTAGGATTATCTACTTAAGTTTATTGTTCCCTCCTTGAAACGAATCAGATGAGAGTACCTCTCAAACAATGCTCATCACTCTCCCCTCTTTCATTCTACTATAATTTTGTACTTCTTCCTGTGATGTAATTTACCATTTTCTGCTTCCTCCTTTTCACACCTTCTGTTACAATCACTTCAGCATACTTAAATCATATTTTTAACACGACTTCATTTACTTTATACCCATTCCCTCTATGTATATCCCTTTTATATTTCACAATAGATGCAAAATTCTCAAGATTAACAGATATCATCTTCCCTTATAGGGTGGTAAACAGTTTGCCCAAATTGAGTAACAAGTTACCCCCCGCCCAGTTTACCTTTTTATTCTTCTCTTGAGACCTGCGTTTGAAGATCCAATTGTCTATTAAGTTCTGGTGTTTTTGTCAGGAAGGTCTGGAAATTCCTTACTTTGTTGAATGACCATCTCCTTGCCTGAAATGTTATGCTGAACTTTGCTGGGTAGTTGATCCTTGGTTGTAGTCTCAGCTCCTTTGTTTTACAGAATATTAGATTCCAATTCCTTCAGTCTTTTAATGTAGAAACTGTAAGGTCCTGTGTGATCCTGACTATAGCTCCTCGATATGTGAATGGTTTCTTTCTGGCTGCCTGTAGTATTTTCTCTTTCATTTGATAGTTCTGGAATTTGGCAACGGTATTTCTTGAGGTTTTGAGTTTGGGATCCCTTTCAGGACGTGAATGGTGGATTTTTTTCATGACTATTTTGCCTTCTGGATCTAGCACTTCTGGGCAGTTTTCCTTGATGATTTCCTGGAACATATTGTCCAGATTCTTTTTTTCATCGTGGCTTTCTGGAAGGCCAATAATTCTTAAATTTTCTCTCCTGGATCTATTTTCCAGATCAGTTGTTTTTCCACTTAGATATTTTAGATTTTCTTCTATCTTTTCATTCTTCAGATTTTGTTTGACTCATTCTTGCTGTCTCCTAGAGTCATTAGTTTCTACTTGACCAATCCTAATTTTCATCAAATTGTTTTCTTCAGTTAACTTTTGCATCGTCTTTTCCATCTGTCCAATTGTTCCTTTTAAGGAGCTATTTTCTCCAGTTAATTTCTGTACTTCCTTTTCCATTTGTTCAATTTTCCTTTTTAAAGAGATGTTTTCATCAGTGAATTCTTTTTTCATACTTTTAATCTCATTGGTCAGTTTTATTTCGATTTCCCTCTTCAGCTGTTCCAGAAGAGCTGTTTATGCATGCGGGTAGTTCATAGTCCTTTCTGAAGTTTCAGATGGAAGTACAGACTCACTACTGACCTCTTTGGTATTTGTGTTTTGGTCTTTGTCTCTATAGAGAGATTCTATGGGGTTTTTCCTCTTGTTTTGCTTTTTCTTGCTCATGATGGTGATTGTGTGTTGTGGCTTCCAGTTCTTTAAGTTAGAAACTGCAGAACTTGGTGTTGAGCTGACTGGTGTGAAAAAGCTAAGAGCAGGTTTCTTTTTATCTTTTTGTTTTGTGTTTCCCCAATCAGTCCTGGGGTTAGCTTGTTAAGTGTTGGGGAGGGGTGGTCTGGTCATGGGAGATCTTCTCAGCTGAGCTGAGGCAAAGGCAAGCTCAGGGGTTGGTGATCCCAGCTGCCCTATTGTCTTCCCATTTCCCCTGCTATGCTGAGGAATGCCTAGATCCTAGCGCTGAGTTTCCACCCTTCCTGGGGCTCCTCTCCTAGCACTGAGGCTCACCTGGGTCCTAGTGCGAGTTACACCCCTCCTGGGTCTCCTCTCCTAACGTTTAGGCTCGCCTGGGTCCTACTGAGAGTTTCCACTGCCCTGGGGCCCTTCTCCTTCTGATTCGCTTCTGCCACAGTAGGAGGAATCTCCCTCAGCTATTTTCCTAGTCTCAAGTGTTATAAGCCTATTTTCCCCCTTGGCTGTTCCCACTGATCCAGGATTTTTCTGTGGAAATATTTTATGGTTCTTTTGAGGTCATCAAGGGGGGTGGAGAGAGCATTTACTGATCATTCTGCCATCCTGGCTCTCAGAAGTTCAAGTAGGTGACTTCCAGATGTTTAATCTGCGGGCTGAAAGTCTCAGGAGCTGCTGTGGCTGATATCTGGGGCTCAGTGGCTGTCATTCGCTTGGCTCTGTTGGTCTCTCATCCTGGGCTGCTGCTCCTCAGGTTCTGCCTGCTGCTGCCTCAGGTCTCCCCAGGGCCATCCTGCTCAGCTGTGCTGGATGCACTGAGCTGTGCACTGTGGACTCACGCCCACAGCATAGATCCTTCCCGTGGATCTTCCAGTCTCTCCTGGGCTGTGAATCTGCCACAGTCTGTTTGCTATTGGATTCTGCATTTCCAAAATTTGGTCAGATTCTCTTTTTAGAGGTATCTGAAGGAGTTTGTCTAAGAGCTTAGGTGAGTCATTGCTCTCACTCCACCATCTTGGCTCCGCCCCTCAAGAAAATAATTCCTTGAAGATTTGAGTGGAGGAGATGGAAGCTAATGACTTTATGAAAAATCAAGAAATTATAAAACAGAACTGAAAGAATGAAAAAAAAAAAGACAATATGAAATATTTCAATAGAAAAACTAGTAACCTGGAAAATAGATCCAGGAGAAACAATTTGAAAATTATGGGACTACCTGAAAGCCATGATAAAAATAACGAGCCTGGACATCACCTTTCAAGAAATTATCAAGGAAAACGCTGTGATATTCTAGAATCAGAGGGTAAAATAAATATCGAAAGAATCTACCAATCATCTCTTGATAGAGATTATGAAAAGAAAACCCCTATGAATATTGTAGTCAAAGTCCAGAATTCTCAGGTCAAGGAGAAAATATTGCAAGCAGCCAGAAAGAAACAATTCAAGTATTCAACAATCGGATAACACAAGATCTAGCAACTTCTACATTAAGGGACTGGAATGTGACATTCCAGAAGTCAAAGGAACTAGGACTAAAACCAAGAATTACCTACCCAGCAAAACTGAGTATAATACTTCAGGGGACAAAACTGTCATTCTAAGAAATAGAGGAGTTCCAAGAATTCTTGAAGAAAAGACCAGAGCTGAATAGGAAATTTGACTTTCAATCACAAGAATCAAGAGAAGCATGGAAAGGTAAACAGGAAAGAGAAATCATAAGGGACTTAGTAAAGTTGAACTGTTTACATTCCTACATGGAAAGATCATATTTATAACTCTTGAGACTTTTCTCAGTATTTGGGCATTTGGAGGGAATATATACATATAAGCAGAGGGCACAGGGTGAGTTGAATAGGAAGGGATGATATCTAAAAAAATAAAATTAAGGGGTGAGAGAGGAATATATTGGGAGGAGAAATGGAGAAATGGAATTGGGCAAATTATCTCTCATCAGAGGCAAGAAAAAGTTTTTTCAATGGAGGGGAAAAGGAGGGAGGAGAGAGGGAAAAAGTGAAGCTTATTCTCATCATATTTGGCTTAAGGAGGGAATAACATGCACATTCAATTTGGTATGAAAATCTATCTTACACTACAGGAAAGTAGGGGAGGAGATAATTGAGGTATAGGGGCAATGACAGAAGGGAGGGCAAAAGGGAGGAGGGAGTAATTAGAAGTATACACTTTTGGGGAGGGACAAGGTCAAAAGAGAGAATAGAATAAATGGGGGACAGGATTGGATGGAGGGAAATATAGTTAATCTTTCACAACATGACTATTATGTAAGCCTTTTGCATAACTATACATGTATAGCCTATATTGAATTGCTAACCTTCACAGTGGGGATGTGTGGGGAGGGAGGAAAGGAAAGAAGTTGGAGCTCAAAGTTTTAGGAACGAATGTTGAGAATTGTTTTTGCATGCAACTGGGAAATAAGAAATACAAGTAATGGGATATAGAAATCTATCTTGCCCTACCAGAAAAGTGAGAAAATGGGGATAAGGGAAGGGAGGAGTGTGATAGAAGGGAGGGCAGATTGGAAATTTAAACTCAAAATCTTGTGAAAATGAATGTTGAAAACTAAAATAAATAGATTTAAAAGGAAAAAAAAGAAAACTTTGAAAGACTAAAACTTTAAACAGTACAATGATTTCAGAGGATAGAAGATGAATCATGCTACCCATGAACGATATGTGGATATATCCAACAAGGAAATTTGTTTTGCTTGAGTTTTTGAAAGTTTTCTGTTTATTTTTCTTATTCTTACAGAATTTCTTATTCTATATTTCTTATAATGTTGATTGGCAAGGTGGCTTTGGAGGAAGTGTTATGGGAAAGGCAGTCATCAGTCAGGAGAGTAACACTGCAGGATGAAAGATCTTTCAGGACATGGTCTGTAATGTGAGGATACTATTATTTAGGACATATAAGGGGTATGGAGGGAGGGAGAGAAAATAAATGCTTGCCAATTTTTAAAAATTAAAAGTAAAAAAAATGCTTTTACATTTATTCATTCATTCCACCAAAGTAGTAGTAAAGGGCAGATGAATTATAAACCTCAGTCTCCATCTTGCAGAGGGTAGTGGGCCAGGCCTGAGTATGAACAGTCATCACCCATAACTAGCTAAGATTGCTGTTCAGCAGGCCCGGTTTTGTGTTTGGTCCAGCTTGCTGTCATAGCTACTCATTTTGTATTAAATGATAACTGTACTTAAAGATCAACTGTAAAAATTGCTTAATTTTTCACACTGTTTATATATTTATATTTAACAACATTTATATATAAAACAACCTTTGCAAAGAATCTCTTCAAATGTGTTTCTTCTCTTCCACCATTTGCACTGGCAACTCTTACAAAAATCTACTGACCAGTGTTGCCAACCAGATTATTTGAAAATCCACCAGACAGAATAGTAACAGGGAAGATGGCTAAGTAAGAAAACTGCCTTAATATTGTAATGAAAGGCAATATAAGGTTTGTTTCTGAAGAACATTTGTGATGGTACATGATGGTTTGTAAAGATGATTTATAATTAGCATGCCCAGTGATCATGTTTTTCAAACAGCAGGATATTTGTATTACAATAGGTGGCTCATTGTGTAGAGCCTTGGGTCTGGAGTCAAGAAGCCCTGAGTTCAAATCCCACCTTAGACACTTACTAGCTCTGCGACCTTGGACAAGTCACTTCATCTCTGTCTGCCTCATTTTCATCTTGGGTTAAATGGGGATAATAAATGTGAAATGTATTTAATAAGAATGTATGTGTAGGGGCAGAACCAAGATGGAGGAGTAGAAGGATGGACCTCTAAAAGTTCTCCCCCATAGCCCATATAATAGCTGTAAAAATGACTCTAAACAAATTCTGGAGCAGCAGAAGCCACAAAACGACATTGAAAGAGATTTCCTACCAAAGACAGCCTGGAAGGTCGACAGGAAAGGTCTATCACACTGGTTGCCAAGCAGAGCCTTCAGGGGGGAGGAAACTTTTCTCAGTATTTGGGTAGTTGGATATAGATAGAAGACAAAGGGCGAGTTGAATTGGACGGGATATTTAAAAAATAAAATTGAGGAGTGAGAGAGGAATATATTGGGAGGAGAAAGGGAGAGATTGAATGGAGCAAACTATCTCTCACAAAAGAGGCAAGAAAAAGTTTTTTCAATGGAGGGGAAAAGGGAGAGGTGAGAGGGAAAAAGTGAAGCTTATTCTCATCACATTTGGTTTAAGGAGGGAATAACATGGACACTCAATTTGGTATGAAAATTTATCTTGCACTACAGGAAAGTAGGGGGGAAGGGGATCAGTGGGATGGGGCCAATGATAGAAGGGAGAGCAAATGGAAGGAGGGAGTAATTAGAAGTAAATACTTTTGAGGAGGGGCAAGGTCAAACGATATGATAGAATTAATGGGGAGGCAGGATAGGATGGAGGGAAATATAGTTAGTCTTACTCTTACACACACACATACACACACACACACACACACAAGAATATATGTGTAGAAACCATACAAGATTTCATGCCATCTTGGAGAGGGAGTCAGGAGGGAGGGGGAGAAAAATCTAAGACTTTTGGAAGTGATTATAGAAAACTGAAAACAAATAAATTTTAAGAAATTTAAATGCAGAAAATAGCACCTCCCTCCCAGAATTGCAGTGAGGATCAAATGAGATATTTGTAAAGTGCTTAGTATATAGTAGGCACTATGTAAATGCTAGCTATTATTATAAGAACACAAACATTCAGAATTTGTTACATCTTGATCATGTGATTATAAAGCTGATGAAGTATGAGTACAGGGTTACAGAGGGAAGTTACATGGGAGCTACTCTGATACAGAACACAAATGAGGGTATGTGCCTGCAAAGCAATTTTCACTTGAACACTGAATCTTTGTGGAAACTTGTAAAGAATTTGATGACGGGTTGTGACGAAAACATGACGTGTTTAGTAAAAAGTAGTCAGTTTGAAGTAATTCCCATGTGAGTGCCACAATCATTGTGCAAATGATCAGCCATGGTGTCATAAATCTATGATGATTCAAACATGCACATGTTTGCTGTTGCAGAGTGAAAAGATATTTGTAACATTGTGAACAATTATTTATTGCTTAGCTGCAATTAGAGGACTTTTATTGAATCTTTGGACTACTGTTGTGAACTCCCAAGGAGTTTGCAGACCTCCTGAATGGGAACCACTGCTCTACAACAACTATGTGTTTTAAAACCAACTCTTTCTCATTCCTGATTTGGTTTCTTTACCATCATAGTGGCCATAACTCAGGCTCCCTCCCAGATATAAGTATGACTTCCCTCTACTATGTCCTCATACTCTCCCTTTCCTCACCTTAGCACCAGCTCTGTGGGGGCAAGAGAGTTCAGCAGCTTCATATGCATTATATGACTTCTTGTGGAGAGCAGGACAGCAGATAAACACGGGCTATTGAACTATGTTTAAGAGTCACTTGATGTTAGAATACCTTTGTCCTGGACCAGGACAACAAGATTGGACCTTTCAAAACAGAAGAATGAAATGAATGGTCAACCAGGATTTTGGATTGGCACATCTAGGTCCTAGCAGAACCTTTTGCCCTGTGACAGTGAATGTGATTAGATTTAAGTGTATGATATTTCTGATTTAGAAACAGATTCCAAAGCAAGTTTGGGAACTTAGAAACAAAGGGCTGCTCAATTATTAATTTGAATACTTATGGTTGGTTGTTGTCTGTTCTTCAAGAGGAACAAAATGACATCACTATATTAGAGTCAAGTTACTGTGTGTCCAACTTTGGCTGATCAGACCAATATGAGCTTGGAATATTCTGCCACAGGTTGGGCACGAATAGTCCATATGAACATTTGGAAAGAAGATGCCTCTAAATGTGCATATTTTATGTTTCTTTTGAGCTACTGCACTTCTGCTTTGCTCAAGTACAGCACCTTCTTTTATGCATGTACATCATGCTGGTCCTTTGCCAGTGTCTCCCATGTCATGCAATCAATCCCACAGTCCTTCAGAGAAACCTTGAGAGTGTCCTCATATTACTTCTTCTGACCACCATAAGAGCTCTTTCTATGCATGAGTTCTCCATAAAATAGTCTTTTAGGCAAATGTGTATTTAGCATTCAAACAATGTGGCCGACCCATCAGAGTTGTGTCCTCTGCAATAGAGTTTGAATGCTTGGCAATTTAGCTCAAGAAAAGACCTCAGTCTCAGTGTCTGGTACCTTTTCTTGCCAGATGATCTTCAGAACCTTCCTAAGACAATTCAAATGGAATTATTTTTTCCATTTCTTGGCATAGTGCTGTTATACTGCCCAGGTTTCATAGGCATACAACAATTTAATCAGCACAAGGTCTCTGTAGACCTTCACTTTGATAGGCAGTCTGTTACCTCTTCTATCCCACACTTTCCTTTGGAGCCTCCCAAAGATTGAGCTAGCTCTGGCAATGTATACATCAACCTCATTATCTATGAGGATATCCCTGGAAAGTATACTGCCAAGGTAAGTGAACTTATCTACAGTATTCAAAATATACAAGTATAGCATAGAGAACATATAGGTGTATAAAAAATGTCGAGGACTCTAGTGAGTGAGTTAAACATGGGACATGGTCATAGAACAATATAAGACAATCTTAGTTCACATGGGTCTCCAGCCCAAGGAAGGTTACTGATTGCCTGATGTCAGACCTTGATCAGTCCATAGCTGTTTGGTCCTGGGTGCTAGTTTAGGAAGAGTACTGACAAAATGGAGGGATTCAGGATGGAGATGGGACTCAAAATCTGTCATATGAGAAAGTGGAGCTGTTTACCTTCAAGAAGAAAAGTTTTAGAGAAACTATGATTGCTACCTTTAAAACTGGAGGTCTATACTACTGGAAGATGGGGTGAAACAATCTTTTAGCCCAAGAAATGGAAGATTGGCAGGAAAGGTCTGTGTCACTGGAGCAAAAAATGAGAGCAGTCCAGGACAGGAACCATCCTAGCAATCCAGCAGCAAGTCACACCTCAGCACACCAGTGGAAGATTCTGAGCCCTAGTGGGGTAGAGCAGGAAAATGCCAATGCCAGGACTCTGCACATGCCTCAACATAGCCCCAGGAAAACAGGCAGCCTCCAGTGGCCAGGCCACCATGTGCTTTAGTGGAGCCCTGGGAAATACAGAAACACCCCACTGGCCTCAGCACATGCCAGACACTAACACTAGGACCCTGGCTCATCACAGATAATCTTTCAGATCTTGAAGGCCTCCAGTAGCACCACCCATCACCATGTCACTCTCTCAGTGCAGCACCAGACATGGGGGGCCCCTGTGGGCCTCAGGGCAACAGATAAACAGCCAGGGCCTGCAGCCCCTGGCAGAAGTGCCCCTTTCACCCCAGGAGCAGAGCTCAATTTTTTTTAAAAAGAAAAATGCCAAAAAATATGAGCAAAAAAAGTACAAAAAAAAAAAGAATTTGACCACAGAAAGTTAATATGGTGACAGGGAAAATCAAAATACAAACTCAGAAGAGGATAACAATGCTAAAACACTGATGTGTAAAGACCCACCCAAACAAAAATGGGGAGTGTTCTCAAACCCAGAAAAAAAAAACTCATGGAAGAGCTCAAAAAGGAGCTTAAAAATCATAGAAGAGAAATAGAAGAAAAATTGGGAAAAGAATGCGTGTTTCAAGAGAGTTATGAGAAAAGAGTCATCAGCTTGGGGGGAAAATTACTTAAAAAGTAGAATTGACCAAATGAAAAATGAAATACAAGAATTAATTGGGGAAAACAACTCCTGAAAAGTTAGAATTGGGCAAGTGGAAGCTAATGACTCTGAGACATCAAGAATCAATCAAACAAATTCAAAAGAATGAATAGAAGAAAATGTAAAATACCTCACTGGAAAAACAACTGGCCTGGAAAACAGATCCAAGAGAGACAATGTCAGAATAATCGGACTATCTGAAAGTCATAATCAGAAGGAGGATCTGGATAGCATCTTTCAAGAAATTATCAAGGAAAATTACCATGGTGTCTACGAAGAAGAGGGCAAAATATGCATTGAAAGAATCCACTGATCACCTCGGGAAAGAGATCCCAAAATAAAAACTTCAAGGAACATTATGGTCAAATTTCAGAACTTTCTGGTCAAGGAAAAAATACTGCAAGTGGTCAGAAAGAAACAATTCAAATATTGGGAGCCACAATCAGGATTACACAGGACCTAACAGCTGCAACATGAAAGGATTGGAGGTCATAGAACATAATATTCCAGAAGACAACTAAGAATTACCTACCCAGCAAAATTAAGCAGAACACTTCAAGGGAAAAAAATGGTCATCCAATGAAACAGAAGGATTTAAATCTTTCATAAGGAGAAGACCAGAATAGAACAAAAAATTTGATCTCCAATATGAAGACCTAAAAGAAGGTTAAAAAGATAAAAAGGGAAAAAAAGATAAGGGATTCAATGGAGATGAATTGTGTACATTGCTGCATTGAAGTTGAGACTTATAATTCTTAAAAATTTTACCAACTAATGATAGTATACATAGACAGAGAATATGGGTATAAGGTGAATTTGAGGGAATGACATAAAAATTAAGGAATAAGAAAGAGGAGTACACCCAGTACAGAAGGGAGATAGAGGTAGAATAGGGTAAATTATTTCACATGAAGAGGCACAAAAAACCTATGGAGGAAAAGATGGGAGGGTGGACTACAGACATCGCATGAACCTTACTCTCAACAGTTTTGGCTCCAAGAGAGAATAATATACCCAATAAAATACACAATCTGTTGAAATCTATCCAATTTGGCAGGAAAATAGGAGGGGAGAAGATTATGTAAAGGGTAGAGGGACGGGGATTGACAGAAGAGAGGGCAGACTGGGGTAGGCTATAGACAAAAGCACAACACTATCAATGGAAAATGTGAAAGGAGAGAAGGACAAACAGGAAGAAAAATAGGATGGAGGGAAATATACACTTAGTAATCATAACTGTGAATGTGAATGGGATGAACACTCCCATAAAACAGAAGTAGATAGCAGAGTGCATCAAAACCCAGAATCCTACAATACATTATTTATAAAAAACACACTTGAAGCAGTGAGGCACACACAGAGTAAAGGTAAGGGGCTGAAGCAGAATCTATTATATGTCAGCTAAAGTAAACACACACACACACACACACACACACACACACAACAGAACAAGGGAAGCAATCCTGATCTCAGACAAAGCAAAAGCAAAAATAGACCTAGGAAACTACATCTTGCTAAAAGGTACCATAGATATGGGGCAGAGCCAGGATGGCAGAGTAGAAGGATGAACCTGTAGAAGCTCTTCCCCCACAGACCATAAAATACCTGTAAAAAATGATTCTAAACAAATTCTAGAGCAACAGAAGCCACAAAATAAAGGAATGAGACAGATTTTCAGCCCAAGACAGCTTGGAAGGCCATCAGGAAAGGTCTATCGCACAGGGATCAGAATGGAGTGCAGCCTAGCCTGGGTCACATGGCATTGACAGGAGTGGAGCAGGCTTCAGAGCGCTGAGTCAAGGGCAGCTGCTGCGGTTCCCAAAGTTCTCAACCCCAAAATGCCAAAAATAGCTTCAGATGTCAGTAAGAAAACCCTTTCACCTGAGTGAGAGGGGAGTACATTCTGGCCTCAGGCTAGGGAGGTGGCAGTCACTGTGGCAGAAGTGTCCACTTTTGGAGCCCTTTGTCTAAAGACAGTGGGGGAATGAAGCAGCTGATCTGGGTCTCACTACTGAGTGACAGTGCTGGGGTGAAGAGGAGTGCTGGTGTGGTAGAGCTGCTGGTGGCAGCAGAGAGGGAATACTACTTGCAGATCCTGGGCAGAAAAGAGTGTTTGTAGTTGCTCACAGACCACAGCACAGGCCAGGAGAGGAGTAAACTCCTCTCCTTTGATTGTGCCATCTTGGAAGAACTGAGAACTTACAGGTTCCTAGAGATATCTCAGAGAACAGCTGCACAAAACCTCTAAAGCCTAGGGTAGTATACCTTCCACTTTTTGAAAAAGGACTCAAAAGTAACTGGCTGGGAAAATGCCCCAAAAAAGGGGAAAAAATAAGACTACAGAAGGTTACTTTCTTGGTGAAAACATATTTTCTTCTATTCTTTCGGATGAGGAAGACCAAAGCATACCATCAGAGGAAGACATCAGAGTCAAAGCTTCTACATCCAAAACCTCCAAAAAATATGCAATGGTGTCAGGCCATGAAAGAATTCAACAAGGATTTTGAAAATCAAGTAAGAGAGGTGGAGGAAAAATTGGGAAGAGAAACGAGAGTGAAGGAAGAAAGTGATGAAAAGGGGGAGGTGGAGCCAAGATGGAGGAGTAAAAGGACAGACCTGTAGAAGCTCTCCCCCGTCAGACCATAAAATACCTGTAAAAAATGATTCTAAACAAATTCTAGAGCAGCAGAAGCCACAAAATGGCAGAGTGAAAGAGATTTCCTGTCCAAGGCAGCCTGGAAGGCTGACAAGAAAAGTCTATCATACTGAGCTTAGAGAAGAAGTCAGTCCATGAGCACAGCGGAGCCTTGGCTCTACAGCACATCAGAGACAGGACTGGAGCAGGCCTCAGGGGGCAGAATACTGGGCAGGAGCTGTGGTCTCCAGATGCCTCAACCCACTAAAGTCAAAGACAGTTTCACAGGTCAGTGAGAAAGCTCTTTGACGTGGATGAGAAGGGAATGTGGTCTGGCCTTGGCTCCAAGCTGCAGCAACATCCATTTTTGGAGCCCTTGGGCTAAAGACCATGGGGGAATTGAGCTGCTGATCTGGGTCCCAGTTCTGAGTGGCAGTCCTGGAGTAAGGAGGAGTACTGGTTGGTGGAGCTGGTGGAGGCCCTGGAGAAGGAATTCCCCTCTCAGATCCTGGGCAGAAACGCTTGTGGTTACTCATAGACCAGAGCGCAGGTCAGGAGAGGAAACTCCTCTTCTTTGATTGTGCCACCTTGGAGGAACTGAGAACTTATAGGTCCTTATGGTATACCCTCCACTTGACAAAGGACTCAAAAGTCAAGTAACTGGCTGGGAAAACGTCCAAAAAAGAGAAAAACAATAAGACAATAGAAGGTTGCTTTCTTGGTGAACAGGTATTGTCTTCCATCCTTTCAGATGAGGAAGAACAATGCATATCATCAGAGGAAGACATGAAAGTCAAGACTACTGCATCCAAAACTTCTTAAATAAATGTGCAATGGTCTCAGGCCATGGAAGCACATAAAAAGATTTTGAAAATCAAATAAGAGAGGTGGAGGAAAAATTGGGAAGAGAAATGAGAACTATGCAAGAAAATAATGAAAAGCAAGTCAACACCTTGCTAAAGGAGACCCCAAATATATTGAAAAAATAAAACCTTTAAAAATAAAGTAACCCAGGGGGAGGAGCCAAGATGGCAGAGTAGAAAGATGTACATAATGTAAATCTTCCCCCACAACCCATAAAATACCTGTAAAGAAAGACTCTCAATAGAGTCTAAGGCAGCCACAGAACAATGGAGTGGAAGAGATTTCCGGACCAGGGTGACCTAGAAGGCCGAAGGAAAAAGTATGTCCTACAGGAGGTGGAGCAGGGCCCAGCCCAGCCTTGGTCACATGGCACCGGGAAGAGGACAGGAGTAGGTCTCAGGGGTGGAATCCCTGGCAGCAGCAGCCACGGTTCACAGATCCCTCAACACACAGGCACCAAAGGCAGCTTCAAATGTCAGTGAAAGAGCTTTTTCACCTCCATGAAAAGGGGGCAGAGTCCTCCCCTAGCCCCAGCCCCAGCTGGTGGTGGTGTGGCAGCAGTGATGGCAGCAGCAGCAGCAGGTGGCAGCAGCTACGGTTGCTGGGCAGGTAGTAGTAGGCATCCATTGCTGGATAAAGCCCGTGGGGGAATTGAGCAACTGATCTGAACCTCAGCCCTGAGTGATGGCCTCGCCCATGCCTAAAGCCCCTGAGGGAATTGAGCAGCTGATCTGAATCTCAGCCTCAAGCCTGGTCAGGAAGTAAATTCTTCTCCCTTGATTGTGCCACCTTGGAGGAACTGGGATCTTACAGGTCCCCAGAGTATACCCTACTCTTGATAAAGGGCCCCAAAGTCAAGAAACTGGTTGGGAAAATGCCCAAAAAAGGGGAAAAAAGACTATAGAAGGTTATTTTCTTGGTAAACAGGTATTCTATCCCATGCTTTCAGATAAGGAAGAACAATGTTTACCATCAGGAGAAGATATAAAAGTCAAGGCTTCTGCATCCAAAATCTCCAAAATAA
Organism: Notamacropus eugenii; assembly: GCF_028372415.1. NCBI lineage: Eukaryota > Metazoa > Chordata > Mammalia > Diprotodontia > Macropodidae > Notamacropus > Notamacropus eugenii. Next base: position 12,136,264 of record NC_092879.1, on the reverse strand, counting down.
ATATGCAATGGTACCAGGCCATGGAAGAACTCAAAAAGGATTATGAAAATCAAATAAGAGAGGTGGAGGAAAAATTGGGAAGAGAAATGAGAGCGATGAAAGAAAATTACAAAAAGCGAGTAAACAGCTTGCTAAAGGAGACCCAAAAAAAATGCTGAAGAAAATAACACATTTAAAAATAAGCTAACTCAATTGGCAAAAGAGGTCAAAAAAGTCTTTGAGGAGAAGAATGCTTTAAAAAGCAGAATTAGTCAAATGGAAAAGGAGGTTCAAAAACTCACTGAAGAAAATAGCTCTTTAAAAATTAAAATGGAGGGGCGGAGACAAGATGGCGGAGTGAAAGAAACGACTCACCTAAGCTCCTGGAAAAACTCCTCTGGATATCTCTGGGGGGAGAGTCTGACCAGACTTTGGAGGTGTAAAATCCAGTGGGTGACGGACTTTGACGGATTCGGAGCCCAGGCTGGACCGGAGGGTCCACGGGAGGGATCTGTTCCGCGGGGGTAAGACCCCGGCGCACAGCGCAGCGCAGTCGGCGCGGCAGGGCGGAGGGGACCAGAGGAGCCCGAGAGTGGCAGGCGAGACCAGCGGAGCAGGAGATAAGCCAGGCCGAGCCGGTGAGAGCTGCTGAGTGCCAGACATCACCGCAGCAGCCCTTGAAATATTCAGCCTGAAGACGGACTTCGGTGGGTCACTACTTGAACTTCCAGGAACTGGGATGGCAGAGTGATCAGTAAGTGCTCTCTCCTCCCCCCTGATGACCGTGAGGGAACCATAAAATTCTTCCCAGATTAATCCTGGATCAGCGGGAACAGCAGAAGGGGGCGGGTGGTCTCATAACACCAGAGGCTGGAAAAGTGGCAAAGGGGGATTCTTCCTACTGTGGTGGAGGCGATCTGGAGGGACAGACGACCCAGGGCAGAGAAAATTCGCACTGAGACCCAGGCAAGCCTCAGAGCCAGGAGACGAGCCCCAGGAGGGGCGGGAACACGCGTTAGCTTCTAGGCGTGCCCCAGCCCTCCAGGGGAAAAGGGAAGACAATAGGGAAGCTGGGATTACCATCCCCTGACCTTGCCTTTGCCTCAAGTCAGCTGAGGAGATAGCCTGAGACCAGACCACACCTCCCACACACCTAACAAGCTAACCCCAGGGTTGATCGGGGAAACAAAAAACAAAAGCCTGCTTTTAGCCCAGACACACATCAGCTCAACTTAAAGATCTGTACCTTCTGACTGAAAGAACCAAAAGCTACAACACTCAGCCAACATCATGAATCGGAAAAAGCAGACGAAAAGTGAAAAAACCATAGAATCTTTCTATGGGGATAAGGACCAAAACACAAACACCAAAGAGGTTAGGGCTGAGACTGTACTTCCATCTGAAACCTCAGATGGGACTATGAATTTCTCGCAAGCACAACTAGATTACCTGAAACGTCTGAAGAAGGATATAAAAGAAAAACTGGCCAATGATTTTAAAACTATAAAAAAAGAATTCACTGATGAGAACATCACCCTGAAAAAGAAAATTGAAGAAATGGAAAAGGAAGTTCAAAAATTAACTGGAGAGAATAATTCCCTAAAAGGAAGAGCTAATCAAATGGAAAAGGAAACCCAAAACCTAATTGGGAAAATTGATCAGATGGAAAAGGAAACGCAAAACCTAACTGGGAAAATTGGTCGAATAGAAAAAGAAGTACAAAAATTAAATGGAGAAAATAGCTCCTTAAAGGGAAAAATTGGTCAGATGGAAAAGGAGATGGAAAAGCTAACTGAAGAAAACACTACGATGAAGATTAGAATTGGGCAAGTAGAAACTAATGACTCAATGAGGCAACAAGAATCAGTCAAACAAAATCTAAAGAATGAAAAGATAGAAGAAAATGTAAAATATTTAATTGGAAAAACAACTGACCTGGAAAACAGATCCAGGAGAGAAAATCTAAGAATTATTGGCCTGCCAGAAACCCATGATGAAGAAAAGAGTCTGGACAATATCTTCCAGGAAATCATCAAGGAAAACTGTCCAGAAGTACTAGACTCAGAGGGCAAAATAGTCATCGAAAGAATCCACCGTTCCCCTCCCGAAAGGGATCCCAAACTCAAAACCCCAAGAAATATAGTTGCCAAATTCCAGAGCTATCAAGTGAAGGAGAAAATACTACAAGCAGCCAGAAAGAAACAATTCAAATATCAAGGACACACAGTCAGGATCACACAGGACCTTGCAGCTTCTACATTAAAAGATCGAAAGAATTGGAACCCAATATTCCGTAAGGCAAAGGAGTTGGGACTTCAACCAAGGATCAACTACCCAGCAAAGTTCAGCATAACATTTCAGGCAAGGAGAAAGTCATTCAACGAAATAAGGGATTTCCAGAGCTTCCTGACCAAAACACCAGAACTCAATAGACAATTTGATCTTCAAATGCAGGTCTCCAGAGAATCATAAAAAGGTAAACAGAGGGGAAAAAACAAAAACAAAAACTTGCTACTCAATTAGGGCAAACTGTTTACCTCCCTATAAGGGAAGATGATACCTGTTAATCTTGAGAACTGTGCAGCTATTATGATAAAAGGGATATATGTAGAGGGAAAGGGCATAAAGTAAATGATGTCATGTCAAAAATATGATTTAAGTATGAGAAGGGAAGGTAATAGGAGGTGTGGAAAGGGGGAAGCAGAAAATGGCAAATTATATCACAGGAAGAAGTACAAAACTATAGTAGAGGGAAGGAGGGGAGGGAGATGAGCATTGTTTGAGAGGTACTCTCATCTGATTTGTTCAAAGGAGGGAACAATAATCTTAAGTAGATAAGCCTAACTAGCTCTATAGGTAGTAGGAGGGGAAGAGGGAAGAAAGGGGAGGGTGGCTAAAAGGGAGGAAAGAAGCAATAAGAGTAAAGGGAACTAAAAGGGAGGGGGGTCAAAAGAAGGAGGGGAAGGCTGCAGGAGGAGGGGGAGAAAAGTGAATACTATTGAGGAGGGGAAGGGAGATGGGAGAGCTAAAAGCACAAATGGTGGGAAAGAGGATGGAGGGAAATACACAGATTGTAATCATAACTGTGAATGTGAAAGGAATGAACTCTCCCATAAAACGGAGACGGATAGCAGAATGGATTAAAAGCCATAATCCAACAATATGCTGCTTACAAGAAACACATTTGAAACGGGGGGATACACATAGGATAAAGGTCAAAGGATGGAGCAGAATATATTGTGCTTCAGCTCATGTAAGAAAGGCAGGAGTAGCAATCCTAATCTCAGACAAAGCAAAAGCAGAAATAGATCTAATCAAAAGGGATAAGGATGGAAACTATATCCTGCTAAAAGGCACCATAGACAACAAAGCAATATCATTACTAAACATGTATGCTCCAAGTGGTATAGCATCCAGATTCTTAGAGGAGAGGTTGGGGGAGTTGAAGGAAGAAATTGATAGCAAAACTATACTAGTGGGAGACCTCAACCTCCCCCTCTCTGAACTCGATAAATCCAACCTCAAAATAAACAAGAAAGAGGTTAAGGAGGTAAATAAAACTCTGGATAAGGTAGATATGATAGATCTTTGGAGAAAATTAAATGGGAATAGAAAGGAATATACTTTTTTCTCAGCGGTACATGGAACATTTACAAAAATTGACCATGTACTAGGACATAAAAATCTCACAATCCAGTGCAGAAAGGTAGAGATAATCAATGCATCCTTTTCAGATCATAATGCATTAAAAATTACATGTAATAAAAGGCCATGGAAAGAGAAACCAAAAATCAATTGGAAACTAAATAATCTAATTCTAAAGAAGGGTTGGGTTAAAGAAGAAATCATAGAAACAATCAACAATTTCATTCAAGAGAATGACAATAGTGAGACAACATACCAAAACTTATGGGATACTGCAAAAGCAGTTATTAGGGGAAGTTTTATATCTCTGAATGCTTACATAAATAAAATAGAGAAAGAGGAGATCAATGACTTAGGCTTGCAGTTGAAAAAGCTAGAAAAAGAACAAATTGAAAATCCCCAAGTAAATACCAAATTAGAAATACTGAAAACCAAAGGAGAGATTAATAAAATTGAAATTAAGAAAACTATTGAATTAATAAATAAAACCAATAGTTGGTTTTATGAAAAAACTAATAAAATTGATAAACCTTTGGTCAATCTGATTAAAAAAAAGAAAGAAGAAAACCAAATTACTAATATTAAAAATGAAAGGGGTGAACTCACCTCCAATGAGGAGGAAATTAAAACAATAATTAGAAACTACTTTGCCCAACTTTATGCCCACAAATTCGATAATCTAAATGAGATGGATGAATATTTTTAAAAAATACAAATTGCCCAGATTAACAGAAGAGGAAGTTGATTTCTTAAACAACCCCATCTCAGAAAAAGAAATTGAACAAGCCATCAATGAACTCCCTAGGAAAAAATCTCCAGGGCCAGATGGATTCACAAGTGAATTCTATCAAACATTTAAAGAACAGTTAATTCCAATACTACATACACTATTCTTGAAAATTGGGGAAGAAGGAGTCCTCCCAAATTCTTTCTATGATACAAATATGGTTTTGATACACAAACCAGGAAGAGACAAAACAGAGAAAGAAAATTATAGACCAATTTCCCTAATGAATATAGATGCAAAAATTTTAAATAAGATTCTAGCAAAACGAATACAGCATCTTATCATGAGATTAATACATTATGATCAGGTAGGATTCATACCAGGACTACAGGGCTGGTTCAATATTAGGAAAACTATTAGCATTATCGATCACATCAACAACAAAGCTAACAAAAACCACATGATTATCTCAATAGATGCAGAAAAAGCTTTTGACAAAATACAACATCCATTCCTACTAAAAACATTGGAGAATGTAGGAATAAAGGGAACTTTCCATAAAATAATAAGCAGTATCTATCTAAAACCTTCAGCAAGCATTATATGCAATGGGGATAAGCTAGATGCATTCCCAATAAGATCAGGGGTGAAACAAGGTTGTCCATTATCACCACTATTATTTAATATGGTACTAGAAATGTTAGCTGTAGCAATTAGACAAGATAAAGATATCCAAGGAATTAAAATAGCCAAAGAAGAAACTAAGTTATCACTCTTTGCAGATGATATGATGATTTACCTAGAGAATCCCAGAGATTCAAGTAAAAAATTACTAGAATTAATAAACAACTTTGGCAAAGTTGCAGGGTACAAAATAAACCCACACAAATCTTCTGCATTCCTATATATTAGCAACAAAGTCCAACAGCAAGAGATAGAAAGAGAAATCCCATTTAAAGTTAGGGTAGACAGTATAAAATACTTAGGAGTCTACCTGCCAAAACAAACCCAGGGATTATATGAACACAATTACAAGACACTTTTTGCACAAATAAAGTCAGATTTAAGTAAATGGAAAAACACTAGTTGCTCATGGGTAGGCCGGGCTAATATAATAAAAATGACAATTCTACCCAAATTAATATACCTATTTAGTGCCATACCAATTAAACTATCAGACAATTACTTTCTAGAGCTGGACAAAATAATATCAAAATTCATTTGGAAAAACAAAAGGTCCAGAATATCAAAGGGACTAATGAAAAGAAATGCTCGGGAAGGTGGCCTAGCGCTACCAGACCTCAAACTGTACTATAAAGCAGCAGTTATCAAAACCACTTGGTATTGGCTAAGAAACAGAGAGGTAGACAAGTGGAATAGACTTGGCACTCAAGATGCAGTAGGCAAGGAATATAGCAACCTTCTGTTTGATAAACCCAAGGACCCCAGCTTCTGGGATAAGAACTCATTGTTTGACAAAAATTGCTGGGAAAACTGGATAACAGTGTAGTGGAAATTAGGCATAGACCCATACCTGACACCGTACACAAGAATAAAGTCCAAATGGGTACATGATTTAGGTATAAAGATTGATACCATGAATAAACTGGAGAAGCAAGGAATAGTGTATTTATCAGATCTATGGAGAAGGGAAGAATTCTTTACCAAAGGAGAGATAGAATGCATTATGAAATGCAAAATGGATAACTTTGATTACATTAAACTGAGAAGTTTTTGCACAACCAAACCCAATGCAACCAAAATCCGGAGGGATGTAGTAAATTGGGAAAGAATTTTTACAGCTAAGCTCGGGGATAAAGGCCTCATTTCTAGAATATATAGAGAACTGATCCAAATGTATAATCATACAAGTCATTCCCCAATTGATAAATGGTCAAAGGATATGAACAGGCAATTTTCAGAGGAAGAAATTAAAGATATCTATAATCATATGAAAAAATGCTCTAAATCACTATTGATTAGAGAGATGCAAATCAAAACAACTCTGAGGTACCACATCACACCTATAAGATTGGCAAACATGACAGAACAAGAAAATGATAAATGCTGGAGAGGATGTGGGAAAGTTGGAACACTAATTCATTGTTGGTGGAGCTGCGAGAGCATCCAACCATTCTGGAGAGCAATTTGGAACTATGCCCAAAGGGCTACAAAAATGTGCATACCCTTTGACCCAGCAATATCGCTACTAGGACTATATCCCCAAGAGATCATAAAAATGGGAAAGGGTCCCACATGTACAAAAATATTTATAGCAGCACTCTATGTAGTTGCCAAAAACTGGAAGTCAAGGGGATGTCCATCAATTGGGGAATGGCTGAATAAATTATGGTATATGAATGTAATGGAGTACTATTGTGCCATAAGAAAAGATGAACAAGAAGACTTCAGAGAGGCCTGGAAGGACTTATATGACCTGATGCTGAGTGAAAGGAGCAGAACCAGGAGAACTTTATGCACAGCAACAACCACAGTGTGTGAGAGTTTTTTCTGGTAGACTTAGATTTGTGTAATAACACAAGAACTTCTTACCAAAAAAAAAAAAAAAATCCCAATGGAGGATCTCAAGGCAAAATGCCTGCCACACTCAGAGAGAGAAATATGGAAGTCACTCACATATTGTAGCACATCATGTTTGTGTATGTGTATGTGTTTGTGTATCATGTTCTGATTTGTTATACGATTTCTTTCATTTATCTTAGTCTGACTACATAGCATGACTATAGTGAAAATATACTCAATAGGAAAGTATATGTAGAATCTATACAGAATTGTATGCAGTCGTGGGGAGGGAGGGGGGGAGTGGGGGGTAGGTGGGGGGGATAAAATCACAATTGTATGGCAGTGATTGTTAAACATTACAAAATAAAAAATAAATAAATAAATAAATAAATAAATAAATAAAAGAAAAAAATAAAAATTAAAATGGAACAGATGGAAGCTAATGACTTTATGAGAAACCAAGAAATTACAAAACAAAACCAAAAGAATGAAAAAAGAGAAGACAATGTGAAATATCTCATTGGAAAAACAACTGACCTGGAAAATAGATCCAGGACAGACAATTTAAAAATTATGAGGCTACCTGAAAGCCATGATCAAAAAAAGAGCCTAGACATCATCTTTCATGAAATTATCAAGGAAAACTGACCAGATATTCTAGAACCAGAGGGTGAAATAAATATTGAAAAAATCCACCAATCACCTCCTGAAAGAGATCCAAAAATAGAAACTCCTAGGAACGTTGTAGCCAAATCCCAGAGTTCCCAGGTCAAGAAGAAAATATTGCAAGCAGCCAGAAAGAAACAATTCAAGTATTGTGGAAATGCAATGAGGATCTAGCAGCTTCTACATTAAGGGACTGAAGGATTTAGAATATGATATTCCAGAAGTCAAAGGAACTGGAATTAAAACCAAATATCACGTACCCAGCAAAACTCAGTATAATACTTCAGGGGGAAAAATGGAAAAATTTCATTGAATGCAATGAAATAGAGGACTTTAAAGCATTCTTGATGAAAAGACCAGAACTGGAAAGAAAATTTGACTTTCAAACACAAGAATCAAGAGAAGCATGAAAAGGTAAACAGGAAAGAGAAATCACAAGAGAGTTACTAAAGATGAACTGTTTACATTCCTACATGGAAAGAGAATATTTGTAACTCTTGAAACTTTTCTCAGTATCTGGGTACTTGGAGGGATTAAATATGCACACACACACACACACACACACACACACACACATACACACACACAGAGACAGAGAGAGAGACAGAGAGCACAGGATGAGTTGAATAGGAAGGGATCATATATAAAAAAATAAAATTAAGGGGTGAGAAGGGAATATATGGGAGGAGAAAGGGAGAAATGGAATTGGGCAAATTATCTCCCACAGAAGAGGCAAGAAAGGGGGGAGGTGAGTGGGAAAAAGTAAAGCCTACTCTCATCATATTTGGCTCAAGGAAGGAATAACATGCACACACAATTGGGTATGAAAATCTGTCTTACACTACAGGAAAGTAGGGGAGAAGGGGATAATGGGGGGGGGATGATGGAAGTGAGGGCAAATGGGAAGAGGGAGTAATTAGAAGTAAACACTCTTGGGGAGGGACAAGGTCAAAAGAGAGAATAGAAGAAATGGCGGGAAGGATAGGATGGAGGGAAATATAATTAGTCTTTCACAACATGACTACTATGGAAGTCTTTTGTAAAACTATACATATATACCCTATATTGAATTGTTGCCTTCTCAGTGGGGATGGGTGGGGAGGGAGGAAGGGAGAGAAGTTGGAACTCAAAGTTTTAGGAACAAATGTTGAGAATTGTTTTTTCATGCAACTGGGAAATATGAAATACAAGTAAAGGAATATAGAAATCCATCTTGCCCTACAAGAAAAGAGAAAAGATGGGTATAAGGGAAGGGAAGTGTGTTCTTTGGGGTGGGAAGAGGAGGGGGAGAAAATTTGGAACTCAAAATCTTAAGGAAATGAATGTTGAAAACTAAAAATAAATAAACAACTAAATAAACAAAAAGAGCAGGAACTTGCAAAGTAAACAAAAAAAAGAAAGCCATGAGAAGTCAGTCAACAGCTTGCTAAAGGAGACCCCAAAAATGCTGAAAAATTAACACTTTTAAAAACAGACTATGCGAAATGGCAAAAGATATCCAAAAAGGCAATTCAAAGAAGAATGCCCTAAAAAGCAGAAATGTCCAAATGGAAAAGGAGGTTCAAAAGTTCAGTGAAGAAAGTAGTTCTTTAAAAATTAGAATGGAGCAGATGGAAGCTAAGGACTTTATGAGAAACCAAGAAAGTATAAAACAAAACCAAAAGAATGAAAATATAGAAGACAATGTGAAATATCTCATTGGAAAAAACAACTGACCTGGAAAATAGATTCAGGAGAGACAATTTAAAAATTATGGGACTACCTGAAAGCCATGATAAAAAAAAAGAGGCTAGATATCATCTTCCAAAAAATTATCAAGGAAAACTGCCCTGATATTCTAGAACCAGAGGGTGAAATAGAAATGGAAAGAATTCACTGATCACCTCCTGAAAGAGATCCCCAAAAGAAAACTCCTAGGAATATTGCAGTCAAATTCCAGAGTTCTCAGGTCAAGGAGAAAATATTACAAGCAGTTGGAAAGAAACAATTCAAACATTGTGGAAATAGAAGCAGGACAACACAGGATTTAGCAGCTTCTGCACTAAGGAATTGAAGGCCTAGGAATATGATATTCCAGAGGTCAAAGGAGATAGATCAAAACCAAGAATCACCTACCCAACAAAACTGAGCATGATACTTCAGGGGAAAAAATGATCATTCAGTGAAATGGAGGACTTCCTAGTATTCTTGCTAAAAAGACCAGAACTGAATAGAAAATTTGACTTTCAAATAAGAGAAAAAAATAATAACAAAATTCAACTGGAAGAACAAAAAGTTAAGAATATCAAAGGTATTAACGAAAAAAATACAAAATAAGGTGGTCTACCAATACCAGATCTAAAACTGTATTACAATTACAATCATCAAAACTATTTGGTACTGGCTAAGAAATAAGAAATTAGGTACATGAGACATAGTAGTAAATGATCATAGTAACCTAGTGTTTGATAAATCCAAAGACCCCAGCCTTTTGGATATGAACTTGCTATTTGATTAAAAAAAAAAAAACTGCTGGGAAAACTGGAAAACAATAGGACACAAGCTAGGTATTGACCACCATCTCACATCGTATACCTAGATAAAGTCAAAATGGATGCATGATTTAGACACAAAGGGTAACACCATAAGCAAACCAGAAGAGCAAAGAATAGTTTACCTGTCAGATCTATGAAGAAAGGAAGAATTTATGACCAAACAAGAAATAGAGAGTATCACAAAATATAAAATAGATAATTTTGATTAGATTAAATTTAAAAAAGTTTGCACAAACAAAATCCATGCAACCAAGATTAGAAGGAAAGCAGAAAGCTGGGAAACAACCTTACAGCAAGTGTCTCTGATAAAAGGCCTCACTTCTCCAATATATAAAGAATGAGTCAAATTTACAAGAATACAACCCAGCTGATAAATGGTCAAAGGGTATGAACAGGCAGTTTTCAGATGAAATAACTAAAGTTATCTACAGGCATATGAAGAAGTACTCTAAATCTCTTTTGATTAAAGAAAGGCAAATTAAAACAACTGAGGTACCACCTCACATAGTCTAATATGTCAAAAAAGGAAAAGGATAAATGTTGGAGAGGATATTGGAGAGGACATGAATGTGCTAATGCACTGTTGGTAGAGTTGTGAACTGATCCAACCATTCTGGAGAACAATTTGAAACCATACTCAAAAGGCTAAAAACTGTGTGTACTCTTTGACCCAGAAATACTACTACTGAGTCTGTATTCCAAAGAGATTATAAAAATGGAAAAGGACACACATGTACAAAAATTTTTATTGTGATTATTTCTGTGGTGGCAAATATTGGAAATTTAGGGGACGCCTATCAATTGGGGAATGGCTGAACAAGCTGTGATACATGAATGTAATGTAGTATTATTGTGCAATAAGAAATGATGAACAGTCAGATTTCAGAAAACCTGGGAAGACTTGTACAAACATTAGTTTGTACATTTGCATTAGCAAAGTGAAATGAGCAGAACCAGGAATACATTGCACACAGTATCTGCAGCACTGCGATGATCACTGTATGATAATCAACTCAGCTCTTCTTAGAAACCCGATGATGCAAGACAAGTACAAAGGACTCCTGAAGGAAAATGCTATCCAATCCAGATAAGGAACTGATGGACTCTGAATGTAGATTGAAGCATACTTTTTCCATTTCATTCTCTTTCATGTTTTTTTTCCTATCGATCAGTTTCTTCTTTCACAACTCTAATACAGAAAAGTTTTACATGATAATACATGTGTAACTTCTATCAAATTGCCTGTCATTATGGGAAGAGGAGGAAGGAGGGAGGGAGAGAGAAAAATCTGGCACTCAAAATCTTCTAAAAATGAATGCTAAAAATTGTCTTGACATGTAATTGAGAAAAATAAAATACTGTTTGAAAAAGAAAGAACAAATAGTGTGTAAGCTCCCTAAGAGCAGATTTTTATTTTTGTCTGTATCCTCAGTGCCCAGCACAGGGCCTGACACACAGGAGGCCCTTGTTGAGTGAATGAATGCTATCAATCAGAGGTGTTTAACAATGGTGCAGGAGACAGAGAGTTCTTGGTTCAAGCTGATTATTGTTAAGGATGTCTTGGAGCACCAGGCCTGGAGTCAGAAAAACCTGAGTTCAAATCCATCCTCAGACACTAGCTTTGTGACCCTGGGCAAGTCACTTAATCCTGTTTGTCTCAGTTTCTTCATCTGTAAAATGAACTGGAGAAGGAAATGACAAACCACTCCAGAGTCCCTGTCAAGAAAATGGGATGACAAAGAGTTGAACATGATTGAAATGGCTCAACAACTGCTGGATTGAGGAGTCAGGGGAAGGTAGAACTTGACAATCCATGAAGCCCCTTTCAAGTCTAAGGTCAATTCAAACTCTATAGACAAAATATAGCTTGTGTGAAGGCAAACACAGGAGAACAAGATGATTGCCTCTTTAGGGAGGTTTGAAGAAAGAAAAAAGAGAAAAAAGAAAGAAAGAAAGAAGAGCATATAGTAAAGGATGGGGGAAAATATGGAAAACAACCATTACCAAGAAGTCTTTGTTCCAGAAGCTAAAATAGTTTTGAAATCTCATCCTTTCTTATCTAGTCCTGAGGACACACACATGAGAATAGCTAGAGAGACTCATTAGAATGAGCATTAAAGGACTGGTATTGATGACCAAAGTCAAGGGCTTTGGGTTTTTATTTGGCAAAAGACTAAGGAAGTTCCATGAAAACATCATAATGCAAAACCCTTTACATTTAATACCTGTTATAACACACTTCATCATTTCACTGATGTGGATATTGGGGGGAGGGGAGGGTGTCAAATTATCCCCCACATTCGAAGACATCAAGAACTTGATTTAGGGTTCCTCTTGTATGCTGCCAAGATCTTTAGATGACTCAGCAAAGCTGCTCTCCATTTCCTCGCCCAGACAAAAGGTGGACAGTGAAGAGTGAAGGAATAGAGTTGGAATCACCCTGCGTAGGGGCCAAAGACCTAGAAAAACACTCTGGGCCACCAGTTTTCTCATCCTTTAAAAAAAATGTTCTGCTTGTGGGTTTTGTTGTTGTAGTTTTTGTGGTATGGATCTGTTCTTTCCTCAGGAACTCTTTGGGTAAGAGACACCCTCTACTAATGGAGTGCAACAATTCTTTACCAATTTCTCAGACAATTTTCCAGAGCACTGAGCGGCTAAGGACTTGCTGGGAGTTACACAAGCAGCAGGTGTCCAGGTGGAATTGGAATCCAGGTATTTCTGATTCCAATGTAGAATCTCTATCCACTGACTAGACCATGACACCTGTCTGCACCTCCATTGGCTCATTTGTAAAATGGTGTTATTGCCTCTTCCATCTATGGTACAGCCTTAGGAAGTTCAAATGAGCTAATGTATGTGGAATGTTCTAGAAACATCCAAGTGCTACATAAATCTAGAAGCAGCAGCAGGGCCACTGGCTCTGAACTATATCCCTAAGCAGCCAGGGATCAGAAAGGTCTAAGTTCAAACCAAGCCTCAGACACTTCCTAGCCATGCACCTCTGGGTCAGCCATTCCTCTGTTTACCTCAATTTCCTCTCTGTAAAATGGGGATCATGATAGCACCCACCTCCCAAGGTTGTTGTAAGGATCCAATGACATGTCAATAAAGTGCTTAACTTGGTTCATAGCACATAGCAGATTCTCTAGAAAGGCTTATTCTCATCCCTTTCCTTCCTTTAAATCCATACAAGCTTCCCCACCTTTTTTCTGTCTTTCAAAAATAGCAGTTTCCTTACTGCAGAAATGAGCCAAATTAAAGTGCTTTGCAAATCTGGAAGCCCAATAGAAATGACAGCTCTGGTATTCACTGACCAGGCCAGATATTGTCTCCCAATGCAGCAAGTTACATAACCAGAACAATGCAGGTACTTTGGTAAAGAGATCATCCTTCCTTATTGCTTGCTGAGAGGTGAGCCAAGCAAATCCCTTTCCCCCTCTTGGCATCAGCTCCTTCCATGTAAAATTCAGGGGGTTGACCTAGGTTATTTCTAAAATCTCTTCAAAATATGACATCAAATGTGGACTAATCTGGGGTCACAGGGCCTGGGTTCAAATCTGAGTCTTGCCACTTACTGTGTGGCCTGGGGCAAAGGCATTTTAGTTCTCTGGGCCTCTGTCCAATGAGACTCCTGGGGACCTTTGCTCTAAATCCATGAGCCTATGAGCCTATCTTTTTCCCTCCCTGGGTCACAGTTTCCTCATCCATAAAATGAGGGAACTATCAGATGGTCCCTAAGGTCACTCTGTCCTCCTGTGACCCCCCTCCCCCAAGTGCCAAGGGAGATCTATGGGGCAGAGAACTAGAACCATAACACTATGTTTTAGGAAGTCACTATAGTGAGGAGTGAAAATGTCAGAGTCAAAGTATGAGAATTCTGAAAGCATTCAATGTTTTCTAGTAACTAAGTTACGAAATGATGGATACTGCAGAAGATAACCATGTTCTGCTAACTAAAGTTGTTTCACTCTGAAGTGCAAGCAAGATCTTTGTCATTCAAGGTTCGTGTAGTCCAACTGTGTTCCTTAGTGCCTGTGTAATTTTGAACCCATCTAGACCTCAGTTTCCTCGTCTGCCAAATGAAGGGCTTGCACTAGATGATTTTTAAGTACCCTTTCTGTTCTGAATCCTATGATTTTGATGTCAATGAAGGAGAGAGGATTGGATTTGGAATCAGAAGATCAAAGTTCACATACTGGCTCTGCCAACCCAAAAGCTGTATGATCTTTGGATTCAGGGGACTTTGGTTCAAATCCAAGCCTGGTCACTTGTGTGAGCTTGGGTAAGTCACTTCCCCTCTATAAAATGTGGGAATTGGACTATCTCTGAGGTCCTATCTACATTTAAACTTCTGATCTTCTGATTCTATCTGTATTCACTGAAGCAAAGGATGGATGGTGGAGACCTCCTGAGAGTCTCCTAAGACTCCCTCTGACCTTGAGAAGGAGTAAGGAGACCTGAGTTTGGGTCCTGACTCTGATGTAAATTAGCTATAAGACCTTGGAATCAGTCATTCAATTTGTCAAGGCCTCAGTTTTCCTAATCTCTAAAATGAAGGGGTTGATAAAGTCTCTTTCAGCTCTAAGCAATAATCACCCTTAATCTGGGCCTGTTTTAAGGGATTCAAATACAAAGGGATTTATTGTGGGGGTAGCATGGGAGTCATTTGATCTGGATTACACCAATAGGCCCAAGACCTAAAAAAATTTTCTGCTCTGTGGAAGAGAATGGGAAGTGTTTTGCCATTGGATGGGGGGCTTTGGAGCCTAGCAGGCCCTCTCTCATGAGTGTCCCCATGTCAGTAACAAGAGAATGCTTAAATGCTGAGGGGTGCTCTAGGAGGCCAATTTAAAGACTGATACAAGATTTTCTGCTCTTTAGGATATGGCAGCATGCTCAGGCTTCATTTCCATGGCAGCAGTTTTAAGCTTGAAGTCCAAGGAAGCGGGCTGTGCTTAACACATCATCTCGTGTCAGGTAACAGCCACATAGCTGGCGATAGCCCGTGAATGATTCCCGGCCATGTAGAACACGCCAGTTGTCTATAAATAGGACCTGTGAATGAACAAAGGGAAAGAGGACACCATCAGAAGAGGAGATGACTATGGGATTCTGAAATCAATTGATTAACTTATTTGTTTATTTTATTATAATATTACAATAAATTACTTAATTGATTTATTTGTTTGTTTGGTAAATAGTATTTTATTTTTTCCAGTTACATGGAAGGATAGTTTTCAACATTAAGTTTTTATAAAATTTTGAGTTTCAAATTTTTCTCCCTTCTTTCCCTCCCATCCTACCTCCCCAAGACAGCAAACAATCTGATATGTTATACAAGTGCAATCCTAAATATTTCTAAATTTTTCATATTGTGAAAGAAACAGAACAAAAGAGAAAAGCTATACAAAAAAAGTGAAAATAGTATGTTTCAATATGCAGTCAGACTCCATAGTTCTTTCTCTGGATATCCATCATGAGTGTTTTGGAATACTCTTGGATCATTGTATTGCTGAGAAGAGCTAAGTGAATCATAGTTGATCATCACACAATGTTGCTGTTACTGTGTACAATATTCTCCTGTTTCTGCTCACTTCACTCAGCATCAGTTCATGTAAGTTATTCCAAGTTTTTTTGAAATCCACCTGCCTGTCACTTCTTAGAGCACAATACTATTCCATTACATTCAAATACCACAACTTTGTCCAGCCATTCCCCAAGTGATGGATATCTCCTCAATTTCCAATTCTTTGCCACAATATAAAGAGCTGCTATAAATATTTTAGTACATATGGGTCCTTTTTTATGATCTCTTTGGGATACAGACCTATTTGACTGGTGGATCAAAGGGTATGCACAGTTTGGTTGTCCTCTGGGCAACTGGAGGTTACTTTAAAGAAAAGCTTTACATGGACTACTCTGAGTGAGCTCAAAAACCCAATCACCATGTTTGAATGCTCAGTGTCTGTGGAGTCCCTGGGGTAAGTCCTTCTAGAAGCTACAAAGGAAAATGGTAGCATCATATGGTACCTATATTTGAGGAACTTGTACTGGCTTAAATAATAGCTTCTCAATGCAGAGGACCCAAAGAAGCCAGGCAGCAGAAAGACTACTGAAAACTACCAAACAGTCCCTGTCCTCAAAGGGCTGACTCTTACTGCTAGGTGGCTTTAGGAAACCTACTGAGTTTCAGTCATAGCAAGCTCTCTACTCAAATGGAATGTTGTGAGGTTCAAAGGAACAAATGAGAATTTTGTTCTTAGGATACCAGGCTTCCTTTGGAGCTCTACCCAAGTGCTACCTCCTCAATGAGACCTTTCTGGATGCCCCTTCTTGTTAGTACCCTCTCTTCATATGACCTCATACAGTACGTATTCTGTACCTGCTTAGATGGCAGAAGGCAAGCTCTGGGAGTATGGAGACTTTTCCATTTCTGTTTTTATATGCTTAGTGACTTAGTAAGCTTAATGACTTATTACTCCTCTTTTCCTGTAATTCTTCCACTCTTCCTGGAAAGATATCAGATTTCTCACAAGGCATAAACAACAAAATCTCTTTAAAGATCAAACTCAGTCTTTTATCTTTTATTCTGCAAGGAGGAGGAAGCCACTGGCAGTTAAGCAGAGGAGTAATGTGGTCAGAGCTGGGCTTTAGGGAGATAATCTGGGTAAACACTTTTGTAATATAATCAGTGCTGATGAAAGGACCTTTCTCTTTTTTCCTGTACCCAAAATACTATCACTGTGCTATTTCCCTAGAGTTTCTTACAGTCTAGTCTGAAGGCCCAAGCATTTGAATGATCTGTCCTGAGCCCTTTTCTTTTCTCTCTCTATCCTGTTTCACTTGGGGATCTCATCAGCTCCCAAGAGTTAATGACCATCACAAGTTCATGTTGAAAGCAAGGGCAAAGAAACCACCTGAAAAGATCAATACCTGACTCCTCGGCTTGGTCAGCATCAGATCCAGGGCAAACAACTTTCATTTCAATTCTAAAGGGAAGAACTCACCTTGCCTGGTTTCAGTTTGATCCATAACTCATTCTCTGGCCTCCTCAGCTCGGTAGTGAGGGTCCGGTGTGCTGCATACCAACGGCGGACAACATCATAAGGCACAGTGTTGATGACAGCACGGTCATAATTGTTGTACCTGTGGGGCAACCCCCCCCCCAAAAAAGTGGAAATCTTCCTTTAAAAACAAGACTGTAAGCTAAGTCCAAGAAACAAAGTTGTTATCCTGAGAGCCTGGGAGGAAAGAGGAAGGACTGGGGAGATAATACAGATCAGCAACTTCTGCAGATTTCTTATTTCAGAGAATTGCTTGGGGCATTGAGAGGTCACCCAGCCAGGCTGAACCAGAGGCAGACCCTAAGCCCAGGCCTTCTGGACTCTGAGACCTGCTTTCCATCCATCCTGTTACACTGACTCTTAACATGCTCTAGCACATCCATGTTGCAGAGGAGACAACGGATCAGTAAAAGTAACTTGGACACATTTGAGGTGACTCTTGCTTTTCTACTTACTAATTTGTTAAGAGTCAATGAGTCAGGCAGGCCCTATTTAGATTTGACTTTGGAGTTTCTGCCTCTTTTAGGAAATGTGACATTGAATCTCCCTGAATCCAAGCCTTGATGGTGAGGCTGCTGTCACTTTTTAATTTCTGAACCTGCCCAAGACCTTCTTCTGAGATTCTCCCTGGAGCAAAGGCCTTTAGTGATGAAGCCTGTGGCACCATTTCAACTGATTCAAATCTAATCTCTTCTAATCTCTCCTCTAATGCTGGAGTGAGCACAGATGTAAGGACCTGGAAGATTTTGATCAGGAGGATCGGCTTAAGGTTCAAGAGTCACTCTGGGGAATATGAGCTGTGGTAGCTAATTCCATGCTCTGCCTAGGCAAGGGGCAGTTTGTTCATGCTCACCTGATCAAGTAGAGCTCTTTGTTCCATGGGTAGATATTCAAGACTGGCCCAACCCCAATCATGTGATTGTGACATTCTCCAACATTTTCAATATACTCATGTTTCAAGGGCACTTTACTGAGGAGGTCAAAGTCTGCAGGAGCCTTCTGCAGGACCTTTTCTGCTGCATAAAATCCATCCACAAGCAGGGTCCTACCACCAGTACCTTCATGCTTGAGACAGTGAAATACCTGGATGCTAATGGAGGGGAAAAAGGCACATCAAGAAATCCCTCTGTTCATTGGGGAGCAGAGGATCTTATTGGAACAGAAACAATGAAGTTTCCTTTCATTGTAAGCTTAGGCAATCAATCACAGATCAGAACTTGACTGTAG